>NC_051161.1:30555569-30902960 GCF_013339745.2 Dermacentor silvarum | reverse complement strand
GGCTTAAAGCAAAATCCGCTAATACCAAAATAGACCCAGTTTGTCCTGACGATCAGCGCTTTTATTTCATTATAATCACCCTTACCGTTGTCGGGGTAACGTTTACGTGCGGTATTACTAGTTGCTGTTTGTGAGAAGAAGGGACTCGGTGAGGTGGGCTTCTCCACACAGATTAGTTATTGTGGAGAAGCCAACCCTGCGATCGCTGCCAAAGGGAACCAGGGACCCACGCATGGGCAATTCTTAGAGCCTGCCATGCGCATTCTATGAAATAGGCTCCGTTGAAGGCGAATCAGTTAAGACAATTTTTATCTGCTGAACAGTTTGGGAACATTTGTTTGGTTTCTCTAAGATCCAGCGCCCTTCGTTAACCTGAACGTCTATAGCACGAACAGATTTTCCGAGGTCCTTTCGTGCTTGCATTGCGTCCTTTTTCTTCATTCGAATGTATGACCAAAACGTAGCTTACAGTCCAATTGTGCTTGGCTTGCGAAGCCACGTTGCGCCGCCGCCGATGTCGCCGAGCCTGAAAGAAACAATAATAATAATAATAATAATAATAATAATAATAATAATAATAATAATAATAATAATAATAATAATAATAATAATAATAATAATAATAAGAAGAAGAAGAAGAAGAAGAAGAAGAAGAAAATTACACTAAGTGCTGAAAGAATTTGACTTCGCAGTTTAAAACATGCTGTGGACCATTGCATTGTAGCACAGGCAACGCTGAAAGTTTCTGAGAACTAGATCAGTGCACGGGAATCTCCGTCGTGCATTAATGAAGCTCCGTGAATGCTTAGATCAAGGGGTGGCGCTACTTTTCTTTCCAAAGTCTAAGCGGTGAGACAAGTGAAGGAGCGTACCCGTATACGACAGTTATTCGTCCTCCCACATGCCCTCGCGCGCTTGTGGGCAGCAGTACCTCATCTGATTGCATGGTGGCCCTCATGTGATCCTCGCTCAGTGAGCGGAGCGCCGGTCTTGGATTCCATGTTTCAACAGGTCGAGTACCGAGACGTTAAGTGGCGCGGATAGTCCCTCGTTTTCTTTCACAGCGTGTTTTATCGCACTGTGCTGAGTTATCAGCTTGTAAGATAACGATGTCTAGTGCGTTGACAAGGCTTTTATGGTGGCCTTCAAGAAGGTTAAATGAACTCTCCTAAGAACATCGATCTTAAATGGTTTATTCGCACGCATTCTCGGATATTCCGCATGAAGAAGGACGTGCATCCGTTATACTTGTTTATACATAGCTCCTATCAAGCTCCTGAAGTAACACATTACGCGTTAAAAAAAAGCGGGCACACCTTTGCGCATCTCCGTACTTGCCGCAAATGACGCAAGTGCAGTACTAAAGCGCCTTTATCCAGGCGCCACCGCCTGGTAGGCGAAAACGTGTATGGAGGAGTGTTATGCAGTACCGGCATGAGTACACGGCGTGTCGGAATACGCGGACGCCTATAAAAAAAATCGAAGAGAATTCTGAAGTTCTCTGGTGGCATCGGTAACTGACACAAAAATGGGTCGCGACTTTTTTTGTTCCTTTTCTTTTTTTTTTCATCTTGTTACTACATTCGGTTAATTAGTTGTGTTCGCAGCATCCAAGGAGTAGCGCAATGTCACAGGACATATAATGTTTGCCAATAGGTGCGCCAAATCAGCGGACGCCCTATTTTACATTTATGCATGTATGAAAGACAGGACCGGAGGGAGCGTCTACCTTCCAGAAGCACTGAGGTTCAAAGCTAATGAGATCGCTAACTGGTCCGCGGTCGAGATGAGGAAGATACATTTAGTGTTGGGGGGGGGGGGGGGGGGGGGGGGGACGCGAAAAAGAGATGGAGCCACAGTCCTAGCATAGGTAACTTTACAATATAAGATAGAGATGGGCAAAGTGCTCGACTGCAATAGACATAAAATTGATTACCTCAAGCAGGCTATAGGTGACTATTTGTCGCCGCCACGTTTCAAAAGAAATGTTATATCATCGTCAAAAGCTGTGGTCAGTCATAGTGCCAGGTTTTGCAGGACAAGGCCAACGGGTTGATTCTATGCATGCATAATTAAGGAGTTCCGTCTGCCATCGATTGCCAGCCCCACCATAGGCACAAGCGCAATTGAGCACACTCCACTCACCGGAAAACTTGCTCCACTTTCCGTGCTTTAGTGTTCGGAAGCCTGATATTGATGACACCACGGCTGCGACGCCTAGCACGGCTCTCAATACGTAGCCTTTGACGTGCGAACGGTTAGAGCGCCTGCGACGGTGTTGGAAGAGAAGTAATGTTAATTAGACAGGAGGCCTTCCACATTGTGCGACGAAGACCACTTCAGCCATGCGAAGACGGCAGTTGCAAACCCTGCATTATTATTATTTATTATTACAAGTGCTACGTACTAGGACGGACTTCGGAAGCAACTTATCATTTCGATGAATTACTGTACGTATACCTACCTATGAGACAGGGAACAAAATACTGTTGTTTTACTTACCTCCGTCCTTCATTTTCTGAAGGAGATAACAAGAAAGCAGCTGTCATCAAGTACTTGTGTTCTTATCAAACGATCTGCAGAATGACATATGTTAATTCTCGCAGAATGCGCGCGCACTAACTATAATACTCTGAGAGATAACTGTGACAGGCAGAAACGCAGTCGTTATTGAAGAACACTTATCTTTTTACGAATAATATCTGCGCTTTTATTTTTCTTCGGTGTCCTATTTGAAGAGTTAGTCATGGGCAATTTGTTAACGACACCAGGGTTATTATTGGAGTAAAAAAGTGTTATTGGAGTAAAAGAGTGAAAAAGTAAAAAAAAGGAAGTAAAAAGTAAAAAAAATGTAATAAAAGTGTGTGGCGTGGGGGGGGGGGGGGGGGGGGATTCCCGAAACTATTCGGGAATCGGCCGCCCACCGCGCCCCCTTTAGAGCTGCTCTTGAGGAACGCTCACATTTATAATATACAGGTATGACACGTGATAACTTTAGAGAGTACAGCTTTCTTTTTTTTTTTTCTTTAGAGAGTACGTAACAGCCTCATCAAAAAAAAAAAAAAAATCCGGATCTATTACTCGATGCTCCGGTGAGAATGGGCTTAAGAGCCCTGAAAGACAAAGTCATTTTTCCCCTACACTGGGCTGGGCGCAGTATAAGCCCCAGATCTGCTCAGCCATACCTCTGGCCATACAAAGTAAGTCACGAACACTTTTGATGAAGGCAGTACGTGACGAAGAATTTAAAGTCACGAAATTGCTCCTGTTCCCTTGCGTAAGGTTTTTCAAGGCATAATCAGGCATACAGCTTCACGTTGCGATTGCCTTGTATGCAGGTAGTTGCTGCGCCTATGTGCTAAACTGCGGACAGTGTTTCGAGTACTGCGTGCGCGGACGACTGCTGCTTTGTACTGCCGAAACGCGCAGACGCACCTGGGCAGTCGGCACGGGCCTCTGCGGTCGTATCCATGACTTTGGGCGGCGAGGCACGCGTCTACGTTCGCTGCCCCGCCTGTGACTTCTTCTTCTGCCTCTTCTCGCGCTGCCGACACATTCCTGATGAGCGGGCGATGCCGAAAAGCGCCCCTCAACTTGATAGCTTGATGAGTATTAATTCTCTATCGGGCTCAAAAAAGAAATGAGACAAAAAATGAAAGAAGACGCTGCAAAAGAGTGCTAACGTGGCTGGTCGATGCATTTTGCTAAATAGAATAACGGCGCACATGACAGGACAAACTGAAAAAATAGACGAAGCACCGACTGCCAACCAGGGGTTTCGGAAAAGATAGATAAAGGGGGTGGGGGGGGGGGGGGGGCAGGAGTTGAGTGGAGATGAGCTCCCCTACACGTTCCATTGCAAGGGGTACTGTCCCCCCCTCCCTCCATACTCCCCTCCAATATAGTGAACATTAGACGTTGGTTTCTCTCTCTCTCTCACACACACACACAAAAGTCACTGACGATTGCGATACTTCCTAATGCGAAATTTGAGCGCCGCTGTATACGTGTTTTCATTTCGCGATACATTGAGGCAAAGAATTTGAGAGAGACATGTATGCGATATATTGAGGAAAAGAATTCGAGAACGCATTCACCGCACCGACTGGCAGTGGGCCAGTGCCATCAGTGCTTTCGCAGAGGGAGAGGCAGTATGGGAACGCTGGCATGATGAGCGGCATCGGAACCAGCTGTGGAAGACGACGCAGAACGAGCGAGCAGTGGCACGAGCGCGTTCGCGCGGTTACGCCGAGGGACGCCGACGCTCCACCCAGGAACGGGCGCCTAAGAGCTGCGCTCAAAAAATTGTTTAGTCAAATGAGCCCCAGCTCCTGCTTCCACACTTAAATTACACATCCAGAGCCCCTGGAACTCGAGACCGTTCGCAACAAAATGTGCCCACCAAACGGTTATGGAACACATTTTCAAAAGATAAGGCCTTCGACTGCAGAGTTTACTTATCCGTGCTGAAAGGCTGAGAGTCCTTCGACTGATATGGATACAGTGCACTATAATATGTAGCCTGGAGTCAGTCGAAGGTGTCAGACAAGCACGAAAGGAAATAGTTTTCTGTAAAAAGGAAAAAAAAAGTTAGCGGCCGTGCTAGCCTGCACACTTATTATTTCCCCGACGCTAAACAATCTACATTATCCTTGAAACGAACTTTTTCTACCTCTGTGAGGTTTACTATTTCATCCCCTCAAGCTTCCCTAGTGTCCCTGCCTGTGGCAAGACATACTTGCTGTTACAGTGGCAATACCACGCGCGGTCACAACGTTGGCGTGATGAAGAGCGCACAGAGGGGAGCGAATGCTTCCGCTGCGGCTCACTTCAACGAGTCTCCACAACTTTTGAGTACGCGACCTGCAGCCCTAGGCGCCTGGGAATACAGTGCACATGCAGCCACCAGCCATCGCGGCTCGCGGAACCTTTGCACCCACAGGAGATTATTTTCAAGATCAGGAGCGGGCGATGTAGGCGCTAGGCCATGCGTACAGCCATGTGCAGCCACGAGCGCTTTATCACGTGACTGACCTCCCAGATTGAGAGCGCATCAAACCACAATCCTTTTTGGTTCACCCTCGCACGCTTTCTCTCGTACCAACAGCATATGACGCGTGGGGCGCGATAGGATCTTATCGTACTTGGACTTTATAAGGAACCACACACCGACACCGAAGGCGAAAATTCGCCTGGGGCGTATGATTGCGATTGCATTAAAACACAAGAACTGACTCGCGCACACTATTGCTTCTTTAGCACCAGGGCTGCAAGAAGGGCATCATACGTGCCCTTTAGAAGCAGTAAAAACTACAATAGAGAACATAATCACAAAATAAAAAATCACCAGCCCTTCCCATGTCGAGAAAATGGGGGTAAGCGAAGCTTGTCATGTGTGTACCTGACCCACTACTTTTCCTTCCCTTTCGTACTACTTGTCCTTCCCTTTCGTGCAACTTTTCCTTCCATTGCGTTGTACGATTCTCTGCTCGTCGCTGTTGTCGCTTGCTTTCGATATGTCTCGAGTATGCTCGGCGGCATGGTTAGCAGCATTCGCCTGCCCCTTACCGCTTGCAATTCTTCGAAATTAAATTGCTTCAAAATTAAATCTGTCCGTCACGGGAAACAATGAATGGCTCATACCCCCCTAAGCAATGGCTCATACCCTCGTAAACGCGGCCTCTCCATTACGACGACAGAAGTGAACGCTGGAATGATGAGTGGCAACAGCGCCAGCTGTCGCCGAAGACGACGACGACGAGCAGTGGCACGAGCGCACGCCGAGCATGAGCGCAATTCCTTTATTCTATTCAAGTCATTTGGTATATTCTAATTATTCATTCTCAGATGCGTATATATTCCCACATTTATGTTTGTATTGCTTTATACATCTCCTTTCTGATTGTTATTTCAAACTACCCGGTTCTTGGCCAATCCCCCAGAGTGGGTATGTGCCAGTAACTCCAAGGCTCTACATCTACATCTACATATAACCCGAGGGGCACCAACGAGCCAGCTGCGGAAGAAGACGACGACGCTCGAGCCAAAGCTGATGATGATACCGCGTATGCGTACCCCGACACAAGTGAGCCTGTAAAGCCTTGCTTTAAAAAGTCGCAATTTCGCCCGAAAAGCGAAGCATCAATTGCGATAGAAAATTAGTAGAGAGCTATACGAAGCAAGGATAGTAGTCTAATGGCCGTATAAAATTGTAAACATTCGCTTACTAACTATATAGACAAAAGCACGGTGTCACGCGCGCACAGGTAAACATTAACACATCTCGCTCGATGACCGCGTAAACTCGCTGTGAAAACGGCGGAGTGAGAAAGCGCGCCAGCAGTAGCGGGAAAATTGACCTTCGCGCTGTCTCTCGTCTCACTTCCACGCGAACGCCGAAAGCACAGCGCATACGAAGCTACCGGCACTCGGCGCATGTACTTTGTCCCTATCGCAAATAGATTTGAAGATGAGGCCCGCGCGGGCGTGCACTTCGCCCACATCGCAAATCGCTTTCAAGATACAGCGGCCGCGCGGCCGCGCTGTGAGCAGCAGCCGACGGAGCATTACGCACCCCCTTGCTCGCCTCACGCCGTGCCTTGCGCGCGAGCTTGCGGCCTGCCTTCCTCCCTCGCGTGCGCTTCATCGAGCCCCGATTGCCGGCTCACCCTCGTACGCTTTCACTCGCGTACACAGCGTACAGCGCGCGGCGACGATTTTATTGCCGCCGTTGCGATAAAATCTCAAGTTAGCTCAAGTATCTAAAATCTCAAGTATCTCAAGTTGCTCGGCGTCGTGGTTAGCAGCATCCGCCCGCCATTGGGGCTTGCGTTCCACTTCGCGATTTCAACGTGAACGTTTCGTCGTAGCCGAAGCCAAAGTGCCGCTCGAGAAACACCCGCCGAAAGCGGGCGTTGGCCCCGGCGAACGCCTTGCCGCCATTGCCACGTTGACGCTGCTCTGCCCGCAACGTCGCCTCCTCGGCTCGCCGTTGTCGCATGCGTTCGATATCTCGAGTTAGCTCGGCGTCATGGTTAGCAGCATCCGCCCGCCATCAGCGCTTGCGTTCCACTATAGAAACACAAACATGTAACCAATAATTGAGAAACGCTTCAATACAGCGTCGGGATTAACCCACTGCTAAACCCCGGGGCCGCACGTTTCAGCCTCAATGGTTAACCATCTATACGGAGTGCTAGGGCGGTGTTTTTTTTTCTTCATCTTCAGAGTAGTATTGCAACGCTGAGTTAGGTGACAAGGTAACAGCACAATACATCGAAAACCAGAGCAACTGACAATAGTGGTATTTAATGGCTAATGTAGTGGTTTCCATGCAGATCATTCTTAACGTGAAGCTTTCCTTGCCTTACCCTAAAATAAACAATTGTATACATTGCTGTTTTGTATAGCGTTTAACCGCTTTGTATGGATTCCATATGGATCAGTATTATGGATGATGACGACAAAATATTTATTGAGGGATGGCTCGAAGGCCTATTATGCGGAATCGGAAGGGAGAGGAGTATTGAGAGCCATCCTAGAAGCTGCGCGTCCTTGGCGAAACCTAAGAGCGAGTCCAGATCGAATGGACCTGTCGGAATTCGCTGATCCAGTTGCCGGCCTAATCCACTCCTTGTAGGACCTTAGTAGGACGACACTCGCACCGCCTTCAGGTGGCGGTCCCGCTGCTTAGCGTAGCGCTGGCACTCCCAAAAATTGGAGGACGCTTAAGCTTTGCCTTTAAGAGTAGAACGCGATAGCGTTATCGGGACCCGTTCCCATCGCATCATTCGCATCCGGCAAGTAGGCTTCATTCACTGCAACACAGAACGTGGGAAAGCCAGCTTACAAAGACCAAGCTTACACCGATACCCTTAAAGTCGGCTTCACTTTTAAACAGAAATGCATTAATGGGAAAACGTTTTTCTAGGGGCAATATAAGTCGTCTTGTATTAAAATGTGAAGGCCCTAGGACCTTTTTTATTAATTTATTGTTTGCTATTGACCCGACGCGCGTGCGTGTCCAAAACACATTTCACAGACCACGTCCCAATTTGACTTGCCGAGGATGCCAGCGCCATCTGGATAAGATTTTCGCAAGCAGGCTCCCCGAGTGAGCCGGTGTTGTGGTAGAAATGCTGGCAAAAGAGGTTTGTGTTTAAGTTTCCTCGTAACAGAATTGTTTTCTCGTACATTCAAAAAAATGTCACAGTTTCGCCCTAAGGGCGAAGCGATGAATGCGATAGCAACACAGCAATGTCATACGAAGTAAGGTGAGCGGCTTTGGTAGCAATACGAATTGTAGTAAACATGAGCTGATTAAGTAAGCAGGTGTGCTGCGGCGCAAGTAGACCGACATGAAGAGAGACTCGATGACCACGAGAAGGCGCGTGTGAAACGGTGGTGTTGATGAGAAGCGCTTCCCGTGGGCAGCGCGTGCGAAGGGACACACCTGTAGCGCTGCACTGCCGATCCGGGCAGCATTGCATGTGTAGCGTGCGTTGGAAAATGTGGCCCGACTATTACTAACTGATTGAACAAGCGTGGTGTGAGCGCGCACAAACATGAATAGATCACACTGAATGACTGCAGACAACGACTGTCAAAACGCTGGCAGCAAGCGCATATATACGCCGCAGCAGCGGGCGAAGGTACGTGCGGTCTATCGCTTTAACGGAAACTGAGCGGCGAATGCACGGCGCATAAAGGTCATAGCCATGTGGAGATAAGAGACGGTGCGGTCGAACGAACGACGAGCGCGGTTGTTGGCAGCGTAGAAGTGCCCCCCCCCCCCCCCCCCCCGCTCCTTCCGGCGCTGGCTTCCCGCTTCCTTGCTTGCGCGTGGGAGAGATAAGAGACTGTGCGGACGAGCGACGAGCGCGGTTGTTGGCAGAGAAGTGCCGCCCCCCCTGCTCCCTCCGGCGCTGGCTTTCCGCTTCCTTGCTCGCGCGTGGGAGATTGAGTGCGTTCGCTCTCCGTGATAGGGCGCGTCCCCGCACGCTGCCTCTGGGGCATACGGCGCGCGGCGAAGATTTTATCTATGCGGAACCTCACGGCGACGGCGACGCCGACGGCAGAAATCCGGTTGAAGTGTCCATATAATTGCTATCGCAATAATAACAGTTCGACGCCACCATGTCTGTAGGTTGTGCTTAAATTGTACTTTATCATTTTTCTGACGGATTTCACTGTAAGAAATTCAGTTTTTGTTTTCTAACACCTTGCACCACGACAAAGGGCCTGTGCGGTCCGGGTGGTTGCGGATGATTTTCTCCGCCACGGACGTCGACATGCACGCCGACGCCGAATTTTCTGCGACACGGAGCTCTTAACGCTGTCGCGTTGAAATAGATGGGCTGCGGATGATCGCATGGCCACGCCGCAGTCAGGGCACCTGTGCGGCTCCTTGGGTGCTTCTTGGTCCTCGGAAGCTGTCGAGGGGCCAGGTTCCTGCGACGGAAGAGTGTCAGAAGAAGGGAAAGGAGGGCGTCTCTCCCGGCTTGGCCGGTACTGCCGCCACTGCTCCAGCACTTTCGGTGTGAGGACGAAGCCGGAACAAAGCCTATGCAGCAGCAGCACCTGCCCCGACCTGTCAAGACCCGCGGCAAGTGGGTTTGGGTCTGACGGGACACTTGCATGGAGTTCCCTCTTGCGTCGGTTGGCTACTGCTCTAAGAGCTCTGTCTGGGTCATACGGTGGTCCTTTTGTCGTGCTGATTGTGCTGGTGCTGAGGGTTTCTGGAGGATCCCGGCAGACGACGCGGTTGGAAAGGGCGCGCGCCGCCTCAGTGGGCTCTCTCATTTCCCTCGATACCCTGGTGACCAGGGATCCAATGAAGTGTTGCAGTGACCCCGCGGGCCTCCTCATGCCTGAAGGCCTGCTTCACTAAGAGTACTTCTGATGAGGCTGTGTGGCGAGACTTGCAAGCATGCAGCGCATATGCACAGGCGATTTCTAAAGATTCCGTAAAACTTAAAAATGAACACTCTGTATAATTTTTACAGTGAAGCTGTTAAGCGCTAGGTTCCAGGAGGTCGTGTCCGATGTGTAGAAAAGTCACGTGACCTAGGGGGAGAGGAAAAGAGCTCGACCCCATGAGAATGCTGTGAGAGGGTGCGCATGAAAAGGATAACGAGAAGGGGGGTTGATGTAAGCCGCGCCGTCTAATACTCACGTTGGAGGGGGACAGCGTGAGGCGCGCCAACCAATGGCGGTGTACGAAAAAAGTAGGTCAGCGAAGGAGCGGGGTGTGAGAGTTCATGTTAGCGTTGGTTGTATATGCGAAGCTTTGGTCAAGGTCTGTATGGGAACGTCGTAGAAAAGCGTGAGGAACGCGCTAGGAACGCCGTCATCCGTGGAGGCCGAGCCAGTTCTTTAGAGCCGGGCATTGTATTAGTCATCGTCTAAATGTTAAAAAATACCCCATTGTATGTGCTACTCAGAGCCGGCACCGAAGCCTCTTTCTCGAGTACTTAGCTAAGGAGTCGGTTTACCATTTTGTAGCCAAAGTCCACATAGCAAGTCCCCAATAAAGCTAAACCCCCAACACTAGCAAATCCCACCAGAGAGCCAGGTTCGCTGGACTTCCCTCTTCACAGGGTTGAAGGGCTCCAACTTTTTTTTATACAATAATGTAATTGTTCCATGACGAATATATTTATAACATGGGCTTGGTAAGCTGTGTGTACTAGATGATAAAAATACCCCGAGAACAAACAAAACCAAAATGTTCTGTCGAAATTGCGATTTTAAAAGTTGGAAGAAATAAGGTTTTGACTCGTATTGCGGCTTCATTTTTACAATGTAGCGGTTCAACTAAAAATATGGCCGATTCACCATATATATAGTATGCTTCGTAGCCAACTTATTTAGAAAGTCTTAAAAGAGTAAATCTTGATTCAGACGAGAGTAAAAATGTTTTAACTTAATCTCAAGGTTCCTGAATTCTCCTTCGATCATAACATATACAGTACAGTAAATAGCTTCCGAGTTAATATTTGTAATTAACTAGTTATTTATAGGAATTTAAGGTGAATGTAATGTTCACTTCGCCAAGGAATCTATCTCCAGCCGTAAAATTGCAATAATGCTAAAATGATTGTTGCAATTTCTCTGAAGTTATATAAAAGAAACATTCGAATACAGCTTGTAAATGCTCAAAACTTTGTCATTCTAATTAATATTAAGACAAAGTGCCCAGTAAATAAAAAACCTTGCACTCGGCCGCGCAACGCTTTAAACAGCGAAGCTGGGTGATCGTAGCCCAATATTTTCCGGAAGTGCATGCCAACTTTTCTTCTTATTACTCATGTTGATGATCATTTCTTTTCGCGGTCTCGGACTTACGGCCATCACTGCGCGTTGCATAGCGCAGCTTGCAACACCGACACCGCATTCCAGGAGACCCACTCCGTGAATGCTCTCTCTCGCTCTCATAGTGCGCAAAACCTCTTCACCTCGCAGAGTACGAGCGTACGAACGTGCCAGCTGTGGACAAAGATGACGACGCTCGAACTGAATCATATGGTTCGCATAAATGCATGTTCTGCAAGCGTAAAAGCCTAGTGGTTACGACGCTTGCTTTGGGACCAGGGGTACGCGGGTTCGAATACCGCCTAGGCAAGAAAGTGTATTAACAGCGAAGCTGTTCAAGCCAGCCGTAATTGGTGGTGCGTATCAAGAAACTACCACAAAATAAAATAAAATACACTTTCAGGTGAAGAGGTCTTGCGCGCTACGAGAGCAAGAGAGACGCATTCACGGAGTGGGTCTCCTGGAACGCGGTGTCGGCATTGGAGCGCGGTGTCCGTCAACGTTACTAGATCCTTGTGTCATATACAGTATAGATCATACTTTTACTTGGACCGTTACATCGCGAAAATGAAGCCAATTAGTCAAAACGCTAGTTTCTCCCAACTTAGTCACAATTTTAAGAGAACGTTTCGGTTTTGCATGTTCATAAAGTATTTTTATGGTCTACTATACATACCTCCAGAGCCCCATATTAAAGATATATTCCTCAAGAAACAGTTACTTTTTTATATATATAAAATGCTAAGAATGCTTCATTTTGCAATTACTTCATTTAGCGAAAAGTACTGTAAATTGAAACAAAATGTAATAAACAACGATAGTAATTAAACATCGGTCTTTATATTAAAGAAAATAAGTTTCTCAGCAATAGACTAAATAACTTTTTTATGAATTATTGTGCATGGCAGTTTCACTTTTGTACGCCAATTTCGAAGCAGCCTCACAGTATCAGAAAGCCAATATTTGGGGAAAAAAATTGCTTTAATCAATACATTGAGGTTAAATACCATGATTTTTTTTTTCAGGAGTAACGAAGACGGTGGAAAGAACACTTGGTACACTTGAGATGGAATGACCCATATATGTGCATGAATTTTCGTACGGATCTGCATAATGTTTGGGAGGCATTTAGTCTGAAGAGAGCAAGCAAAATATGAAATATTTACGGTTGCACACTTGAATTCTAGTGCTTGGAGCTACGATTGAGCATGACAAAACGTCTTGCTACTCGCTTCTACAAAGTGCAAGTCCACCACATATTCTGAACTTGTATTTTCCAGAACCCAAATTATTCTTTTTCAAGCAGTGAGAATATTACTGCGACACTCACAGTGCACAAATTAGTGATTGGCTGTGCACTTCAGAATTTCGAGAGCATATGTCACTCATATGCGGGATACCTTGACAAAAAATGCTTCTGCTTTAAAGGCAGAAACTGCATTTTATTTAGTCTAGGTATCCGTTGAAAGTATGACTTGCTTTGTGGCTCAATTTCTCTGTTTAATGGCAACATGTCAACTGCCAGTACAGGTTTCTAGACAGGCGCATTAGTTACCTAGAAGCTTGCTACAAGACACGGCTAGGACTCTTTCGCCTTACAGGAGACTAGCTTGCATACCTTCTGTGCTCTTACTCATCCATGTCTGTGCTCATGTAACAGTTGAGGTTGCACTTCCGTACAGTAGGGCAAAGTTAACCACACCAGCAAGCTATTGTCACAGTGAAGCACACACAGATACATGCACAACCGGGGCCACTTCATGACCTACGGTGAAATGCCAAAGAAAGAAAGGCTATTTGTCACAACGAACACTTTTATTTAACAACAAAATCATTTTTATGAACTGTGGGAAACCCAGTGGCCATGTCTCAGTCATTGTGCCTTGAACCTAAAAGAGAAGAGTGCATGATTAGCATAACTATAAATAGAAAATGACTACTAATTACCAAAAGCGTGCCTCAAGTTGGCCAGTGTACTAAGGCGAGGAAATGGCTGCTTTTCTGGGCAGGTGCCGTATGGATCATCATAATCCACGTTGAACACTGCTAAGCACCCCTTGGGATTCAGATGCAAGAACTGGTTGGCCTACAGGAGAACACATGCAAAGACATGTCAATTGAGTGATAATGCATGAAAATTTTATTTTATCACTTTAAGTTTATCACTTTAAAACAACCAAGAATGCCTTTGAACGAGAACAGATGGGTGCATCAGCTACTATAAGCAGCACACACATGAAGAGCCCATGGGGATATTTGTAACATGAATGATCCTTATATGCAAATTAACTGCATAAATGAATTTATAACCTATAACTGTAGGTATGACTGTGAACATGACTACCACGGACAGCACCCGCGAATGATGCATGGTTATTAACATTTCGACATGTAGCACATCCGTTGTTAGTTCACATTGAATGACATGGTGCCGTGCAAGACAGGGCTTTCCAGTACACGCGTGAAATTTACTGATAGTGCCAGTGTTCATTACTAGATGATGCAGCTGGCAGAGAAGAATAAGTTATAACTTAGAAGTTGCCACTTTCACCGAGCTTTTCTTTTATATAACGCACGGGACATTGTTGTACACTCACCTTCATTGTAAGTGTCCTCGGTACTTCAAATGTGCGTGTGACAGTGACATCAGAAGAGATGGCAGACAACCATTCCCAGTTTACCGTTGCTTTAGAACTTATCTTAGCACAAGCCTGAAAAAAAATATTTTGTTTACATTTAGGACATGACATTTCTGATATTAAATGACATGAAACAGAGTAACACAGAATGTTGCTTTATGCAAATCTGAAAGGAAACTGTCATTTGTAGATGCCATTATGGTCAGCCATTCTGACAGTGTCATCTTGTTGTGAGACTTTAAAATTGACAGTCAGAACAGTGTTTTTCTGGAAGTCTTCAAACTATCCTAACTCTTATTCAAGTACAGACGAAGCAATAAAGTTAGTCTCAATGGATTCCTTGAATAATGCAGAAACTGTTTGCAGCAGCGTGACTATCACCTACAGAGCCAGTGAAGGAGGAGACAGCTCATATGCATGTAGCGCGAGAAAAAGAACACGCTAGTGCTCTCAACCTGAGTGGCCACGGTATATTTCACTCCCGAGATCCCATGGCACCATGGCTGGCCGGCCACGGCAGCTACCTCCACGCACCGCCTCCCACATTTGGTGACGCCGGACGACCGAGCCCAGCCATGCCAGCCTCAACGCAGCGACTCTACCAAGGCGAGAGTGATGTTTCCTCACGCAGTCTGCCTCCCACACGTTAATAGCCTGTTTAGCGAAAACTGAGAAACTTAATTTTTGCAAGCTTTTCCAGAAAATTATGTACATGGAGTTTGCATAGAAATAGATCCAATGAGATAAACAAAAATGGACTTTATGTTCGAAATAAGCACAAAAAAATACGTATAGCTATGTTTTCAGCACCATTACTAAAAGAACAAAGATTTTAAAAATTTGTTTTAAGACCAGGCAATACCAAGAAATATAGAGGGGGGCTAAAATATTTAGTAATGTGTCATGCCCAATGTGCTAGTCTGTAACTGCATATATTCCACTCACTGTCTATGTGGGTGCATATCATGGCAACAGATCATGCAACATGCTGTGTTAAATTTAACATTTTAGCAAGAATGCGATGAGCTGTCCCGATAGGTCCGATGCAATACCACACAAGCACTGTGGCCAAAGCTAGTTTGAGCATAAGTTTTCAGTTCATCTGTTTTTATTTTGTTTCTGCATGACAACATGATGACAATGATCCCAGTAATTGACCATTACTGGGAAGCTATCACGATAAGACAATGACCTATAGTGATGCTACAAATGCAACTGGAAAGCCCCTTTACCAACTAGTAAAACCTCATTAATTTGACCTTTATTAATTCAGAAAATGGATAATTCGCATTTGTCCTCTAGTCCTGGCCTGCATACGCACTATTTAATCTAATTACACTCTCTTTAATTTGGACATACTCGGCCACACACCAGTTATTTCAGAAAAATTTCGAAGCTCAGTGAGCGTGAAGTCCCGCAAAAGAGCGTCCAACCTATGGCGTCCAACCTAAACGAAGTGGTGGAGTGTGCATCGCCTTAGTGGGGACTCTACCATGTGGCTTCATAACTGCATAATCGTTATCCATGACCACGCTTTCATCCGGTGTGGTTTCGGTAAACAGTAGTTTCGCTTTGACTCGGTGCATGCGTAAACCACGTTGCCTTCGGAACTTCATGGTCCCCATCCATGATAGTGCCAATAGCGAATGCTGTTTCATCCGAAGCTGTTGCGGAAAACTGTATTAGTTTCGTTTTGACTCAGTGTAACAGGCTGCATGCGCAATATCACAAACCTGACGGAAGCTGTCGAGAATGAAAAGCACCAGCTACATTTGATGAACAACAGACTATCTGTTGGCGACCAGCTCACTGCCAAAAAAATAATCAGGATGTGCACAAGGTGTAGTGAAAGCATGTCTCGGATGAAGACAAGCGCTGCAGCCGCGCTGCGAAGGAAGTCACGAGGCTTTTGCCTCTGCAAGCGGTAATCAGTCACGAGAGAATGATAATTGCAACTTCTGCACTGCTCGTGGAAAATAGAAATAGGATTAGATTATTTATTCAGTAAGTACATGCGTGTTGACGTAGTAACCATGCTTTCTTTATAGCCTCGATAATTCGACATACGGCTAGCTAATCGAGACATTTTTTTCGGTTCTGTGAAATCCGAGGCTTTGCTATAGAGCTATCACTGTAGAAGAACATCTTACCGAGTGTTAGGGGCATCGATACGAAAATACAGGCACTTTCTGGAGGTTGCAACTTTCCATGGATGCACATACACACATGTGGAAATAATAATAATAATAAAGATACCCATTACAGTATCAAAGTATGGTACTCAAAAGAAAATCACACTAGGAGATCCTCCCGACAGCTTGATTTTGCGTATAAAGCTAGAGGCTATGCTGTCATCATCAGCTATTGCACATCGTTGGCTTGTTCCCCATTTCTCACCTGTGAATAGTCCTCCCACTCTTCACGGATGCAATGGTCTCCAACGTGCGCAGGTCTGCTTGTTCGGAAATGCTGAACAGCCAGGTTTACAGACATACAAACCACAGCGTGGTGTCGTTCATATCGGGATATGGTTGCCTGCAAAGTGATTCATCTTCATGTAGTACAGAGAATGGACTAGTCGCTTAGTTTGGCTTGCCAAGAAAGACTCCTGTGATGGTAGGCATGATAATCTTGTTGAGAGAAATCAGTTCGTATAGAATTACTAAATGCCAAAACTGAACAACATTTTCTTCAGATTTTTGGATTAACATGCTGTGCACAAATTTTGCAAAACCCAGCTAAGCATGGCAGCTTTTATAAACAGACAACGTGATGATAGGCAATTAGAACATGTGAGCAGCAATATTTGCGAGGCATGGTGGCTGCAGCTAGTTTGTGCACTGAACCAAAATTGCTCAAAAAATTACAACACTCTTTGCATAAAAGTAGTCTCCTCTATGGGCATGATCTATTGAACGACATATTGGTAACTTTGCAAGATTAAAGGTCACCTAGTCTTGCTCAAAGCACTGTGATTGAGGTGATACCTTCAGTACTTACCATTTCTTCAAGGTGCCTGCTACTGAAGGGTTCTACAGAAGGAAAGTTGATTTGACAGAGGTCACTTGGTGCTGAGTGATGCATGGTAAACACTATTACATCCGAGAATCTGCTCAGCCTCTTCCATATTGTCAGGTGACGCTCTTTTGCTGGAACTCCAATGACAAGGCCCAAAGCCATGGGCTTATTCTTAAATGCCCAGTATGTTCTCTGTGGTGAGAGTACAAATAAGATTAAGCAGTGTAGGTTTACATGTCACAGCGTTTGACGGAAGCAATGTGACAAGCAGTCTTAAGGCACGAAAATGCAATTTTTATCTTTTTGTTGTTTAATATTTTGCACTGTTATTTCTGCTCATGCTGTTTTTACATTTAATGTCTCTCCATCACATGATGTAAAGAAAAAACATAGATTCACTGTACACCTCTGTATGCATCATTATATTTTTAATATTAAGTTTTGAAATTGGTATGTGAGTAGAGCTAAAGAACTTGAAACATCTTCAAATCGAAGAAAATTTGATTTTACTTAAAGGTTCTCTTCACTATCTTTTTCTCTGAGTTGTGTCCTTTTCTAATGTATACATATTTAACCTGTCCACTCTCGTTTGCTTTTTGTTAACCCCTTAAATGTCATGACAAATGTCAAAGAACTGATAAGAAATGTGCACTTAAAAAAAGAACCCTGCATTTATGTGGCTTTTTCTTTTTCCTGAAGTCATCATACTAAGAATGCCTATAGCGCTTTACTATTATTGCTGAAGAAAACTAGCAAAAGGCATTTTGTATTATTAATGTGTCAAAATTACAAGGTAGTGCAACCTTTGTTATGATGAGTTAACTCGTTGTTGGCTGTTAAGGAGTTAATGGTGTCTACACCAATTTTTTTCACATTACGCTAGCCTCATCATTACACCCTTCTAACGCTTAAAGAAATTCTTTTAGATGTACCGGTATTAAATAGAGATAAACAAACAGTGTTGCACTGTGTTACCATGTGTTACAAACAATGCCTTTGCTAACATCAGAGCCCAACATGAGCAGGAACACATACTGCTGCATAACAAAACAAAACAAAAATTTTAAATTGAGGCTTTCTTAACGCTGGAATTTATTGAACTTGGCTATTCTTAACCGGGTCTAATGTGCTTTGTGCAGGGAGAGTTTATTCATCTACAATCCTCTCTACTGTTTAGGCTCTACTAAGATTGTAGCGGAGTAAAGCCTGCCCAATATGTGGATGACTTGCCTTTGCAACCTCCAAGAACACCTTTGGTGGTAATAACGCTTCAGGGAACATGGCAATGCCATGCAGCCTCTGCTGCAGGACCCAGTGTTTTGTCGCCTTCACAAACAGGTTGGTGAAAACGGACCGCGTGGCTGCTCTCTTGAGCCATGAGAACTGGGTCATTGCAGCCAGCATCCACGTTCCAGAGTTCCTTGGAAGGCGCTTGAACTTTCTGAAAATGGCTTCTGTACCAAAAAAAAAAGTGTGCATGAAGAAATTGCTTTTGGGTGAATTTAACAGTATACTACTGCTTGCCTATAAAGGGTTCACCAAAAATACAACTATAGTCAGATTTCAAGATAAAAACATACAGTGTCATTTCTTCACCTTCTAAGATGTGAGCATGCGAGCACAGGCTCTTGTTTACTGTAATGTGGCCATAGAAACTATGGGTCTCTACATCATCCTTTCACTTTTCGACTGAAACTTTACTTTTTCTACTGATATGACCTCAAAAGGGTGCCTGCCCCCTTTGGTGCATGGCTTTGGCATATTCAGGAACTGCTAGCAGCATAGCAGGCTACAAATACTATACCGAACTAAATGCACATTCTATGAATGTTTGTTGTCAGTAGTGCGACATGCCTAGCAAGGGTAAACCAACAAAATATGTAAGCAGTAAGTAACGAAAGCATTATTTTCAAGGAATGGCTCTTGCAGTTAGTGCTGTGAACAGATACTCCAATAAATATTACAAGATTTCTCACATTACCTATCAATGAAATTACTGGCACTTGTCTTTGCTTATGCATACACCATGTGTTATATGGTGCAGCTGAGTTCTTGGAATTTGCTTAGGCACATCCCTTTTTCATTTGTAAAGCACACTGACCTCTTCTCATCCAACCTCATTTGCCAACTGCGATCCCTTAGTGCACTCATTTGTCTGTTCCCTGCATGTTGCTCAGCACCACTTCGCCCACCATCTATGTGATTATCATCCCCCACTTGGGTTGTAATCTCTCTCTCATACCTCAGTAAATCGCAAACCATATCCATCCTCAGTTATCCATTTCATAGCAGCAACAAAGCATTTCTACTTTGGTCACTTATAAAAAAAAAAAGTGTTCTTATCCTTAAACAACTTTGAATACTGCAAGCTGATCTATATATATATATATGAAGTGGTGTTAATACTAAGCTCATAAAATTGCAGTACAATTTCATCTTTGTAGTACTTTGGAGGCAGTGCAAACTAAAGAGCGAGTGGACCAATCACAGAAACAGTGATATGGAGCATATACAGGTGTTAGGTCCATTTTGGCCACTCCCTTTTTCCATTCGCCAAGCGTGACAGTGGTGCAATTAATTCACAGAGTCTCGAAGCACTTTTAGCACTCAGGTATTACGATAAGACTGTAATTTCGACAAGTAAGCATAAACAAATGCTTTGCTTTTTTTTTTTCTAATTCACATTCAATTTTGGTATGATAGTACAGTCCCTGTCAGTTAAACTGTTTTCTAAAACATACAGAGGCAACTAGACATGTAATCACAACTGTTGGACTGTGTGACGAATTTTGTTTGCTACTTACTTCTCACACTCCAAAATTATGGAAGGGTGAGAGAGTTGTCTATACTCTGTAGAGGGTGTGAGTAGTGAGAGTGCAGAAAATGCCCAAATATGCTTCCCAGAGTCAGCCGAGACCTTACATGCATAGCATGTAAACTTCCAGCTAAAGCAGTACCACTGTAACACTACTTCATTACTTAGTTTGGTACATAGCAACCCTGCCTAGCACTATAGAACAATCAATAAACCAGGATACAAGTCCGTCGCAGTTCTCTGAGGGGTAGTTAGTCTACTTACCATTGTGGATAGCAACCCTGTCCAGTGCTAACATATACTCGACTGACTGGAACACAAGGTAGTTGCACAGTTCTCCAGGGAAGTTGTCTGTTAGTCGTGCAGATTCCGAAAACACACACAGCAAAGAAGCTGTGAACAAGAAAGAGATTAAAAAAGAGGTTTAACAATAGTTGTGTAGTTAAAAAATGAAAACCACAATGATGAGAAATGGCCTTACCACTATTTTTTACAGTAGTAAAGAAGTAGCTGAATTCTGGTGTTGCTATAATGCACTGCATATCTGTGCGAGTGTGTCCAAAAGCACAAGGAGAGTAGTAATGCAAGCTCTCGTTATAGGCTTGCAACAGTCCAACGTATGCATGGTTTGGCTCAGCAGCACAAGCAGTAACATATTGTCATTACCAGCTTTATCGAGTTTCCCGACAAAGAATTCTCAAAAGCTGCTAACTAACCCTGTCCTGTGACAGTTGCACAAGTACTTTATTCCTTCGCACAATAGGAAAGGGAACAGTCACATTGCTTTCAAGGGGTTAATTTAAAGTAGCTAAACACACATGCCCCAAATAACAGTGTTCAATTAGGTTAAATTTTATTAGCGATGCAAACGCTAATCGTTACACATCAAGACACAAGACTTGAACGCACATGTCACTAGTAATTGTAGCTTAAAAAACAAATTTGGTGTTTCTCCTCATACTACTTACAGATGTACACCTGTGACAAAAGTATACGGACCACAGGGTCGCCGAAAAAAGTGAATTTCTTCATATTTACCAAGCATAAACTGGAATTGATGAGTACACTGAAAAGTTCGCAATGCCAAGTTTGGAGTGCAGTCCTCAATTTCAAGTTGCGTTCATAGGCAGAGGAAAAAATCAGCTTTTTCGAGCAACCCCTGGTCCATGTACTTTTGCTCAAGGGTGTACATGCAAATCTCCCGGTCAGTTATGGTGAGTAACCTGATTTTCTAGTCTACTGCTCTGAGCACCTCTTATAGATATGCAGTGAATAATATCAGAAACATTCTCTCTGTGTTAGATGCTTCCTAAACAGTATTTTCCCTCCCTTGAAGATATCTAAACTATATTCACAACTACTCCCACCATGTACTGATTTAACCCTCACTTTTAAGTGCCTTCATTGCTCCAATATTTTTTCCCTAGGTGTTGCCTGTGTATTTGTACTTACAGTGCTTGAATTCTGGTTCCTTTGCATGCTCTGAAATGACAAAAATAGTCAAACATAGTTCCAGAGTCTATAAAGAGCATTATTTCCTTACCATCTCTGTACTTTGTCGCTGTAGAAACTGAAAAAGTAAGAGGAGATTGAAGATGAAATTACTTTACCTTGTTCAAACCTTTAAGGTTAAGAAATAGAATTGTTTGTACCCATGATACATCAATAGCTGCGAAACCCAATCAGACCTTTATGTATCCTTCAGTATTCTACAGTAAATATGTGATAACAGTGTGATGTCATCACATGGTATGATGAACTGTGTACAATGTCGAATGCATTAATATGTGTTAATTTTGTATTGACCATGTCATTAAATTGTACAAACCTTTTAACACCTTTACATTTGTGCTCCAACCACAACGTTTCTATATAATATTCGTAATAGGAACATATTTTGTGACTCCCATGGAAGACGCATTCAAGATGTAATTCAGAATCTAATTATGTACTTTTAATTAAATTAGATTACGGGGTTTTACGAGCCACAACCACCATCTGATTATGAGGCATGCCGTAGTGGGGGACTCCAGATCAATTTTGACCACCTGGAGTTCTTTAACCTAAATCTAAGTAGACGGTTGTTTTCTGCATTTCGCCCCCATTGAAATGTGACCGCTGTGGCCAGGGATTTGATCCCGCGACCTCGTGCTTAGCAACCCAACACCATAACCACTAAGCAACCACGACGGGTCTATCTACTTTTGGCTGGATAACAACTTTTTCTTTTATAAAACTTGGATTCCAACTTGCAAATTTTTGTAGAACTTGCCTATTCAATTCTTGCACTGAGTTATCAATTTATTCATTCTTGTCCTACCATCTGCTAAGATGCTGGTTAGCTCAGCTAGTAGAGCAACTGCCCCGGAGAGTCTGTAATGCAGGGTTTCATTCTCAGATCAGAACAAAGTTTTCTAGAACTGCAAAGCTTTCTTTCTAAAAGGCCTGTATAGGTTTACTTTGTACTTCCATGCTACATCTGTGTTTATAGAAATTTCTGCTTTTAACAATCCACTATGTAGCACACCAGGTTGCAACCAGGTGAGTGAGGTTCTTGTCAACAGATAAGAGCAGTGTTCATAAAGCGCTTATTCTGATACCTTTTAAGACAATTTTTATGTATATATAGGTGAGGGTATTCTTACACAGCGAACTCTTGTTCTTGGACATAACATCTGCTATGAGGCGAACACGTGGAAAAGCTTGCTCATTCGAACAGTGGCCATCAAGGTCATCAAAGTTGAACCCAAAGACAGCAATGCAGCCATCAGGGTGTGCTTGAAGAAACTTGACCACCTGTATGAAGGATGAAAAATCAAAGCAACATGTGAGCAGTGCTTCTGAAGCAATAAAAAGCCCCCCTGAAAGTAGGCCATATTTAGTAAGCAAAAGCACATGCCATGCTTTGCACAGCCTTAGAAATAATGTGATAGCTGTAATGAAGTTCAGCTGTTGCCACCCTGTGGTGCTGAACAGACATTTCAAGTTGTAATAAGTAGAAAAGTAATGTTGCTAAACAATTTTATATTTCTTTTCATTCGTTATATTTCATTTTACTAATTTCTGACACCGGGTCACATCCCAGTTCACATAACTCCTCAAAGGCTGCCTTGCTAGGCGTACGGTGCCCTTTTGTCACCCATTATCTGCCCCCCCCCCCCTCCCCCTCACCTCCTTTTGCAGTGCTTGCCTGCGATTACACAAATTCTTGCGAAGCAGTCCATACATGGGACAGGGAGCCACAGTTCACACTGAATGCCAATAAGTCAGTACGGTTGTAATGCGATTCAAGGAAAGGATGGTTTGCAAAACTGCCTGCTATGTAATTGCAGGCGTTGGTACGTCTTCTACATATGCTTTTCCCGGCATTTGCCTCTACCGCTCATTTTATTACATATTGAGGGGGAAAAATCGTTTACACTCGCACATACTTTCAAGCAGAAGGATGGCCATGGTCCCGGTTTAGTCACGCCTAATCTTGTTAGCGTGCTATTAGCACATTGAAAGGTCTGTCTATGTTGGTTATCATTGCCAATGTTTGTATTTTTCTGGCACGAGAATTGCTGCACTACCTCGATATGAAAAAGAATACAGAGAGTTGGGCGAGTCAGGAAACAGGCAGCAGCACATTCGAGGGGGAGGAGGGGGCACACTATTCAGTGGGGCCACGTGAGCCGCACCTGAAAGTTCCGCGGGCCGCATGCGGCCCGCAAGCCAAATGTTTGAGGCTTCTGTATTAGAGATTAAATGAACAAAATAAAGCTCTGGATATACAATTACTTTCAGACAATTCCTGTTGTTATAACAATCAGATAAGCACATACCACGGTTCACACAGTCATGAAAATGAAAATATGTGGTTATCTATATTAAATTCTAATTGTTGAAGTAACAGTGGTTCCTTTAACAGTGGTTTCTTCAATTAATTAAGGTCGACTGCACCACTGTTCCTTTAGTGCGGCATTTCCGTTTAAGGAAGTTTCGTTTACCCGGAGTCCACTGTATATTAAATTTTTCATATCTTCTGTCTTCTTGATTTTACTGATGTTCTCCTATTTTTTTTACAAACACCTTTGTTGCAACTTTCTTTATTCTGTTACCTTGGACATTTTCCATGGTCATGGGAGAGTTCAAATGACTATTTTAATATTGAAGACTTTAAAACTGACAGCAAGCTGCCCAGCATTTTTTTTTCTGCTTCTTTCATCTTTTCTGAGTGATGAAGGGCATGAAAACAGTTTTTTTTCTCTAGACTCCTACATCCCAAACATGAGAAAGCTTTCTGCATATTTGGAACATCCGTTCTAACCAGACTAAGTGACCCAAATGTTTCATAACAACAGCAACACAGTAAAGAAAGTTTACAGAGATGAAGTGAACGAAATGAAAAACCACTGAAAATTGCATTGCAACAGGACAAGCACATCAAAATTTTGTCTTTTTGCTGCACATTCTTCCTTTACAGTAGTAAATGGGATGTACACAAAGGCCCTGGCTGTATGTTACGTAACTGCAAAACCTGTTTGTGACCACTTAGGATTGTTATTTCTACTCACCTTGTCATAAGCTGTTCGTTTGGTTTCAAAGATCATGACATAGGTGTTGTTGCTCTGAACCAAGCCCTCTAAACCTGGTTCAATGGTTTCTTCCTCGCTACCTGTCGGGCAGACCTTAAAGGAAAGCAGAGAGATGCATGGAATCATTATGGTTTTCGTCACGGGTTATCTACCGCGACACAGTTAATACACACTTCCAATGATTTCTGCTCAACCCTTGACAAAATGGGACAAATAGACGCCATTTTTCTGGACTTTGAAAAAGCCTTCGACCGAGTACTGCATAGTAAACTTTTACTAAAACTAAGGCACATCTTGCAAAATCAACAAATTTTGCAGTGGCTTGATTCATACCTATCACACCGGCAACAGTACGTCCAGATATCCACTTCAAGTTCACCCATCGCTCCAGTATTTTCAGGAGTGCCACAGGGCTCAGTCCTTGGGCCACTTCTTTTTCTTATATATTTAAATGACCTCAAGCTTGACTCTCCTGTGCGTGCCCGGTTTTTTGCAGATGACTGCGTAGTTTATCATACAATTCTTGCTGAAGGTGACCAGACTATTCTAAATAACTATTTATGTGCCGTTAGTAATTGGTGCCAAAACTGGACGATGTCATTAAATGTCACGAAGTGCAAACAAATGACCTTAACCCGAAAAAAAGTTCCAGTGAAGTATTCTTACACAATTAATAGCGCTTCTCTCGAACCAGTGGAGCAATTTAGGTATCTTGGCGTAACGTTCAGCGCGAATCTCAGTTGGAGCCCCCACATTAAAAATATGGTTTCAGTAGCATCCAAAAGACTATGGCTGATAAGACACCGGTTAAAACATGCAACCACTAAAACAAGGCTGGTAACCTACACTTCACTCGTGCGTCCCTTACTGGAATATGCTGACGTGGTCTGGGATCCGCACACTAAAACGGATATAAAAAGTATTGAGGGGGTTCAGAAAAAGGCACTGCGATTTATATACCATGCCTACGGAAGACAGGTATCGATATCTGATCTACTTAATCGCTCCGGTCTTCCCACCTTGGAATCCCGTCGAAAAATGCACCGTTTGAACATGTTATTTGCCATCATCAATAATCGTACCAAAATAGAATTCAATACTTATATGCAGTACAACACAACACGACAAACTCGGCACAAACACGATAAAACTATTGTAATGCCACAATGCAGAACCAATGCATACAAGCTGTCCTTCTTTTCAAGAACGATAGCAGACTGGAACAAGTTGCCTTACGACGTGGCCACCTTAACTTCACCTGATGCATTTTTTTCTGCAATCAGTTCTAATCAGTAAGTTTTGTGTGCTCAGTTTTATCTTTAACTGGTATGCTTCTGGTGCTTTATCCTCGGATTTGAATGTAACGCGTCTATGTCTTGCTTTGTTTATTCCTGATTTGCTGCGCAAAAATTTTGCTGTGTGCGTGTGCATTCTTTTTTTTTCTCTCTTCTCTGTTGTAATTGCCATTCTTGTTGCTCTCCTGATGGACCAAGAGCTTGTTAATCACATGTACCCACTCCTGCCTTGGCTACCAAAAGGCGGCCGGCAGTATTGAATAAAATAAATAAATAAATAAATAAATAAATAAACTTGTATGCTCAACAAGGTGCAGTCAACAAGCAAAACGTTACGAATGACTATGAATGTAGAAAAACTTTAATAGGAGCAACTATGCAGAAATAAACTTTTCATACACAATTGCAATAAATCTGTTTCACGCATTCGTATGCAAAATTACCTCTATTTATCCTAAATTTCAGGTGCTTCTAATGTTATTATTGAACAGTTTAGTACGGCAAAGCACAGCACGGTATTTTTCCACATATAACCCACCACCATGTAAAACCCGCACCCTGGCCCTAAGAAGAAGAAGAAGGAAATAAAAAAAAATCAGGTCGCATACCTTGCGGCATTAATTGCATACAAAAAAGCTGAAATTTTCATAAGAACAATTACTCTTCGCGGATGTACGACTTGTCCACAACGTATCTTCAGCCAGCGGCTCTGTTTCCCATCTCTTTGGCGACGCTAATAATCTTCAGCTTCTGCTGCGCTCTAAAGGACTGCTGTCGAGCGGAGCTGATTGTAATCGGAGTTCTGGTTTGCCAACACCGCGTGCACTATTCACTAACTTGTAAACTTGAGATACTGATCCGGAAAGAAGAGGACAATGGGCGACCACAAAAGAGAGGAGAAGGGAGCTTCAGCATGCAGGGGTGGGAAGAGGGTGGGGTTCCCTAGGAGATAATGAAACTTCAAATGTCGAGGAACTTTGCCTCAAAATGTGGCTTCACGACAGTGCGTACAGCACTGCCGTGAAACCACATCTGAAGGAAGAATGTATGCTGCCGTGAAGCCACAACTCAAAACAAAATTCGCACATGGCCCACATCCCGATGTTACTGTTAAATTTTTGGAATTTTTGGTGCGGGTGATAAGTGCAAAAATACGGCATGTATTGTTTCACTAATTCATCAGTGATTCTGTCTGCCCTGTGAAGAGGCCGCACTATGATGCTTTTCTATTCCTACTAGGAGCAAGTAGATGGACTATACACTGTGAATATATCATGCATGAGAAATTGATACAGTGACAATGCAACAAAAACATGGCTTTTGGGAAAGTAGGCATTTACCATTGTAATTCGACAGAGCAAACATGCAAAGCATCGCACCTCAGAGAGACTTGTCCATTTCTGCTCGACACAGCGGTCTCCAATGCGCACTTGTTGGTCAGATGACCGTGCCATACGGAAGCCCAACACAGCCAGGTTGACAGAAAGGCAAGTATGTGAAACTGCACTGGAAATGTTTTTCTGCAAGCAGAGACATAGGGCATCAAAAATAATAAATTTCGCTAATTAGATTGTGTCATGAGCATCAGAGCTAAACATCACACCTATGCACACAGCAGAAAATGAAGAATCATACAGGCGGTGGTTAAGCTGCTGCTAAGGCTTTTTGAACGCACGCCCCTCCCTCTATGCCCCATATCACAGGTTCGTGCAAGCCAGTACCAAATGCTGATTGGCATAACTGCCAATCAGGTAACATTAAAATTCCTAAGAATAATCACAGACATGTCAAAAGGAGGAAAGGAAAGGGAGCATCACACATTTTTGTTTTTGCCTGGAGCATACACCTTTTGTGGGATATATACACACTTTATTTCTGATTATTTACATTTAGATGCAGCACATACGGAGCAGCAAGCTAGGCACAGAAAAGACTTAGAAGCAATACAGCGTTTTGCTTTTACTGATTTAACCAGCTTCGGGAAATTGTCTGAATAAACTTGCTTGAAGGAAGTAGTCCTCTGTTTAGCATCTTTCATTGACAAAATGGGTGGCGCAGGTACTATTGCAATTTCATTCTTGCATGCATTCTTGTATGCATTTTCTTCACACTTGCTTGCCCCATCCTTAAATGCTTTTAAAGCGTTTTCGCAAGAAGAACATATTTTTTGTAAAACTTGGTGCAACATTTGTAAAATCATAGAATGTGCCCAAATTTATAAACTTTATAACAACGAATTTGGGAGAGCTGGCAGGTATGTGCATAGTGACCGCATTCCTGCAAATATGTCACTAATGAGTAGGGTAGTGGAAAAAGCAAAAACTACTAAAAGAAATGGAGTGAGAATGACAGGTTGCGAATCTGAAACCAACTGTCACCATTAATGGCACTTGATGTGAAAACGAAAGGACATCGTGATGGATTGTGATGGCTTATAATGAAGCAATAGTGCGAAGATTAGAAGAGGACACAATGTTAGATGGGACACAAAACTGTGTCCTGTCCTCACACTGTTAATTTACTATAATAAGTCACCAACTACCTTGACATTTGCACTGCTACGATGACTTGTGACAGCACGGGTTAAGAGTAGGCAGGTGTAAACTAGTGTGGCGCTGGACCATTGGTGAGAAATATAGCCAAAACAAAACATTTATTGCTACCTAGTTCATCATCTAGTCATATGTACTAATGTCTATGAGGGCTTCAAAGAGTTGCCAAACTTAGGGGTTATGCCATACATTGAAGGAGCCTTAAGGATGATGTTTGGTAAGATGACAGAGAAAGCGGGACAAATGAACAGATGCAGCAGTTACATACCATGTGCACAAAGTCCTGGTACACTAGCCTCCTCATAGCTGGATAGTGTGTGCGACATACTGGGCCAGGCTTTACTTCTTGATTAATGAAGACAAGAAAGTCGCAAGCGCTGCAAGAAAAGAAAAGAATGCAGGCTCCATGCAACCACGCAGCAAAATAACAAAAGAAATCGATAAAAAATATCCGAACAATATACATACCGGCCAAGGCGTTGCAAAATATGTTCATCAACTTCAAAGGCATGAACACCAACTATTAAAACCTTATGGTCTTCCAATGAGTGTTGAAAAGCAGTCCAGATTGCCTGACAATGAATGAAAGACCATTGCTGTTAAATTTGCCTCCATGGAACTGTACTGAAACTCCATACGCAGCCTTAAGTCTCAGAAACACTTATTATATGCATATGAACCAGCGACATGGACTTGATCATTGACTACTTATACTGAACTTACAACAAATATTGGTTGTACTTCAGGCATGATGCCCTGCTTTCACACTATTCTGAGCAGTTACATAGGTGCAATGCACAATGCGGCAAAAATGCAAGATAAATTGACCTACAGCAATGGCTAAGTAACTTCAGCGTTCCACTGCTGAGCACTAAGTTACAGGTCCAATTCCCAGCCACTCCAGCATCCCTTCAATGGAGTCGTAATGCAAGATTGCTCGTGCATTGCGTTCGGCGAACATAGAGAACCCCACAAGGTTAAAATTAATCTGGAGCTCCCCACAACTGCATTTCTCATAGCTCCTGCATAGTTCCGGAATGTTAGCACGCCATGAGCTTAGATAGATTCAGATATAGTAAATGAAATCCAACAAATTTCAGTCAGAACAAAATAAATATTGTTTGTTCAAAATGTGTTGAATGAAATTGATTTGGCTGAGATAAAGCCAAATCGAGGTTGCAGCTGCATGGTGCTACTGGCACGAGGGTCTGCTGACTGTCATGCCATCTATGGGCAACAAAACTGACCCTAGTCACTTTCCCGAGCGCAATAGCTAGAAAAAAAGGAAGTTGGCCTATGCATGCACTATAAGCAAAACCAAATAAACAGAATTTCCTACCAGCACCTTTCCTTAAGTAGGATTTGTCATTCTATTTATCAACAAAGTGATGCTTCTTTTCCTCACTCTCTGGCAGTGCATCAATCAATTAACCCCCACAGATAAATACCCTGGGCATGCTCAGTACATTAGGTGAAATTTCAGAACTAGTATGTTTGGGAGCTTTAGTATGACATAAAGCTATGTCTACTGCAGTGTCGATGACAAGAGACAGTGCTAGCATGCACAGAATAATGGTTGAGGAATGGATCCTTTCATCAAGGTCTTCTATGCATTTACAGCACTTGAATGGCTACACTAAAATGATACCTTGTAATCAATATACAGATTGTTGCCAGCAGGACGAATACAGCTGTGGCTTTGGTTACTTCCTTCAACCACAAAAAATGTTAAGCTATCTGAATCTATGAATACAGTAGCGCCTATCTGACTCATTTGACTCATTATTCAAAAGTTCCGAATATTATCACCCATCCAATGTTTCGCCCACCAATGGTTCTTCTCTCAATGTGAGTAGTGGTGACTCAGCGGAGTGTGATAGGCAGTTTTCTGCAATGTGAAAATGACAATGATGCATCTTGAAAAAGACATGAAAGCATCCTTTGCACTTACATTCGAAAGTTCTGCCACTGCACTTATGTCGGTTGAAATCAGAGGAATCAACGCCAGGCCAGCCAGTTTTTTTTCACTTGCCCAGCGTTTTAGCTTTGTGGACAGTGGTCGCAAAAACCTTGTGTCTCCAATGTTCAAGGCATCAATAAAAGAAGGGTCAAGAGCTGCCAGAGCCTGAGTTTTGGTTTGCCGTGTAATCGCAAGAAAGCTTTCGAGCATCTTTCCTAAAGAAAACAAGGAAAGCACACAAAAAAGAGAGAGAGAGAGAAAAAGAAATTGTCACATTTCTATTCAGTGAGTTGTTTCAAGAACAAAAAATCTTGGCAGCTTCTTTGCAGTCTATTGGTCACATATAACATAAATGACAACGTAGTACAGGTTACCATTAAATAATGGCACTTTCTGTGTGAGCAGGATCGCTGACAAAAGCACCAAAAGTGCTCTTACGAAAATTGAGCCTATGCTCTGAAGTGCCACTAGGACTGGCATGAGCGACTGTGAAAGCAATTGCATAGAAGTATTAGTACCTGAAACTGGTACACCAGCTAAATCAAGATGAACAAATGTAAACACAATGTAGTTGCACAATTTCATCACAGCTTTCCTCAGAGTAGGTCCAGAAGAATCGTGTATGCAGATGATGCTTCCTGCAATGAGAAACAAGTATGCCGTTACCAGCACTTTATTTTAAACCTTGGTCATAAAACATGCAACAAATCGGCAAGAAATGCAGGTGCAGCTCAGCACTGATCAAAAATATATTTTGCTATGTAGTGAAAAACACATCTTTGTTTTTTACTTATAACAGTGTAGTCTGTTTCATTCTTGTGCCCTATTTCTTCCATGCAATTCATAAAACGCATATGCATTGTGCGCTATTTCTTCCATGCAATTCATAAAATGCATATGCATGATATATGCACATATGATGTGCACAGGTACAACATTTCTATGCATAATCATGTACTTGCATGCACATGTATGTGACATAAAGGGATTCAAAAGCTTACGTGAGGCGTCATGCTCAGCTTTTCGTCTTCCCTCTGTACTCAAATTGAACAAAAACTGGTTGTAAGAACCGGTTCCACACAATGAACAGCGTTATGGCAAGTTAGCACCTGGTACTTACTAAGTGGGATGCTTCGTCGTAGTTTATATGCTTCTGAAATTATAATAAAGAATATCTACCATAAGTCAAAGCTCTTTCTAGATTAAAAAGTTGCAGAATGACAAGAGTACCTTTGGCTGTGCCCAGGAGATTCTTGATATACAGCAGCCTTGAAAAAGGCTTCCCCAGACTTGGGCAATCATTTTGTGCATCTTCCATCTCCACTCGGAAAGCAGCCACACAGAAGTTTGGCACTTCACCCAGTAGCTTTGACATCTGCATAGTTTTCCCAATAATATTTAAGAAAGCAAACTCTTATGCATGTTAATTCATGCTCATTCATAGAAGATGAGAACGCTATAGAAGACAGCTTATATCCATGTCCCAAGTGCAGTTTCAATGGTCTTTCAACTACATTGTTGAATTACTGAGGCCAGTTAGCATTGGATAATTCCTGCCACATTCTCATAAGTAAATGCTCCCCAATCCTAATGAGGAGACGCCAACCCGCTCCATTCAGTAGTGATGGCTATCACTCTTCATGAACAAGCTTAGTAATTGACAGCTCTTAATGACCACTGAGGATTTGATGCTGGCACAACACTTCTGTAATATATTATTATTACAAAAGATGTTACTGGTACCAGTTTGTAAGATGCATAATAAGAATCATAGCTTTTTCCTGTAACTTCTAACTTCTCACAACAAATTTAGCTTCACTAAGCTCCTGTTGCCTTTTTTTTTGTAACTGCAAGTATGGCAAAATTATCTAATAGAAGATAGGAACAGCCTTAACAGTGAAACATTGGTCTTCTGTGCACACCCATAAATTGTCCATGAACCTATACAATTGTGAACACCAATGTAATGCCTGAGAATCATGTGGACTAACCAAAGTGAAGATGCTAAAGCCATTTTCCTTTATCTTGGGCCACTTACAGTAACTCTGTGCAACAAAATGGGCTAATGCATGTCAAGCCCATTAGGATAACGTGCTGGATGACAGATGTTACCAAATGTGCTGGTGGTGCCAGTATGTAGTCATGTAGAAGGTTCTCTTTCATTGTTTTATCACAGTGAGGAAACCTGGAATGGACTGGATACTTCTTAAGTACAGTGCATGTGAAATATCTCCTGGAATTCACACACACAGTCAACATTTATGGATACGATGAGATTAACTAACAAAATCAGAATTTTTTCATATATGATTAACATGTCTGCTGCTGCTTGTGTTTAATGATTTTGAAGGTGAAGAAAAATGTTAGAACCAAGTGTTTAACTTTAGGACAGAATCCCTGGCACAGGAATGATTTTGCAAAATTGTTCAGGTTATTGTAAAATAAAAATCTTTGTAGATTTTGCAGTGACCCACAATATATTGTCTGACATGCAGCTACACAGGCATGTAGACTTGCTATGTGAAAGGAATGGGCGCTTGTTGATGAAGCCCCAAAACATGATGCTCAATAATAAGCCTTCTTAACAAGACACTAATCAACCTTCTGTTGATGACCATGCTAAGGTCTACAAATTACACTTACCCTGTGCTGAATGGACACTTTGCTTTCAAAGGTAAGGATATTTGTTTTGTTCTCTGTATGAGCAACTTCAAACATGCCATCGGTTCTTTCGGTATCAATGCCACAGACCTTCAAGAGATAAATGCAGTTTCAAACATTATTAAGTGCTTCCATAAAAGTGCAGGCTTTTTTTTTATGGTACAAGAGTCACTATGGATTAGAATTCCATCCATTCTACAGGTCTAGTGCTCTGCTGAGCCTAGCACACATTCACCTAGAAGCAAAAATACTTAGAAAAGCTAGTGATGGCAGCAAATGCACTGAAACAACCCATTAACTGTTGTCATGGTAGATTTTAAAAGTGCTGTGCATAAAAAAGTGCCTGCAGGTACTATACCTGATCCTCAGAAAAGTTGAGTTGTAAAATGGTTAAACGTCCTTCTTTAAATTTCTTGATGATATTTATAAGGCTGCTACATACGCAATTCTAGGCTAGCCTTTATCTGCAGATGCTGCTGGCTGCCAGTTCTACCATATGACAGCATGCATCTTTCGGTTTTGCAGTCCTGTCTGGATGAATGATTGAAAAACTACGAGAACATGTGTCAGTGAACTAGGCAACAAAGTAAGACAGTTAAGCCTCTCAGTTTCCTAACTTGTACAGTTTGTTTATTTGGCATGCTTCATGTAGTCCTTCAGACAATGTTACTTTGCTATTCTGTTTCTAATTTTCAAGCTTGGATGGAACAGCTACGACAGTTAAGTGGCCACCTTTGCATACCAATCGATATACACGAACTTACCACATTATATCGCAGCCTTGAACTTACCGCATTATATCTCAGCCAACTCTCAGCCTTGCAGTTTTCTTTCTCTTCAGCTGCTTTTCCAATGAAGAAATCCCGAACTGCCATGTTCATAGAAATACAAGGAGATGTCATATTCCTGGATGCTTCTAAAAGTCGAACCTGAAAAAGTTTATTGCTTTATTCCCATATTTTGCAAAACAAGAATACATGAACTATTATAGTTTCACATGGCAGATACAGGGCAGTCAGTTCAATCATTTTCTCATTGCTGCTTGCAGCATCACACGTTGAAATTCAACATACATAACATTACAGTTTCCAATTATAAATATTGCAATCCTGGCCATTGGACAAAATTAATCATTTACCTTGACTATGCAGTGGGCAGTCAAGTTAAATGCATAATCTGGTCACACCAGAAAAGACCTTAAGGTTTTAAACATATCATATTCTACATCCAAAATCAAAAGCTTTTTCTCATGCATTATTTATTTTTTTCAAGCATTAACATTACACTGCACAGCTCCACTGGCATATCACAGCATTACAGGTGACTAAATGCACTGTGTGTGCCAATAGATGATTGCCAGGGAAGGCTATCATTATATACTTGTTCCAACAAACACAATGCACGGGTGAATATTTAAACTTTTGGATATGAATATTAATCACTCATATTCATATTCGAAAAGGAACTATACTTGGTATATTTTTTAAAATAGTATTTGAAACTAACCAAATATTGCGCAACAAACAACTGTTAAAGTCTGGTTACTGTTCTCTGTCTGCTAAACAAAGTATCGCAAATTATCAGAAGTAAAAAACAACAAAAGTTTTCGAAGCAAAGCAGGAACAAAATAGGTAATCAGAGACTCCGGAACGTTTTTTGGAGTGGGGGGGGGGGGGGCAAGCATTGTAGTCTTTGTATGTCATGTTTATTATTTTTTTTTTCTCAATATTTGTCAATTCTTATTTATATACATTACATTTTATTATTTTAATTTTAAGTATAATTTTAATGACATCAATTATTAACGTTTGAATTCATTTTAGCTGTATCAAATTTTACATATTTGCATCCTTGCTTATTCTGCATTGGTATTATTCTGCATAATTCTGCATTTCAGAAGTACTGAAAACCTGCATAGACCGCGCAAATCACAAAGCGGGTTCGAAAGGTACAAAAAATAATTTCTAATATTTCTGCATTCGCTCCCGGAGTGAAGCAAATGTGAACTGACACAAGTACGCAAATGTGATACAAGTAGACAAGAAAGTAGGCACTAGGTACAAAGATATCGCAAGTTGACGAGCTTCATGGCTGCAGCACGACAAGAGGGCGTTGGGCAGGAGAGGTTGTCAAAGGAGGCCGAAGGCCGTTGTTCGTACTGTCGTTCTAGACACGAACTATTTCATAAGGGCATCCAAGTGAAGTTCTGCAGCACTCTTCTTGTGCACGTAGAGGACGAGAAGGTGTGTCAGCCTCCTCTGCGTCATTTGATTGCGCAAAAATGTTTTTACTCGCCTCAGAGCACTGAAAGATTGCTCTCCTGAAGCAGCTGACGCAGGTACAGAAAACACGAGTTGCATGTACCCGGACCGTTCCGTCCGGTCCATCATCTTATGCGTCCGGTCCATCATCAGTACCGGTCCATCATCTTATGCATATCTGCAGACTTCCCCTGCAGAATTTGTAAAATGCGTTTACTTGCAGCTGGACCCTCATCACGCAGGAGCGTTGGGAGAAGCATGAGTTGCGTTGAAAACCTGCTGATGTTGAAACCTACAGCGTGTGCTCCTAAAAGCCCATTTAGGTCGTTTGCCGCGAAGTTTTGACCTTCAGCAGCCTCAGTCAAAATGTGCTCGAGGCTAATCAGCTGCTCCTTGCCAGGCTGTTCAAATCACCGTCGGATCTCGCTGGTGATACGATCGATAGCGGCAAAGAACTATTTTCTCTGTGATGACTTGCCGTCAAGCGCTGCAGGCTCCTCAGGCTTTTATGTGAATTGAAGCCTTCTGGGTGGCTGCGACACTCTGGGCACACGATGTTCCTTTAGACCTAACTCTGTTGCTCTTGAGTTTATCCGCTTCCACAGGACGTCAAATGAGGGGTCAAACTGTAGCCTTGACAAGTGGGTCACAAAGAGCTTCTGCTGCTTCTTTTGCTCCTGCAGTGCGGTTAACTGGGCGTTGAAGCATCCTCACTAATTCCTCGCATGAGCCAAACAGGGCTAAAGAAGGGTTGATGCCCAATAAAGTTTCAAACTTCTTTTATACTTTCTCATATCCTTTTATGGCTATCTTGCTGGTGCCACTGAGAAAGCTTTGAACTGAGGATACGCTATTGTACCTGACTGATAAGTTTCCGTTCAGTAGTGTTACCGAATGCTGGCTGCCGTTGAGCCAAGATTGGGGCAGGTAGGCTTGGTCAATTATCTGGTTGATTTTTTTTACGAGTTCTTCAAGGGCTTGGTATGTACCCTGGTGTTTGATTATTTCAGGTTTGTATTCTGTGGTGTTTGGAAATTTGCGCGTCAGGAGTACTCTTTCCTTTCTTGTTAGGGGACAGTCTATGAACTGGTCAACAATCTTTCGTGCAGGTTTTCCGCATTTGCAAGAGTTGTGGTCAGTTTTGTTGGATATTAAGAAGTAGTTTTGAAATATATAGTGTCCGGTGATTGCCTGGCTTGTGTATTATTATGTAGGGAAGTGCGGTGGCGTGAGGGAAATGTTTCTTATCCATTAAGGTGGCGGTCCCACTCTGGCGGCACGAGCCCCCCGTTTTTAGTACTTTTGGAGCAACCGTGGCAGCTCTTCTACTTAAGATATGAAGTTGTCGTATAAACCATAAAAAGCCTAATTGTTGTAGATATAATATAAAGAAATTGATTGGTGTGATTTAGAAATAAATGTTCAAGAACAAGCATGAGATACATGGTTTTTGCGAACTGTGTCTCAGTTGTGACCATATTTAGAAGAAACTACCGCACTTACGGCATTGCGGCTTGCTCTGTAGCTTTAGGACATATTTATCTAGTTCCTAGACGGAGGAAATTAATTTTGAATTTTTACTTTTTGGATAATGTGCTTTTGAAAATTGCCAAATATCGCAATATTCTGTTGTAAACAGTTCGTAAAAACCATGTATCTCATGCTTGTTCTTGAACATTTATTTCTAAATCACACCAATCAATTTCTTTATATTATATATACGTTGTGCGTCCAGTTGACCACCGGACTTATGGAAAGCATTTCGAAAATTTAACAATAGCTCTTGTCAAAAATTTGATTTCAGCGTAGGTAAATGGCCGGTAAGTGCCCTGCCCCCTCTGGAAAAATGTTGGGGGTGTGACCGCCCCCCCCCCCTGCCCCCCCATTTCCGGAGTCCCTGTAGGTAATGACCTTTGTTTTCAGTTTCATGGTGGAAGCCTACATGCCAGCCTGCAATTTTTGCTTGTAGTTTGTCATTTAGTGTTTTCGGAAGTCTTTTGTACATCTGTTAACAAGTTTACGTCTATTTTACATCTGTTTACATCGGCACATAAGTCCTTCAGCAGCACTTTTTTTCCCTACAATTGCTGATTTTTTTTCGGAATACATTTATGTAGCATTTTTGGAAACCTTGTCATACAGCAGTCATTCATTAGCATAGGCTAGTCATACAGTTCTTTTAATATAACTGGCAATCTTGTTTTTAAAACTGATTCTTTGTCTAGTACAGGCTTGGTACATAATTATACGGAAATACATATTCCTGCTGTAAATATATGCATCTGCATTTGACTATTTGATATTTGATTCTATATTAGGTACTTATAATTAGTATTCAATTCATATTTGATATTTGCCCACTTCCTCAATTCATTTTATGAAGGTAAATTGAGACGTTACATAGCTTTTTACCTCCAGTCTTATATAATGATGATGAACATCTTTCCAGTAAAACTATCTGCTCTCACTGCAAGCTTGATGTTTTATTAAATCTATGCAAGAAGAAAACTTGCATTCACAGTAAATGTGATCGCTGTGTGACAAAATGTCATCTCCGAGTCACAGTTGAAATAACATGTTTACAAACTACACAAATTTATATCATAGAATGCTGCTATGCTGTTACTGCCCTGCCAGATTCCAAATGTACTTGTGCTTCACTATAGCTGAAATATAGATTGGAGTGTGGACTAAAGTGATCTACTGTTAAACGAGGTTTCGAGCACATGCAAGTGCATGGAACTATCACTTTTCGAATTCTTTCCCATTTCTCCAGTCAGGTGAGTTCCACACAGAATACATCCTATGCTCCATATCTAACAAAAACCAGTATCACCATGTAATCGCTGTCTTCCATGGTATGCAGCCTGGATGGGGAGCCAACTTTACATGGGCGCTGAGGTCTTCTTACGTGTGTCATAAGTATCAAAAAGTCACAATTACTGAAATAAAGACCACAACAGTTATTAACACTCAACACAATGCTGAAAAGAAATGAAGCTTACATGAAAAAAAAAGAACTAAAGAACAAAACTGCACTCACCCAGCGAGTTCATCTGATAAACTGGTTTCATGACTTCTCATGTAGTTAACACTGAGTACAAGTACGGGTCTCACAGAAACTTTTTGAAAACGCTGCCATACTTTCTGCATGAAAAATTAAAATTACACGTGAGTAAGCAGCCACACTTTCCTTTTTTGCAAAAGAACTTCAACCGAATATGTAAAGCAAGGACATAAAATATGTGCAAGTAAAAAGTCTAGACCTATGCATAAATTATTCATTTATATGTGAAAGCAATATTTGTAGCCTACAGACAATCATGGAATGTGTGCATACAGGTATTTCTATTCTTAAACAATCAGCAAAAGGCACAGAATAAATCAGAATTTCGAATAAACATTACAATGGGCAGTAAAGGGGCTACTGTCATGGAGCTTATTTTCATTTTTGTCTTAAACCACTGCATGCAATTGTGAATGCAAACATCTAAGAAATGGCACATACCTTAGCTACATTCTTGAAGGTTTCTGCATTAGTCACAAATGTATCGTAAGATAGTGCAACACCATCGAGTTCGTTTTTTCGCATCCAGCTAAGAAGGGCACGGATGAAACTCTCAGCCTTGTTTTCCTTCTCTAAAGCACCTGCACTATTTAGGGCATTCACTTCAGCCAGAAACGGTGGTGAAACCTTGCCCTTTTTCAGGGCCAGAAAGCTGTGAAAAGCTCGTGCTGGAAAGAAACAACAAGGTTGTTGGACAGATAAAAAATCATCTTGAACACATACACAAGTCACAATTCTACATCTGCAAGGCAAATGTGGCAAAAGAAAAAGCAATCTATTTTGCTTTCCAGTACTTTACTTTCACACAAAAACAATGCAGTAAAGATTGTAACACTCCTATACTGCATATCTTTTACAGCAACATAAGATTCAATGTGATTATGATCATAATCTTCAGATCATCATATTGTGTACACTATTTGCCGGCGATTTGGCATTCATTTACAATAGAGAGGTTTAGCTTGTCCGGTAATCAGGTCAACACAGGTGGACCGGGCGTTGGGGCGGAGGCGTAAACAGGAGCAGCCTGTATGGTGCTGCCACCTAGTGGTACAGAGCTCAAACATACAAAAATGGCTAATATTGCAGTAACTAGTGTATTCTACTTCACTGCTGGTGTAAATTTTCGGCAGTGGCCTAATCGTGTTGCTGCCGAAAATTTACACCAGCAGTAAAGTAGAATACGCTTGGTTACTGCAATATTAGCTGTTTTTGTCTGAGCTCTGCGCCACATGGCAGCACCATACAGACTGCTTACGTTTACACCTCCGCCCCAACGCCCCAACACCCGGTCCATCTGCGTTTACCCGATTACCCGACTGTGACGTGCCATTTCAAATTTGCCAGTTGTCACAGGTGTGTGCCTAGCTAGACATGCACTGACATAATGACCATGCCATAGTTTGTAGGCTTACCATTTGATGCCATAAACTTGTGACCTACATCTTTGTAGGCAATGCTGGAGTACACAACATAGTTGCAGACTTCATCCACAAGGTATTGCAATGTATCTACCATGCTGGCCACACAGATTAGGCTGACTGAAATGTGAAGAGAATTCCATTACACACCCAACTGAGCTTAAAAAGCATAATGCAGATGTGAGCTTACATCTTGGAGCCTTTCTGTGGACATGGTCCTCACTTGTTGAAGTAAACGGCTCCTTTGTCTCCGCTTGTGCTAAGTGGAAAAAGAAAAGAAGAATCAGCAAGGCTTCTGCAAGATGCCTTTAGCTAAAATACCAGTTGAGATGGTATACACTGAAGAAAGAGTAAAGCCAAGTTAATTATAGTTTTATCTACTACACTAGTTAACAACTTCCATATTATACCAAACAGGGTGAAAAGTTCCCAGAAAAATAGAGAGTTGACATAGACCAAATGATTTTACAACAAGACTTGTCTTCATCATGGCCACATTTACTGTATACTATATACAGTCCCGGCCACATATTACAGTGGAACACCATTAACACGCTCCCTGCTGGTGCGTTTTCCTGGCTACTATGTCATGTTTTCGTGGTCCCAACCTAAATTCCATTGACTCCTATGTATTATGCTCCCATTTGATATGTTGCCGTTCTGTAATGTTCCCGTATCTTATGTTGTGTTTGAACACAGTGGTCATGTAGATTTAGCAGTGCAGCACCAAATTTGCTCTCGCTTGTTGCTACGAAGACGATAAATGTATACTCGCGGTTAAGCCTACAGCGATACAGCCATTTTATGCGGCGAAGCATATCAAGAGTGGAAAGGAGCCACTGTAACAGAACATAGTACATGCCCCTTAATTATCACACGTACATGTGCAGTCTCCGGTCACTGCACAAGCACCGAGACATCTAACAACTGCACTGGCAACATTTCAGAGCTGTTTCTGAAATTGCTGTGGTGATTTAACTGAGGCCTTCCTCACTATTACATTTTCCTGGCTGTTCAGCTTTTTTTTTTCCCGTGGTCCCTTGAAAAACATCAGCGGGGTTTTACAATACTGTATACTTTCATGCATGCTGTGTGTTCCAGTGACAATTGCCTCCAATTGCTAAAACAGGCATTCAAGACAACATGATGCTAGCCAAGAATTTAACAGTGGATAAAATTTTTAAAAACCATGTGATAATTACCAGGATAGGTGAGGAACTAAATGTTTATAATTTACTTTTAAGCAAACTACTTTAACACACACTTTTTGCATTTGCAGCATTGAAGCCAGTCAGTGCCATCCTGAGACTAGCAACAGCTTCCTTTTAATTTGTAAGCATTCTTTGGCAAGTACCCCAGCCCCACCAGACGAAAAGTGTAATGCCTTGTATCTGCACAAAAATGCGCAACCTGCAATGTTAAGACATTTAATCATTGTAATAGTGTAAATGTAGATGATTAGTAACTTTATCAATTTAAATAAAACAAAAAATGAACACACAGTGATTACCCATAGGGATACATCGAGCTCCATAAAAAATACATGGGGAAGCTTGTAGTAGGGGTGGGTCAACTTGAAAATTGGGGTTGGGTCAACTTGAAGTTTGGGTGTGGGCCAATTTAAAATTGGGGCTGGGATAACTTGAAATTTGAAAGTAGGCCAACATGAAATGTGGGGGTGGGCCAACTTGAAATTTGCGGGTGGTCCAACTTATATTTGGGGGTGGGTCAACTTTAAATTTGGAGGAGGGCTAACTAACATTTGGGGGAGGGATAACTTAAAATTTGGACATGGGCCAATTTAAAATTTGGGGTGGGCCAACTTAAAATCTGGGGGTAGGCCAAGTTAAAATTGAGGGGGGCAAACCCTTGAAATTTGGGGGTATGCTTATACATACTTAGACAATTCCAGTGGAGTTTTTCTGTTCCTTTTTTTTGGCGAAGAAGTTGTGAGGATACCATAGACTTCAGTGCCGAGAAATATTGTGCCTGGAATGGCCCTTTTGAATGGCATGTCAGTGCAACGGGGCTGCAAGAAAGCCTTAACGACAACACAGTACCAACCTGTTGATGTTGACTTAACTTCAAGCTCCGGTGTAACTTCTTCTGGTTTGGATGATGAGGATTCCATTTCATGATTTATCTCTGCCAAAAATAGAGCATAAGTAAGCTCATTTCTGTCATTTACTTCACAAAATTCAAAGGACAATAGTAAGGCCTTCATTTACTCAAGATATCTATCATAGCTGTGGCTGAAAGAATGATTACTGCTCTTCATATTGCAGTCTGAAAAATCAAGCAGGCATATAGCAAAGAATATATGGAAGATAGTTTTAATAAAACAGTGCCAAAGAGGAGCACAAAGAGAAGAAAATCACAAGATTGTGCACTCCCTTCGTGCTCATCTTTGGCACTGTATTACCATGTTACCTATTGTCCCTACTTTTGCAAAGCAAGATACATGTTAAAAAAAAAAAACTAGTAATCATTTCACTGAATGTGATTTCATTGAAAGTTCTCCAATTGCTTGTAAGGCAGCATTTGGTTGATTCTTTTATTTTTTACATAAATAAGTCCAGAAACCTACTTTCCGTGTCGAAAAGATAGTCACTGATGAGATGTAACCGCCAGAAGGGTACTCCTTCAGATGGACAATTGTCTCTGGGGTTCTCCCGGTCTATTTCAAAGACTGTTACACAGAAGTCTGGTTCAAAGCCAGTCAAATGCGACATCTGAAAAAAAATTGAGCAGGTGGATGATTTTAACAATTCAGAACAGAAGAATTTGTGAGCTCAAAGAATCGGTTATATTTCAAGTACTGCCAACCACTGGATGTGTGACAAGGGAGAGCACAGTTCTCGCAGTAACAAAGCTTGGCGTTCTTTCATGCACTAAGACAGAGTACAACAGCTGTAGACAAGCAAAAGATGTGTGCTTCTTCAGCTACAAAATATTCCCTCCATATCAATCAATCAATAATCAGTCAATGAATCAATCAATATTTATTTCCGGTCCTATCAGCAGAGGGAAAAAGCTGGAGCTTGACGAGCTCCCGAGCCCTCCAACAGTGGCGTAAATCAAGACAAGGACACGAAAACTAACCACTGTAAACAAACTGACCAGAACATGACACTGACCACAATACATGCAGGAGCATGAAAAAGTAGGCTTGTGAAAATATCAGTTTTTTGGTTCAAAGCAACTTGAAGCGAATAGTAATTAGTGTTGAGTAATTTCCAAGGGAATAGTTCAAATACAGTAGAACCTTGTTGATACGATCTCGTCATGTACAATTTCCTGCCGCCAATGCTTGCCATCAAGAACATAAAAAATTAAACAATCCAGTTACGCTTATTTTTCACCGGTTCATGCTCCCTGAAAACATAGTATCGGCACCAACGTTCAGTATATCACCAAATTGCCATTGTATGATACGTTTTCTAGCTGTTAGATTCCATGTAAACAAGAAATGGCACGAGGCGTGCATGATTGAGACAGTAGCCACCTGTAGCAGCAGTTTCCCTGCAATACTTGCTTGCATGTCTTGCGTGAAAACACCTGCACACACTTAGTTTCCTATTTTGGTACCAGAAAATCTCCTCCTGGGTCGTCGCATTCACAGCTATTGCTGCCAAGCCTATTTCGATAAGCACCTTCGCCTATCTGCTTCACAGCACGTTCGGCATAGTGCTGTTGTAAGTTGGCTTTTAATAGGTGATAACCGAAATGTTCCGCCCATTCCCTAAAATATGCATATTCGTTCATTTAGAATACTTAGAAACCTTCAAATGCTGAAATTCGAGCAAATATAAAATAGCATAATATTCGAATAAATATTCGAAATTATCAAACATTCGCACAAGCCTACGAAAAAATAAACATCCAAGTAAACACACACAACTTAAAATGCTTCACACAAAATTCTGCTGAACTTCTCATTAGCTGCAAAAGTCACAGCTAGCTAAGCAATGCAGCAAGTGCGTAAGTGTAAAAATAGAAATAAGAGCTGTAAGACCAACTCCATTTTCTCACCTTTTGTTGGATGAAAACCTTCCCTTCATATGTCAATACTTCAGTACCATCCGATGTGTAGCGGGTTTCGTAGAGATTGTTACCATTCTTCTGCATTGTTCGGCAAGTCTTGAAGAAAGCAGAAGGGCAAAGAGTAATCCTTGCTTGCACCAACTTTTTTTTTTTTGCTTCTTGAACATGAAATCACAGAACCTAAGCTGCGGGCAGAGCTTCATTTAGTCTTTATAAGCTTGCAATTGATTTTCCTGCAGCTGTAAACACTTAATGCTGCTTGCAATGCAAATTTCCCCCAAACATCATTATGCTATAGTTGCGTCTAGAGAGGTTACACAGCCCTAATAAAAAGGGATGAAAAGAGGGTAGACAAACAAGCCTGTGTGTTCATGTCCCGGAAGGTTTCTGTAAATAAATTTCACATTTCATTGCAAATCCATTGAAACCCCAGTGGCTCCATCAAACACCCCAACTGCCAAAAGAATTGGACATCTCACCATTTACAGTTCCAAATTTGCATTAATTCACTTTACATTCAAAGGCAAGTTGTGCAGGCATATCTTTCAACTCGGAAGGGTGGTTGCTACTGCGGCTCCATGAAATGTGCCATCCACTTGCATCAATTTGTTTTGATTTTAAAGATAAGACATCTGAGCGTATCATTTGCAATATACTAAAAGGATAGTGTTGCACTGATCAAGCAGCGATTTTTGCTGGACATCAGTGAGAATACAAATGTCTGGCTTGAACAGATGTGAGCCCACATTCGATCATGTACCCTAATTTTCTACTTATAGGAATGTTATAAAGCAGCCCTCAGAGTAGCAACAGAGGCAAAGACAAAGCAAATGCCTCCAGGAAGTAAAGAAAATGCAACCTCTGAGTAGTCCACCCAGTGTTCTTCGTCACACATATCTTGAATCTGTCCTGGTTGCACCAAATGAAATTTCCGAACTGCAAGGTTAAATGTGACACAGGGGACAGTCGCGTTTTTGGACAGCTGCACAATTTTGCTCTGAAAAAGAAAAACACCATGTCACATGGGCCTAACACAAACACTCATGCACTCTTGGTTTTAACCAAAATTTGTTTGTTCTTCGATAAATACTGAGGGAGAAGTAACAAGAACCCCGGCCAGAGAACAAGAGACAAGCTTGCAGTACCAACCATTCGTGCAGTGTCGCTTTCACTGTGAGGTCTGGAAGGAAAGCCCACTTTGCAGGGTACTTCAGGCTGCCTGATATTCGTCATAAGAACTAAATAGTCTGCTTTTCTGAAACAGAATACACCATTATGTTAGCAAGGCATTACAAATGTAAGCATATCGTAGCACACTTAGGGAGTGCAGCTGATGATATGGTTGGAGGTGGTAGCCAATTTTTAAACCAAGAAATTGTTTGGTATGAAAGGCGGATTTTAAATAAAGCCAGAATGGCCAAGCTAGCAAGATACAGAAGCACTATTTTATGCCTAAGTTTATTAAGTCAATTTAACGGCTCATGTGAGTATAGTCTTTCAGATTTTTGTAGTATCTAGGCCCATAGTGCAATGAGCCACCAATGACATGTTTCATAATGAAAAAACAAGGTGTGCAAAGAAAGTTTCATAGATTACTGGTGCCCAAGGAAACACAGAGAAATACATATAAGCTTATGACAGTTGATTCATACACAGAAAATGACAAACTAGAAAACTTGAAATGCTTAAGGTGTGGTTATATAGTATTCTAAACTAAAACTGCATAAGAATGCTGCCAAAGAAACACTTACCCAGTGAATGCCTCACTCAAGGCAGCGCTGTATGGACTTCTCAAATCTACACCAATTACAAGCACGAGCCGTGCTTGGTCAGTGTGAAACTGTTTTGACAGTCTCTGAAAAAACAAATGTGAAAGGAAGCCATGTATAAATATTATTTAATGTTCCTATGGCTGAACCGATAACATAAGCAAAAACTCAACTTTTTAAACTTTTTAAGAATTGATTACACATAATAGTTCAAAAATTCCAATATATTACGACTGGATACTGCTCACAACTCAATGTACACACTAAATGTGACTGTAAGCAGTTGAATGTTTCCAATTACATACCAGAAATTTTAGAAGTGCAACACTCACAAAGAACTGCATAAGGCTTTCCACAGCAAATATTTTGAGCAGACAGAGTGCTTTCTTACATCTACTAAGTCAGCCCACTCATCAATCCACTCATCAGTGCCATTCACATCAGCCTTCATAAAGATTGCAACACCATTCAGATCAGTGGTGTGAACCCAGTCAGCAAGTTCCTGGGGAGAATTCTGATGTGCAGTGCTCTTGCTTGATGAATTGATGCTGCAGCTATCGACTTCAGCCAAAAGTAGAGGACTTCCTTCCTTCCTGCTTGCAAGAAAGTTCCGGAAAGCTTTTTCTGGAAAGAAAAATATTTGTGGTAACAAAAAGAAAAAAAAAAACACACACGCACAAGTTTGGCAGGACATCCAGCACAGTGACTTTGTATATAGCCAACTGTCAGAGCAACATACCATACTCCATTTCATACATAGCAGGCAATGCTATGGGGAGACCTCTCCGTGCTCGCGTTTGCAAAAAAAGTTGAACGTCCCATATAAAAGCCAGATATAGGTATGCATCGTGTAATTCAATGTAGCATTAAGTTTCACACTCCTATGTCACAAAATACGACATATTTATTACATCGAAGGCATTGCAGTTATAAACTTATTTACGACCAAATAAGCAGAGTGATACATTTATGTAATTAGAGGCAACAGCGCGATGCTTGTGCTTACGACCAAAACATAGTACGTTACATACTGGAAGCATAAAGGAGCAAAAATACGTGATTTTCCACAATCTCATGTCCACAAGTTGTAGGTGTAATATATGAAGAAGTTACTTTGAAGATAGCATTGCAGATTAAAAACAACTGTCACTGCGGAAGGCGCAGAGTGAGACTACATCCGCAGCTTCTGCAGCATTGCCTGCATAGTATGAAATCAAATCTCCATGGTATGAGAACATCACAGCTGTGCTTGTTTATGCAGTAATGAATGGAAGCAAAATGTTCTCCTGTTCCTCCTATTTACCTTCAATGTTTGCCAAATACACATCTCTAACTTAATGCATTCTCCTACCGACAGTTTTGAATCACAAAGAAACACCTGAGCTGTTAGGACTGCTTAGTGGCGAGCCCTGGATTTAATTTTGGTCACATTATGTTGTTAGAGCACACAAGCAGTTGACATCCTGCCTCCATCTGAATGCAGCTACTGTTGCTAGAAATGAAACAGGTGAACCAGTGTTCAGCAGCCTGACACCTTAGCAACTCAGCCATCACAGCAAATTTCTAATTTTAATTTGGTTCTTGTAGAGTGTAATTAAATATTTAAAAGGGCAAATAAATATATTCAATTAGAAAAGAATATTTGTCAAGCCAAACAATTGCTGCTTCTTGCTTTTGTGACCAAGGCTTGCTTTACCATTTAGCATAGAACAGATAACACGTGTGAATAGGTCTTAGCATGTTACTATATGTTATGAGAGGTTGGTAAATGTGCAGGATGTTACATGAAGTACTGCTATTACACGGTTTTCCAGTACAGCCTCTTAGCCATCGGTGATTCATTAGTCACTGTGATTAATTTCTTAGCCACTTCAAAACTCTTACAATCCCAGTCATTCATTTTAGGTGGTAGTAGATCAGTGGGTGGTTGCTCAATTACATGAATTCCAAGTATGCACTCCCCATAGCGCCATGTAAAGTGCATAAGAAGTTAAAATGCATTGGCTGCTTTGGTTCAGTCAGTCCCTGTGTCCTGAGGCTCAACTGTGCAAGTATATTAATGAGCTTGAGCTAATTGATTCCATTGAATGCCCTTGTGACACTGTGGTTTCAATATTACATGCCTACTGCTTTCCTATGAAAGTATTACAGTATCAGGAATTTCCCTCATATGTAATAGCTGCCATAGGTAGAATTTGAAGAATGGATGCTAAAAGCCCCAATGGCTATACAAATCATAAGGTCTCAAACACTCTACTTAAAGTGAAGCTTCGACTGTGTGCAGCGTCCAAGTAAACATTTAGTTCAAAAACCTTAATGCTTGGTATACTATCTGTCGTATCGCTGACGACGACGTCGTAGATGCCGTCTGGCAAACAAAGGGGCACGCTCCCCAGTAAAAAAACAAAAACAAAAAAAAAAACAACAACAACAACAAAAAAAAAAACAATTGACTCCCATTGGTTTTTCCAATAGGAATCAACTGGGACCAATAGGAACCAACAGCAACCAACTGGAAAATTCTTACTTCCAACTGGTTACGATTGGGTCAGAGGAGGAACCAATTGGAGTGGACCCAATTGTAACTGTTTGGAAAATCCCTAGTTCCGACTGGTTACGATTGAGTCAAAGTGAAACCAATTGAGTCCAATTGGACTTGGTTCCAACCAAGTGGGAAATCATTACCTGAAATCACTACCTCCAATTGGTTACGATTGAGTCAGGGATGCAACCACTTGAGTCCGACTGGACTTGCCAGTTTGAACCAGCTAGGCCTACTACCTTACATTGTCTAATTGGACTACCAATAGGAATAAACTACAACGTAACTAACTGGAAAATCATATTTCCAGTGTATGAACCCATTCAAAGTAATTGGAATGAGTTATAGCTATATATGCATGCAGCACTAAGGCTATAGCAAACCTGTTTCTGACAGCTGGAATCCTATTTAGGTTTTCTTTGTAGGGCTCGGTATATATATGTGTATTGTTATTGTCCGCTGGTGCAATAGGTCATTCCAACCACTTGGTACCTATTGGGTACAATTGGTCACTCCAACAAAAACCAATCGGTCACGTTCTAGCTGGTCTAATTGGTCCAATTATGTACTAATTTACGATTGGAAATTTTCCCATTGGTACCAATTGGATATCTATCCAATTGAAGTCAATTGCTTTTTTTGACAGGGTCGGGCGGAGCGCACACAGATGTAATCAGACCAGGCCGAGAGTTGGGCAGGAACTCATTTTAATAAACAAGTAGGTGTATATATAATAGAGCTCCATGACGTCACACTACATGGTACTACTGGTAGAAGCACACTGCACCATCCTCTTAAAAACCCAAACACTGACTGAGAGATCAGCCCTTGAATCAGAGATCCAAGACACAACACCATCATAGTTAATGCTTACCATTTGCAGGAATGTATGCATGGCCTTCCTTGTCATAGGATATTGATGAATAGACAAGATGAGTGCAGAGAGGATCACTGAGGAAGGGAAGTGTATCTGCAGATGTGGTCACACAAATGAGAGCATCTGAAAAAATGAAAAAGGAACATCTGTACCTTGCTGCTATGTACAGTTGAGCATAAACATAGAATGCAGCATGTGTATTATTACTTAGTATAACTTAAGTTTTGTGATGCCTACACTACTTACGTTTCTTTGCATCGCGACGCTTTCGGCTTGGAGGCACTGAAGCTTCTGTAGAAGCCTCTGCACTCTCTGCAAAGAAGCATGCATACATAAAATGACTGAACTAACTCGTTTAAGTGAAATAGTAAGACTGGCAATTTGTTACAACTCTTCCGGACTCAAAAGGCTGCTGCATGCAGAAATTCTTTAGATAAGACGTTTGTGCAACCAAGATTTATTACTATGGTTTATTCACAATATTTTGTGACTTACAATTCATGTGAACAGCCTGTTTCAGCTGCCTATTGCAGATAAAAATAAGCCAGCTAACATGTCACTTTCAATGATTTTTTTTTTCATTACATGCCGAGACAGTTGCAATGAGGAAATTCTCCTGGTAAAAAATAAATAAAGACATCCAATGAAAATGGCATGTTTTCATGGCAAGCTTAAAGAAAAGCTTTAAAATGCATACCATTCGTGGCATTTTTTGGGTGCAAAAGATTTCTGATCAGAGATAGCCGTGGCATAGGCTCTTCAGTTGTTGCACATTCTTTTTTTGTGTCTTCTAAGTCCACGCGGAAAGCTGCGACACAGAGGTCATCCACTTTTCTGTCCAAGATTGACATCTGTCAAAAGGAAGGTGGGAGATGACAAAGCTTACCTTCTTGCTCACTGGTAACAAATGCAATGGATCAGTATACAAAAAGCTTACCATGTGTTCCAATGATGATATTCCTTCATATGACACAACTTGATGCTTTCCAGGCATGTACTTCACTTCAGCCAGAGTCCTATTCTTCAGAGGGTGGTCTAATGTAGCATTGCAAGCCTTGGCGAAGAATGTAAGATTATAAGAAGTAGAACCAATTTAGTACCATTGGAAAGTGGTTTAACTACTTCCAAGAATTTGTGATCACAACCAGCTGCTCATGCCAGAGAGGTCAGCAGTAACAGCACTGTTGCAGCCATTTCCAAAATGCAAAATGAGAAGCCCAGTTGCTAAAGGGCAGCATTTTTCAGGTTCTGCAATCCCCAACCATGCTTCCCGATTTCATACATTAGATACAACAAACATGCTATTTTCATCCACCACAACTTATGCCTAAAAGGAAATATTCTCATTTGTGGTCTACAAAGAATAATCACCAGGACCAGCAAAACACTTGAAATGAACACTTTTTTTTTTCAAATCAAATAATAGATTTTTCCTTTCATTACAAAAAGAATGGGTCAGCCGCTAAAAGCTACTTTTACAAGGAGCTTGACGAGGCGACGGTCCCTATATTAGCAACAACATACTGCATATCAAGGAACCAAAGTATGTACAAGATGACCGTTCCTTTATGAGGAACATACAAACATAAAGGGCACTTTCTAAGAACAATGAAATGCTGACAAGATAATTTTAACACTTAATTCGTAGAGAAAAATTAGAAGAATCAGTAATTTTATTCGAAGAGAGAAAGATGTCATAATGTTTTTTGTGGTAGCTGGGTGAGGTCAGCCCTATTCTCTGAAAATTTGTTTAACATGTGGGGAGTGTGTAAGTTATTGATTGCAAGTAATAATTTTTCACTGGTGTACGAATAATCATAATCCATGTTTCTGGCCAACACATGTTGTAGATCTACTGCCTTTTCTTTAAGATTGACAAGTTGACAAAGCATGAGTTATTGTCTCTATTAGCTACGGAGTACGATTGCACTAGGCGGTAGTTATAGAGGCGATTATTTACATTATTCGATGGCAAGCAAACATCTCTTGTGTACGAGAATTTAAAAAAGCATTTGTTTTTACCCTCATTGATTTCTTTTGTAAAATTAATAAACGGTTCGAGTTTTTCTTTATCATCATTCCTCAAATGAAGAGAGAATAATTAAATTGGGCTAAGATTAAGGACTAATATAGCAAATGTTTTATGCATTCAGGCAAGAGAAAGCTACTTATTACTACTTATTAACCCAATAATTTTGCACAGCTTTTGTGCATTTCAACCATGTGCTTGTCCCAAATTAGGGGTACTAGAAAAGTACACAGCTAAAACCTTAACCCAATCCACTACTTTGATTATATCTGATCTAAGTTTAACATGAGTCAAAGCAAGTATTTCTTTTAGGTCAAAAGAGGACTGGTTTTGTCTTTGGCGAGTTGATAGCTAAAAAATTTAGTTTTACCCAAGAAGAAAAGTGCGGCAGAACACGTTCACAAACCTCCTCAATCTACGTCGGTTCTCTGCCTGATATCAGCAGTGTTGTGTCATCAGCGTAATAAACAATGGACACTTTAAATCTTGAAATAACACGGCACAAACACAAAACAGAGGTGGTCCGAGAATGCTTCCCTGAGGTACACCTGTTTTAATGCTTTGTAATTCAGACCTAAGGAAATTGTAATTGATAGGCTTTGTAATTCAGACCTTGCAATTCACCTAAGGAAACATATTGCTTTCTGTATGTTAAATAGCAGCCTATGAGGTTAAAAGCAATTCTGTGCACACCGTAAGAATATAATTTACCAAGGAGAACTTTGTGACTAAGGAAATCAAAGGCTTCAGAGAAGTCTAATATAAATTCCTAGTGTTAGGTTGTTACTATAAATATTGTGCAAGATTAATTTCTTTTGCATTAATAAAGCTGTTTCAGAAGATAAGTGTGTGAAAACCGTGTTGGAAAGTTCCGAGTATCGAATGTTTCAATAGAATTATGCAGTCTAGAGTGCAATAGCTTTCCGAAAGCTTTAGGCAAATTGGCAAGATTCAGATAGGTCTGTAGCTTTTTTATAGATCTTTGTCACCACCCTTAAATTTTAAATAATATTCGCGATTTGCATCTTTTTCAGAAATACGCCGTTTGAAAAAGCTAGGCTAAACATGTACACCAAAAGAGGGGCAATTAAGTCTGCAACAAACTTAATTGGCCTAACCAGCATGTTATCGGCATCACAACTACTTGTGTTGTGTTGGTTTACGATGGTAGAATATACCTCCCGTTCATCAACTGGGGAAAGAAACATTGAGTTAGGGCTGGACTGCACACTTGCATTGCACGAAGTATCATATTCTAAATCTGAATTTAAGAATTGATAAGGAAATCATTAAAGAGATTCGCTAGGGGTAACCCCTTAACTATGGCACCGTTATGACTCATAGCCTAAGATAGCCTAGACTTGGAACACTTAACCAGCTAACTTGAAAGTGGGCTTTAGAGTCACTAAGTCATGTGTTCTCTTCTTAAATAAATTAGGTGTATTTTTTGCACTAACATGCACTTTGTTTTAATACATATTTATACCTCTGAAGTCAGCAGCAGCAGCACATATTAATATGTTCACTGCAGGACACAGCTATCAACCAGTGATCTCCAATTACCCTGTCCTGCATCAACCAACTCAATCCTATGCATATAAGTTTTCTAATCTCATTACACCAATGAACCCTCTGCCATCCTCTATTGAACTTTCAACTTACTTTTCACATCCGCACAATGTACAGAGGAAAGCATATTTATTTTTCTTTGGCACCCGTCTAATATACGAATGGTTATGTGCTGCCCACATTGCACAAACTCCTCAACTTCAACTTAATTTCACCTAAAATACAAACTGCTCAACTTCCCCTGAACTTAATTTCAACTAGAATATCAGTTGCACACATTGGTCAAAATAAGCTATGCTGTGACCTTCCTGTCTTGAAATGTTGCACCTATTTTTTCCCACTTCTATCACTCGCTGTGCCGTGTGAAATCATTCCAGGACTGCATGTAGGGTTTTACTGAGGAGTGATGGATAAGGCTGGTTGACTTTCCGTGGTACTTGGACATATAACACAAATGCAAGACATAGAACAAAGTGACATGAGACAAGGACTGAATTCATGAGTTCAAAGTTCACAAATAAGGGGGAAAGCACACAAGGGCTCCCCAGCAATTTTTTAATATTGGTGGAGTTTTCTGTGACCAAGTTTTAGAAACCCTGTTGTAGAGTAGCTTAGGTGCATTTATGCTTGTGGACATTTTTATCTTTTTCTAATGGGACATGAACTGTCAGCAAATGCCACAATGCAGTGCAACATTTGCGTCAAAATGTTTGCGTCAGAATGTTTGCATCAGAATGTTTGCATCAAAATGTCATGGCAACACAATTTTAGAAACTATGAAAGTGCTAAGTGGGTACATTACCGTAGCATACTTCTGCAGAGTTTCTTTGGTGCAGACTTCTGTCTCTCTTCTCTTAGCTATGAGAAATGAGCGCACAGCCAAGTTGATGGAAAAGCAGGCAGTGGTGTGACTCCTCGATTCCCACCACAGTTGGAACTGCAAATGATTGTTGTGCACAGTAAAATATCTGTAACCACATGTAATGTAAATCCTGATTCCTAGCAGTAAGAACTCTATACTGATAATTGTCTGTTTCCTATAAGGTATTGAAGAATACAATGTAGCTGGAAAGCTCTGAAAAAGTTGTACCCAGAATGCTGGATAGCTGCAGAATGTATAGAAGTTTACGTACTCTTCTCCATATGTAGCATACAACGATGAAGCTATGCAAGCAATAACACATCCTAATTAATGTGCTGCTGTATGTTCCTCCATGTTAGGGTGGTCAGACAAAGCTGAACAAACAAGCCAACAGCTATCTCAAAAGAAGCTTGAATAAAAGGTTCAATAGGGTTCCAAGAATTGCCAACTGAAGACAGAAAATTGTCCCTTAAACTTGTTTTAAGAATCCTACTCAATAATCTGCACTGAAAATGTTTTCCTCAATTAAGGATATTTATAAATTTGATTAACATATCTGTTCACAATGGCCACCATTAATGGACCCTGTCCTAAACAATGGTGCAAATAGATATTACGTAGCTCTTAATATCTTTGATAAGAACATGAAACATTTTATGTGAAGAAAAATGAAAACTCAGAGGGATTTCAAAAACAAATTTAAGAATAGATTTCTCAATGAAAAAAAAAAAAAGGTAAGCAATAAGGTCCCATTGTGCAACGTTTTCACAGTTTTGCTTGAAATGTGTGATGCATTATCTCGAATAAGTGCAACAAGTACAAATAGCCAACTTTTCACATTATGCACTATGTATTAGAAAGTATAACAGAAAAATGTGTGATCTACCTGCAGTTGCTGCTACTAATTTCCTGAAACCGCACTCTCCACACCCTCAACTGTGGACTGCAGGTAGATCATGTTTCTTATGCACCTCTCAACTCTCTGTTCTTGTGGCTCTGCCTCCTGTTCAGTTTTTCTTCTCTTTCACTATATAGCCACACCCAATTTTGCATATAACTCTGTCCAATAATCAATCCTTTTTAATACAATTACGGTCTCAACACCCCTTAAAGGAAGACATAACAAAATTAGGTAACCACCGCTTTAGTTCTCCTATGAGCTGGCTGCCCTTTAACCCTCAGAAGTGTGCCTAGGTTGCAATTGTTTTGCCATGGTCAGTCATGAACAAAGTTGCTTAATTAAAAAAGAAATTTAGTTTCACTAAGGATTTTAAACGAAATCATGCTGCGGCGAGATTTTGAAGAAATAATTTACATGTCAGGTTCATTCCTTTTTCCTCTGAATTCTTAGCCATGCAACACTTATGAAATAATTCCCAACAACAACTTCCTGAGATGGGAGATTCATTTTCTGTAGCAATGATTAAGATAGTTTATACAGTTCACGAAAGTGCTTATGAAACACTGTCATCTTTTTTGATGGGGTATTTTTTTTTCTTCCACAGGATATTTTTAGAGATTGCCACGAAGCAGTTGGGGCAAGTTGCACAAAAAGACAAGCCGCAATGTCAAGACATCAATTTGAGGCAATTGGCTGGTTAAATGCTAGAGTATTGAAAGAAGCAAGAGGTGTCTAGCAACATTGGTGAGATATGCACTACCTTTCAGGTGTCTGCCATCAACGTTGCAACAAGGATTAGAGCAACTTAATGACATTAAGGTGCCTCTACAAGCAGCCCTATTTCAAAATTCTGAAAATCTGCACAGATTATTTTGTATTCTGCTGCTTATAGAACTGTCCTGATCACAGAAGAGCATTGTTAGTTGCCAGATCACAATACAAATGGCAAGCACGACAAAAGGTGAAGCATTACTCACAGCAAACTTGTAGTCTGCTTCCTCATAAGCACGAGATGGGAAGTCCACGGCACAGACTCCAGGTGGCTCCCGTGGATGTGCCATCAAAATCAAGAAGTCACAGTACCTGGAAATCACGACGTTGTATCATGCCTTTTCTTCCGACTAAACGCAACTTTTGTACTCACCCAGCAAATTCACGAGGAATGCGTGTTTCAAATGGGGTAATATGGTCGACACCAACTATCAATTTTAGGCTTTTATCGGTGTTCTGAAAGTGTGTGTAGACATCCTGCACAATTTAAGATGACAAAGGTTAGAACGCTTTGGCAAATTCCCAAGTGGGTATGGTTGGCTTTTACTGGTTTCTTAATGTTTAAACAAGTTTAAAGTAAATAATTTAATTATACCAGTAAGCCTTATTTAAATCTGTTTAAAGTAAACTTTTTATAGCTTCAAAAAGAATGAAAAGGATGTAAGATAGTATGTGTGCTGTCATTTCTTATGCATTTATATCAGGGTGTAGAACTGAACCCGAACCACAATTTTGGGCGGAATTGAACCTGAACCTGAATGCAAACTAATATTTTTGAAACATGAACTAGTACAGAACCTGAACCTAAAGAAATAATAATGGTTACTAGTCTGGCACGAAACGGTTGAAGCATATAAGGTGACAACGGGTGCTCAATAGTTTGCATCTTTGTTCAAATAACTACAACCACAATCGGCGGACCTTACTAGCAGATTGTTACGACTAATGAGTAGCACTGTGTGACAACGGGGATAGACTATGGGTGCGTGCTGGTAGCTACGGCGACCTCAGCACAGATGCTTGCACTTCTGAAGTCGGCTATGCCAGTTGTGTTCTGCAGCCGAAAAGTTGTTTCAGGAGCTCCATGGGATCAACACTTCTAGTGACGCTCCCAATTTGGCCGCTGGGTCAACTTGTTGCTAAAGCTAACTAGATCAACATGAAGAGCGGAAAAACTATGTCCTCAAGGAGGGATATCAACGAGTTCAGCTGCATGACTTAATGTAACCTTAGCACTGTGGTCACTAATGAATGCCGTCACCATCTCAGCGAGCGGTAACCACGGCTGTAAACAGCACGCGAAATCTGTTTTTGTTACGTACCATGGCTTAACGCACGTTTGGTGCTTAGCCAAGCAGAGTACAATGTTTTTCGAATTGTATAAATTATTCACGGGGCACAGGGTGCATGCTTTTGACATCTTTGCCCTCTCTAAGCCAGTGCAAGGCTACAAGACACGTGCAGATGCTAAAAGAAAGGTCGACATATTGCTCAGCACAAATAACCTTTGCTGATCATTCAGAAGCGTTAATGTCCTCACCTGCTTCTAAAAAATCAGCAAACCAAGCAAAATATCAAATGCTGGTTTCTTTCTTTGCTACACACTAGAAGTTTTAGGTTGTAATTTATGTAATACAAAGTGAACTTGCGCTGTCTTCGACACCTTAGATCTCATGTGACAGTTCGCTCACCACCAGTCCTGTAGTAAAAACCTAAGCAAAACGAAAATTTACTGACTCTGCTCCTGTCAAAGTAATGAGTGTGGAAGCTATGCACACCTTATGCTGACGTAGGAATTCTCTCCAATTACCTGTCTTTATTATGCACGTGAACGTTACCCCATATCTGTGTAATTCATTGATAAATTTATGCCTCCTCTCAATGAAACTTAGAAATACCGAATTCTGGGCGAGTTGGTGCTCCATACCGACGAAGAATCATTGTGACATGTTGTGTTTTTTTTTCTCGTCCCTTTTTTTATCGCGCTATTTTTTGTCAGCTCTTGATGAAACCTGTGCATGCGGACCCATCGATATTGCTATGCAGTTATATTGCCATGAGGCAAGATAAAATTGACTGTGTCGAATCGGCTTGCAAACCGGTTCCATGTTGTGCAACCAGTTCGCAAACCGTTATGTTTATTTCTCCGAACCAAGCCGAAATCAGATCACGTTGAACGTTGAACTTGAACAGAAGCAGTGTATTTTTTTTTTTGGTTCTGCACCCTGATTTACTTCAAACATACAGCAATTAAACAAATGCAAAATAGTAGTGTAGCATCGGCGAATCCTTTATGTTTACTGACCCTTCCAACCAGCACTCAAGACATTCACAAACACATCTCAATGCCTTGTGTAAGAAAAGGGGGAGGGGGGGGATGCCACACATGAAGAAAAGATAACAAAATTGAAATTTGAATGCATGACAACACATCCACATGCTGCGCTGCAACAATGTTTTTATTGGGGTAAGAGGGAAAGAAAGGGATGCAAAGGATTAAATGCCCATTGGTCACAAGTGAGTGTTTACTTTGGGCATCTGATGCCGCAACCGTAGGACCGACCGAATAAAGAGAAAGAGCAAGGCTTAGTCTACAGAGCATCATACGCATATTGCAGGCAGCGTACACTGGTGAGACGAAAAGAGGCGTGGTATATGTCTCACTAGAGTCCCTATGCAGGGGTCTTACCAGAGGTGGTAACCTCAACAATGCTTTAGGGGAGTAGAGAATGGATAAAAACTGAGTGATGAGGCAAGTCAGGAGGGAGAGTGTAGAGTTGGAGGAGGCCACAGGACCCTCCTTGTGTCCAGGTGAGCATGCGGCAGGTGCCGCGAGTGGGCCAGGCATGAGGAGGTCTCTGGCTGGGAGCAGCAGCACGTTCGCGAACAGTTTGTGCTCTCACGGTGTAATAGGGTCAGCAACTATGCATTGCCGCCATATTGCAAACAGAGGTTGCAAACTGTTTATGCAGTGTGGAAAGGCCTTTAGGCAATATCCTAGGATGATTTTAAGCACAGGTTGTTGCATTTGTTACGATGCATGTCAGCATGACAAAATTTAGGATGGGAGGCTGTAGCCCCCCCCTTCCCCCCAAAATGTTGTATGCGAAATACAAATTTTTTTAAAGGCAGAATTGATACATTATGACTATTTCCTCTATGCATTTATACATCAGTTTTGAATATTTGCCTTTCTTGGTTTTAAAGTAAGTTCTCCGCTCATTCTGGTTTTATTAACTTTACCTATGTAATTCTGAGTGCACTTCGCCCTTTTACTGCATTTTCAAACCGATATATGTTGTGAATAAAAATAATGAAATTACCTGAACTATGGTTATTAGATTGTTCAGGTCATTCTGGTGACCTTGACAAAACAGGGCAATTCCTTTCAGTTCATTTCCGTCAATCCATGCATCCAGGCTTTTCATAAACTGCTCCAAATCAGTTCCTTGCAGCATATCAATGCTGAGCGAGTCCACCTCAGCAATAAAATAAGGTGCTCGGTCAGTGTTATGTGAAATAAACTTTTGAAAGTCATTGTCTGGAAAGGAAGACAAAAAGAAAAGATATCGTATTTACAGCAATAATTTATTTGCAGAGAACACGCAAAATGTTACATTCACCATTTCCAATCATAGAAAGTGGGCACCAAAAACGAAGCATAAATAAACAAAAAGTGAGTAAGACCTCAAAAAGCAAGCACAGATATGTCTTCGTGTTGTTTCTTCACCAGTGTTTTACTATGAATTGGAATTTTCAATTCTGCCTCAGTCTAATCATGAAAGAGTATAGTCATTCCATCTGCAGTTAACTTGTGTTAAGTAAGTTGAAGTCAGTTAATGAGCCGATTGGTAATGACAGTGCTCTGACAAGCTCCCGTACCTTTCTATGGAGAAAAAAAAAAAAACACATCACAAATTTGAACTTCATAACTCAAGCATTTATGTTAGAGAGAATCACCAGCAGGTAGAATTATGAGCAGTAGTAGTTGACAAAGCTGCTAACAAGAATATTTTCTGTTCAAGTCATGGGGATCGCACTAAGTACATAGAAAGAAAAGAGAGAGAAAAAAAAAACTGTCAGCTCCCAGAGAGCGGAAAACTTTGAGATACAAGGTCAATGGGGGTGGCAGCTGAAAGGGTTAATGGTGAAACTTGAATCAAACACATGTGTGAGACCATTGATACACAAATTTGTAAGCAAGTTTCTCTTGTAGACAGCTTGAGTACTGAAATTACTTTTGAGTCATAGCCAGTTGTTGAATGATATTGGTAGACTGCGCTAAACTTAGCAGCGAATATGGACTTCTACTATTCCACTTTTACTTCCAAAGACAGTGATGATCATGCTTTGCAACATATGTATTGTGGTTCAAGACTGTCTGTACAAAGCCTGCTTTTAAGCACAAGTGCTTAGTACCATCACAAGATACTTACAGTAAATACCTGAGTAATGTTTAGTGCTATCTTCAAACTCTCATTTAACTTACCATCTGGTATACAAACTGATTTTGCACGTCTCAATGAGGTCGAATTAGTGGAAGCTTTCTGCACATCTCATTTTCAATAAATCATTTGAATGAGCATAAAGGCAATATGGTCCCATCATTGGCCATCAAAATCAAAATTGTGATTTCCTTATCTCCTACGCATTAATCAAATCCGGAGTTTTATGTGCCATAACCACCACATAATTATGAGGCAAGCCATAGTGGGGGACTCTGGATTAATTCTGACCACCTTGAGTTCTTTAACCAATGCACAGTACACAGGTGTCATTTGCATTTTGTCCCCATCAAAATGCGGCCGCCGTAGCCAGGATTAGACTCCTATGCACATAATTGGTTCATATGTATCTTCACAGCTTGGAGTCAAACTGTTCCGTTTTTCAAGAGTGCAACAAGTTGCATAGTACGCGTCTTTCTTAAACTGAAATGTGTCATTTGAGCTACAAACACAAAAAGAGAAACGCAGCAGTGCGCTTGTCATTCCTTGACTGTCTTATTCTTCATACTTGCTGTTCACAATTCAGTCATAAATGATTCAGCTCCCTTGAGTATGCTTCTTCAAGTCCTTTATTTCTAATTTCATTGACTAGTTAAAGCTTTCTCTGATCTCTAGCAGCAGTCATATTTTTGTGCCATTTAGCAGAGTACAGCCATCATTTTACAGTACTGCGATAAAATACAACACAGTTTCACCAGTGCCTCCATGTCACATCAAAAATCTTTTATGTTTCAATGCATTGTGCCTATGACACATGTACATCCCACTCCCTTTTCCCAATTAATGTGCATATAACACAATCTGGTGACGTAAGGCCACTTGAATCTGACTGAACTCAAATACTAACCATCTCTGGGCACAAATTTATGGTCAGCATCATTGTACTTGACAAAGCTATAGATGACAAAGTCACACAGATCTCTTGTCAGATATTTCACAACACCAACTGCCTCATTGGTAAGACAGATGAGGCTACCTGAAAAATAAAGTGAAGTCACATTAATCACATGGAACAGTTCAGAACAGCCAATGCTCTGTGTGAAGGTGTGCACGTAGTGTAGTGATGTAAGACAAGAAGCAAAATGTGTCATCTGCATTAACACATGCACAAACATTTAATTCACTGCAGTATCAGTACATTATTTGTTTATCTTAATTTGCAGAAGTGTGTATGCGTGCCGTGTTTATTTGATGTGCTTTGGGTGATTAAAAGTAAATGACCAAAAATGAATTAAGAAAACATCTTTCTATACTTAGAGGGCATAGGAAACAATGGTGAACTTACGAGTGGTGCCACGAACAGGTGCTTTTGTTGTTGATGTTTCTGAAACAGAAAAAAAAAAAAACAATTTATTTAAAAATGCTTTTTGCTTTCTATGTGGTCAATTTTGTGCACTGTGTGCTCAGCTAATCACTGTACCATGAGTTTGAGGAGGTGGTGAAACGGGAAATTCTGGAAGAAGATAGAAAGAGTACCTTAGCACTGCGAGTTCCATTATTATAAAAATCATGGCACAGCAAGTTGTAGCAAGTCTATTTGAAGGTTCACACTAATTATGCATTCATTCAGAATGATTTCAGTGCTTGCGCCATGTCTCTTCAAAGCACGTGCCTTTTCTTGCTTTGGTAATAAATTACAGATGTTACAAGGTAATTTACAGATGTTATAAAGTGATGTTAAGAACTGTTTGTGAAATGATTTGCATACTTTAAGGTATATGAAAAAGAATGCATTTTACTTCTGGGCAAAGAAAGGTTTCGGATGCCTTCTGGCAACCTTGCAACTAGACCAACTTGCCAGATTTAAAAAAAATATATTTTGAGCACTTTATTTCACAATAGTGTTGTTGCATATACCCATATACAGGAGGAGGTCCAACAGATCATGGCTGCAGGGGGACGTTCTTTACATAAATGCATTTTTTAAGTTAAAAATTAGACCAGTAAAAGCAACAATGCTTAACAGAAACACAAGCTTTCAAGCACAACAGAATATAAATTGAAAACACTTGCACATAAGTGATAACTTGCAACCTATTACAAATGTTACAAAAGAAAACAGTCATACTTTCAATCATAAGTCACAGTGGTAAAAATATTTTAACATTTGAATAATTGAAACAATAGAATTGTAACCAGATCCCAGCTGCATTTGCCAAAGTAGCTAATAACTGAGTGGGTGCAAGCCTGTGACACCTAACGCATTGGCAAAGAAATGAAAGGAACACGACACTGCTGGCTAGCCACAATAATATTAGTACAGAACAAAATGTTTATACTAAATGCATGTGCATTACAACTAGTGATAGATTTCTCCTCCTTGCTGCACATCATTACAGGAAGCTTTTTTTATAGACAGAAACCTGTGCAGAATTTTTATGCCTCTTGCTCATAACCCTCCACCTCCTACTTCCTCTCCAACACTTGTACACTCTATATCAAAAATACACAGGCTACCTTGCCTGCAACTGCCAGGCTTACTACAGGCTGTTTACAAGAGTGCCAGTGGTGTGCCATAAGTTCCGACACTCTGGGAAATGAAAATTATAGTGACGTTTCACGTGAGTTATGTGCAAGCGTATGGGTGCTATTTCCGTACACTTGCACGTAACCCACGCTCCCATAGTCAGGGTCGGTCGACTTGCGCTCGGCCTGCCACTGCTTGCATTGCTACTCCATCCTTCTCGCTTGGCCTCTCATCGCCAGATGAGCCCGGTACATCCACAGCACACACCGAGTCCGCAGCAACTGCCAGAAGAGGTGAACCCAGTGCGCCTCCGCCTCCAAGACATTCCAAGACCCTCCTCCTCCAAGACATTCCGCCTCCTTCCTCCTCCTCCCTTTCACCGTGCGCTCCATCTCTCCACCTCCAGGTGCCCTACTTCTCCGGCACTCACTTCCCTCTCCCAGATTTCACAGACGGGGCACGAACGCTTGTGCGTAAAAGAAATTTCGTAAGTATCGAACGTAAGGAGTGCCACGGGAACCGCAGCACACAGCCGAACAGCATACACAGTGAAGGCACGAAGTAGCCCGTATATTTTTGACAAAGGCTGTACATTTCTTTGTTAAGAACACTGGCTACAGGCAGCACAAAGTACCTGCCCCTACGGCAAAGCACAAGCATGCAGAAAAGCCATGCACTATACTTGCCTTTCTGGAGTACAGATTTTAAAGCGTGCAGCCTTGAAAATGGTCCACCCAATGCTGGGCACTTCCCTTCCACATCTTCAAACTCGACATCAAATGCAGCAGCACACACAGTCTGAACTAGCCCAGACACTTTTGAGACCTGTAAGGAAACGTTCGTGGTTTATGCTTTTATACCCTGGGAACATTGCAGCAGTCTGCATAACTTGCTCATGTAGTGAGAAGCTGGTTTTCGATTCTATAGAACAACTTATATCAGAAAAAACAGTCAATGCTTTTATGTCCACTTCGGGATGTGATACCCTAACCCATAAAAGTGGCCGCTATGTCCCACTCGGCCAATAACTGCAATGGGTTTTCCGGCACAATAATCAATTGAAAATGCAGAATTCAATTTTACTTTTTACTAACCTTCCTTTATTTTGTACATATCCAAATGCCATGAAGCCACCCTTTTTTTAAATAACAGCCAAAAACATTGGTGTTTAAGAGCTCTCTCAGAAATGAGAATAATCATTGAATTAAGCTCCGAATTACGCACACACTAATCCGAGTGCTAGCCAAAAGAAAAGTTAACAGCCAAACCTTTTCATGCATTGCTCGTTCTGCTTCGAAGCTGAAGATCTCAGTCCCATTATCCTTCTGCTTCAGCTCATAGGCAGTGGCAGAGTGCAACTTCTTTAAGTGGCAAACCTGTATTGCAGCCAGGAGAAATGAGAACCCGCAGCTTCTGTCAATATTATTCCATGTTCGGTAAACAGACTTTATGGAAGCAAAATAGCCATGTATCGTAAGTGCAGTGAATTGCCTCACACTGCAGCAAAAAGAAGTGGCCAGAGAATAAAAAGTGAGGAGAACTTGGCTCAATAAGAAACCACCGGAGAGCAAAAACAAAACATTAAAGAAATGCTTATTTGGTCGTTTTAAACCTTATATGTATGATAACATGATCACAAATAAACTGTGGTGCCATCCTTTTTATTTAACCTTTCTTGTGCTCTTGCTTCCTCATGAACTACCCCCTCCACATTTTCCTTTGAGATAATGTCATTGATTAAGTTGCATCTCCCACAGAACTCTGTCACCTAGTATAATTCGTTCTTGAAACACGAAAGTGGAGTGGGAGACTACGTTATAGTATTGTAAAACATGGTAACAGCGCTATAGAAAAAAGAGAAGGATGCCTCACAGTAAGGCCATTGAAAAGCATTGTCTCTTAAAGCAGTTCCAAATTTGCTGGACTTGGCAGTTGACAGGTAAGTGACTAATTATATTTAATGCCATAAAGCAACAACCAGAGTTATGAAAGATACTGTAGTGGGGAGTACATAACATGTTGAGGGCGGTTACATTCCACTCCCGTCGGAACTCGACATGTTACCATCTGTATGACCAAAGTGCCCTTGAGGCAATAGAAGTTGTCTTTATGCTCATGTATTTGGACAATGACATCTTTAAAAGTGCTCTTACAGTACGGGCAGATAATTTATGTGTATATTTCTTGCTTGAATATGAAGTAAAGTACGTTTTACTTCTCACCATGACCAAACTCGGATGTAGTAGGGAGCAAGTAATTCTTACAGACTAGCTAACACGTTATTTCTTGCGACCAATGGTCGCAAGAAAGGTAAGCTTAGGCTAACACTAATATCTGACGATAGATATAGCTGCACAGAGACTTTGAGGGAGAAAATTTGGGTGGGATGTTCGAAGTGTATGGCCTTCTTTAGGGCAATTTAAAAGCAAAAGTGAACCAAATGAACCATTGGAGCAAAGAGCTATCTTTCTTTCTGGCATTTCTTTGCAGCCTTGAACTTTGCAACTACCAGTGCATCTTCAAAATTCTGTAATTCAACATGCTTAATTTTACACATGTACCATTTTTTCCACAATTGTGGTGATTGAGCCAAAGATGACAGTTTCTGAACCTGTTTGCATCACATGATAAGGCAAGTGGAGTCAAGTCATGCCAGTTTCACATACCTTGTCATACCCTACCCAAAGCTCTTTTTCACAAACTTTCCCATGACCTTGTTTCTTGACGCCATGAAAGTTGAGGACAGCGAGGGTAAATGACAAACAAATGCTGGTCCTGTTTCTTGAGCGCTGCTCTAAATATTTCTGAAAGAAAGGCAGGGCAATGTTAACGTAAACTAATCTTAATTCTCGAGAGAACATTTAACTGCCTTCTTCATTCCCCTTGAACCTTGACTACAACGTGCCTTACCTTGACCATTTCTAATCAATAATGGCAGTTCTGAATGTTCATACTACTTGAACATGAATTTTAACAGCAACATCTCAATTTTCTATATGTCAAACCAATTTGATAGAAACATGCTGCTGCCACTAAATATATACCTCCCATATCTTGTATATGTATATATACACACACACACACACACACACACATTTATTTATACAAACCATTTCTATTTCTTCAGCTTTTTCTAAAGGCCTGTTGGGAAATCTGGGAGCACAACTGCTGTGTGGCTTTGGATCCTGCTTCCTGAGAATCAAGTACTGGCATTTTCTGAAAAAAAAAAAAAAAAGCAAGAAATGAAATCAAAAGCAATTTAATCTGCAACTGCAAGAGTGACAACACCTAGCGGTTACACCCCCAAAAGCTGATTAGTAACTAGCTGAATGAGGTAACTCCTTGCCCAGATTTATTACTACTAATAATAAGTAATGGCCCACTTACATGTGCCCTTGCACTGCTTCAATAAGTATATGCAAATGGTGATTAACTAAAAAAAAAAAGAAATTGAGAACACTGATTCTATCACAGTGTTTAGGCATATTTTCACATTGTTTTGCTCACAACTAGGTTGATATATGCTCTTGTTGAAATTGTGGTCACCAGTTGGTGCTACTGACTATACTGGGCAAGTGCCTAGCAGACACGGCTTCTGGAAAAGATAATCAGGGTCTTAAAAAAGAAAGCACGTATTCATTGTGTGACAAGTTCAGTTCAACTCAGCTGTATCAGTGCTTCAAAAATTTGCCAAAAATGCAACAAGCTCAGAAGAGGTCACACATGGGTAGCTTTACCAAAATGCCTTTGACCAGCTATTCTCATCAGGCATTAGCTAAGCTTGGTGATGTGTTGTATTCTTGCGAGCTTATTGCTTGACTTTCAGGCTGTTTTCACAAAAGATGTATAGTACTTGGCCATATACGAGGGCGAATCAGAAACTCCTTGCCCCTATTTTTTATTAGCCAAAATAAGGTCCATACAGGGAATACAAATATACATACTATTCTATGTACTTGCACTATTCTTCCACGTAGTCCCCACATCGGTTCAGACATTTGTCCCATCACAGCACTAAATTTGAGATGCCCTTGTGGTAGTTAAGTGATGCGCGGGGCCTACCCAAAGGCTCATTGTCATGCAAGTCATCTCGGCCTTTTGCGTACTCCCAACACCACCACCTCACACTTCTCAAAACAAGACACCTTTCCCCATATGTGGGCTGCATTTCCTTGAGAATTTCGATGGGCGTTCGTCCCTTACTCCATAGAAAACGAATCACACTTCATTGCTTGTACGCTGTAGACGTGTGAAGCACAACCACCATCTTCAACAACTAACAGTAGCACCGTGCCGCAGATCTACTGGCAGATAAGGCTGGGCCGGTCCAGGAAAGGTCCACTGCTGGGAATGGCTACGTTGACTTATCATATACAGCCGCAATTTAACTAAAAAAAAATAGGGGCAAGGACGTTCTGATTCACCCTCATATATATTGATACAGTTTCTTCGTTGTTGTGGTATAGGAATGAATTAGTCACTGAAACACTTGGTAAACAGTGTTTGGAAATGTAAAATATTGGTTTTTGGGATCGTTTGGAAATGTAAATATTGGTTTTTGGGATCGTACTGCTGGCTAATAGCACGAGTACCACTCCAATTTGTCAGAGGAGAAAATATGTGAATTGCAAAGCTTAAGGACTCACCCTGTCAAAGCATATGCTAACACCTGGGAGTCACGAATTTTTTCAAATTCAAGTATTATGATCACCAGTGGCTGTCGCTTGAATTTCATTGAGCGGTTCCAAAACTCCTGCAGACAAAAAACAAAACAAAAAAAAACATTTAAGCTCCAGAAGTAATTGAAGGTAGCCAATTATTTCACTTCCTCAATTACATCAACTTCGGCATAAAGTTTCCAAGATCACTGGAGACATTCATTGAACGACAGGGCAACAGAAGAGAACACACAAGACACTGTCCTTGTAATGTGGCTGGAAAAATCTGTTGTGACTTGCAAAATGAGCACATGTGCAACTAAGTAGCTAGCTTATTGACAACTCACTGACATTACTTAAATGAGTGATATCACCTACAGTGGTCAAACACGGAATTTCTGTCACTTGTGCCATGGGCAAATTTATACATGGATTTTTTAAAAGTTCCCAAAGATACAAGGAGCTCATGTTGCAAAATATACTGGGTGCGCGAGCTATTTTAGAACACAATGTTGGCTTCAGGCAGAGAACAATATCTCCAGCAAAAATAGACATGTTTTCACCAAACTTTGGGAAATACTTCTCTTATGGTTTATTTCTACAATTACTCAATGAATCCGCCATCCGCAGCAATAACCGATTCAGTCATCTTCGGAAACGGCTGCATGCACGGATCAGGTGGTCCTTAGTGATGTTGGCCATTGAGTCTGCAATGGTGACCTTCAGCGAGTCTTTTGTATTATGTGGCTGTTTGTTGGCCTCTCTCTCAATGACACCCCAGACATAGCAGTCGAGCGGATTTAAATCTGGAGAATTAGGAGGCCACAAATTGGGAGTGACGTGGTGATGGAAGTTGTCAGTCAGCCACTCCTGGGTGACACAGGCAGTGTGGAAGGGAGCCGAATCTTGCTGAAAGACATAAGGTCTTCCTTTTGAAACAGTCTCTATACAGGGCTTTACAACGGTGGCAAGCACCTCCACGTATTCAGCAGCATTAACGCGGAGTCCTTCTGCAAAAAAGTGTGGCGGCATGTACGTCACCCGCATTGCTGACGATGGCTAACACCATCACAGACAACGGAAATTTTGTGTGCATCACTGTAGGCACCTCATCAGCGCTTGTGCAAAGCCACCTGTCATTACAGCGGTTAACATTTTGGTCTTGGTCAAAGTTCTTCTCATCTGAAAAAAAAAAGAAAAAAACGGAGCATTCCAGGCTCCTAGGTCTCTTCAGCTTGCTTAGCAAGCACTTGGACCGGAGTGGGCGATTCTCCAGAGTTTATCGAACATGAATTGCCCCCTCCTCATAACATAGGAATGGTACCTCAAGTCCTCATGTACAGGAAGCCTGACAGTCGCTATGCGACTTGGAGCTCCTTTGCAATGGCCCGCATTGACTTCCCTGGGTCGTCACTCACAATGACGTGCAGCCGCTGGAGAAAATCAGAGGTTCTGACGACGTCTGACCACTGACTGTGCTTTTTCCTTTTCTCCACAGATGCCACGCCATCGCCAGAACACATCAGTTCTGTTCGCATCTTGTAAACGAAAGACTTTGCTACGTTCAGAAAACTGGCAATCTCCAAGTTGCTGTGGTGCGCGGCCAGGGCGACGAGGACTGCATGGCGTTTCATTTCCTGCGTCAACCTGTACGCTTCCACCTTTGATTAAACTGCGCAGTATGAATGATAAGGGGTCAACCAACAAGAAGCCGCATACCTAGATAGATACGATGGCGATAAGGAGTAGTGTTCTCAAATATCTCGCGCACCCGGTATACCAAAGGAATGTTGCCTTAGTGCCTGGAAAAGTGGAGGATTATTACATGAGTGAATAACCCCCTAAAAAGTGATAAGAATTCACACAATAAACTAGCAGTACTAGAGGTATCATAACCCAGAAAGCAAAAGTGTTGTCAATAATTAACATACCAGTACATTTGCATAACCTGCATCTCCGCTTTTCCAAACACAGTCAACTTCTGTTAACTTGATTCTGACAGGACCAACGAAATTGATCGAATTATCCGGCGAGTCGAAATAAACAAGATGCAGAAGAAACGCCAAAACACATTAATTTGGCAGTATTTATCCCGATTCTAACAGGCCCTCAAATCGAATGCCCGCCCATTTTCTATGTGTATCAAGTAGTAAACTAACGTAGACATCACATTAAACACCTTAAACAAAGTACAAATCAAATGCGCTCCCAATTTTTTACGAAGAAAAATTGTTGCACAATTGCGGTCGCTTTTCTAAAGTCAGCTTCACCACGCGAATTTTCTTTAAAGTCAGTTTCTTCGCTATACACACTTGTTATGCGGCAAAGCATGCAAACGTTGCGAAGGCGGCTTTGGTTTTATGTCCGATTGCACCGCGCAAGCAATTGTCGACCCAACTGGTATTTAAAAAAAAAAGGCAGGGGGGGGGGGGGGGGGGCGTGCATTGGAATCTGGTAAATACCGTGATCGGACATTCTGCGCTACGGTTATCGCTTGATCGGACATTCTGCGCTACGGTTATCGCTTGAAAACTTTTTTTCTAGGGCAGGCCGAAAACAGGCGTTCTTGATGAGAGATATACGATGTGTGTTCAACGCATTCGGTGTCCCCTAAGCTCCACCGAGATAGACATGGCCACTATAGGGGTCGCTATTGGGGTCACCCAATATATTGGTGAGGCACGTGCGTGATGACTGGTCAAGTTCGAATTATCCGGCAAAGACCAATTCTAGGATCGAAATAACGAAAACTTCGACACATAAATATGCATGGGTGCCGGCTGGGACCTCCGGTGAGGATCAAATTAACCGAGAAATCGAATTAAGCGAAGTCAAACTAACGGAAGTCTACTGTACCAACTAAAAGCAAATAAGTTATGCGAAAATCCCCATGGTGGAGTAAGTGCCATGAAAAGAAAAAAAAAATGTCCTCTATGTACCTGACAGTAGCCTGACATATGCCTCAATTACAAGGTAGCAAGTAGTTCTTAGTGGCTTATGTGAGCAATGGAGGTATTCCTTATATGTCAAGCATTAGGAAATTAGGTCAAACTGCTTCAAGTTAGTGTAGATGACGATAAAACAAAAAACAAAGTTTGAAAAGAACACTAAAGCAAAACTTACACGTAAGCTAGATTGGTGGATTACACTTACAGGGTTGCAAACAGACCGGTGTATTTCCATAAGCGGAGACTCTGAAAGGATTACTTGGCCCTGTTCAGCAAGCAAACGTTGAAGAAGTGAACAAGTCCATCAACTGCTCGCATTGCAACAAGAGGTGAGCAGACACCCTTTGCAGCATTTGTTTAAGAAGGAGCCAAACCTTCACTTGAGTGCTCATTCAATTGCTTTCGAAGCAATAAACATTGTCTTAACCCTTTATTGACGAGTGTTGCCTACAGGCAAATTACCAGAAAGAATTTTTTTTCTTGCTGAGTTTCACTATTGAGTACAAGTTTCCGGCTAAATGTCAATTCAGCAAATACTCTGACAGGCAGCAAGCGTCATTTGTTGTTCTAGAGCAGGAACACGGACAAGAAGAAGTTTGGCACACGACACACTGTCTTTTGAAACCAAGGTCAGAGGAGACAGGCCGATGCAAGATATCCAAATGCGGTGGTGCCACACATGCGATGTAAAACAAATGAAATGTATATCTATGGTTCACATATGATGAGAGCTGTCTATACAAATTAAAAACGAAGTCTTAGGTGGCTTGGGGTGAACCCACTTCCAGTTTCCTGCCTGGGGTTTTCCACGTATTGCTGAAAAAATTTTCACAAAATATTGTTTCTTTTTGTTGATTATGCTTATTGTTGATGTGTTTTGCTGATTTAGATAGAAAATAACCATTTTTTCTGTTTTTTTTTTATATGTCTCCTCATTAAAGGGTGAAGCATGCATCGTTGCACTGTCCTCTACATCCAGAAGATGACAGTCCATAATGACATGGTGTGTGGTGTAGTGTGGTGTGATGTAAAGGTAAGGCGGCATCAAACACAGAAGAGGGTAGACAGGGCACACCAAAATGCAGAGCTAATCAATTCTAATGATCAGTCAAGGAGTACTTCATTAGAAGAGCACACGTAAATAAAACAAATACATACTGTTGCAAATGGCTCAACTTCTACGGCATCTTGATGGGCTGCCAAAAATGCAATGCCATCAAGGTTGTTTGTTGCAAGGAACTCCTCAGTTTTGGCAAAGAAATCAGTCACAATGTGTCGGACCTTGGACGTCACAATTCCACGTGTGTCCACTTCAGTTGCCATAAATGGAACGCTTCCCTTTCGCAACTTTTGCAGTTCATTAATGTCATCTGACAAAAACAGAAAAGACGATCATACTCATACTATAACATTAAGAAGAGTGGATGAAAGTGTCCCCTCAAGAAAATGTTTGCATCCACCCTTTTTTTGTATTGTCATTGAAAACTAACTTCCGAAAATCAGAGGCAGTAGTAATGACACTTAAGGCAATGTACAGAAACAGTGCCCTACATTTAAACAAGGTTATGTAAACTTGCAATCCGCTATTTAGTAAACTAGCGATCAATGGCGTTTAATGTTTCACCGCATTACAGAAGCTATGGGTGTTTAATATCTGGATTAATTATGATCATCTGAAGTTATTTGATGCACATACAAAGCACAGCATATAAATGTATTTGAATTTCTCCCTTATCTATAATGCAGCTACCTCAGCCAGACCCACAGCCCTGTGGTCAGCGGAAAAGTGCCATAGTCACTGAGCTACTGCAGTGGACATTTTGTAACCCTCACAAGAACTTTGAATGTGCTCAAGTTTCTATATCCGGAAGTTCAGCACTGATCTAGCAAGAATACACAGCTTGCCAAGATGATTGTCTGTGGCAAGACACGTAGGTATAAGAGAAATCAAGCACTCTATTTAAAACACCCACTTAAAGCACACTAAAATGTCATTGTCAGCCTAAAGGAAGTTTCGTATACATGTGCCATGACAAATGACTGGAGCTTGTAAAATAGTCTACAACTCTAGACTGATGTACATTGCACATCAGCTTACGCAGCTTGCACAGACATAATTCAATGTATTTAGCAATCGACTCATGAGCCATTTCACCCATAAGTTATCATGGAATACCAAAATCAAAAACCAGCTCTCCTAGGCCCATGATACCGACAATGGTAGCTCCCGCAATGCTAAGAAGTTTCCAGTCATTGTAAAAAAAACCCAGAAGGGCAGCTTATGCACATTAATGTCAGTTGTAGAAGCAAGAATATTGGAATGGATAAAATTAAATCCCAGTTTAAAGGCAGGCAGCTGTAGCAAATGCGTATAACCACTATTTAAAAGGGAGAAAAAAAAGTTATGCATTATGGCTGCCTGGAACTTCAGCGTTCCACACTCAACATCAGCAGGATAAAGAAATCTGGCTCGCAGAGCGCATTTTCATGCAAGCACTTGCCATTTTTCAGGTCAAACTTCTGCATTTCTACGTCATAGTTGACAGCGGAGTAGATAAGCCCAGTGCACAGGTCAAGTTGCAAAAGATTTCCAATATTTGTGGAAGCTGTTATACACAGCAGAACACCTGCACCAAGAAATGGGGCAAAACATGACATGTAGGAAATGCCATTGTCATTCCTCATTATTTAGTTCCCACTCCCATACCGGTACAACCTATTAAAACTTTCAAAGCCACTATGAGCATACCGTCTGTGCAATCAACTCATGTACTGAAGTCTGCTTAACATTCCTCACTGTATAAAAACCAAACATATTCACAATAGTGCTTTCAAGTTTTCTGTGTTTTATAGTGCCAAGAATGCTGCAGGAGAACTACCATAGGGCACAGCAACATATCTTGTTACTCATAGACTGACTTTTAAACTTTTCACAAAGAATATCTCCGTGTGAGAGCAAAAGTAAGCGTAGTAGCCTGAACATCAAGACTACACTATCTGAATGTAAAAGGCACATAATGATGTGATCAGTCATTTGACAAGCTTATAGGCTGTTTGAATAAGGAAAAGGGGGCATAATAATAGAAACCTAATAAACGTAATAATAATCTATTAAACATAATTAAAAAAAAGACGAAATAAATCTCACACACTGTGGGGAATCTACATTGGGCAGTGCATTTGACAGATAGCTGAATATGTAGCATCACTTGGAGTTCCACAGATTGTTATAAAATGGTGCAATTGTCGACGCACCCCCCTCCACAAAAGTTTTCAAACACGGGATCTAAGTAAAATATCAATTTCATTGCAGACTGGGCACAGGTCCTTGAACCGAAAGGTAGAGTTAATACTTCTCCGTACAATCATCACATTCCTGACATACATTTCACACTCTGTGGTGAGGTCGTGAGAAAATTTTGCTTATTCTCATTTTCTGTGCTCCAAAAACTCCTGAGGTCGACTGTACGGTAACCAATTGCATGTATGTGATGCAAGCATTGTGTGATGACAGCGGCAAGGTGATGGCAAGATGACAGTGATAGCTAAATGGTGATGATAGTCTGACGACAATGATGATGGAATGAAAACTGATTTACTGCACTATGATGTCCTGTATGGTGTCCTAGTGCCCGTGGTGTCCTGTCCTCTTCTTTGTCCGCGTTTCTTTGTACTACAATGGCTTCAATGCATATTAACCAACTCAATTAAGAAGTTTTACTGATTTACTGTACTCGGGTGAAGAAACTTTAAAATCTCTTTTGTTGTAGCCGAAGTCAATCCCAATAGCGACACAATGTCCCAGAGCATCTCAATGCACTAGCTACCATGGGAGAAGGTCTCGAGAAAAAGTGGGTCAATCCCAAAGGTGGGGGGAGGGTGCAGTGTCACATAGCGTCTCAAAGCACTAGCTGCCAAACGGAATACTAACAGAATAACGGAATACCAACTAGCCCAGACCGCAATCGAGAAGGATGGGGGATACTGGCGCACTGGCGCTTTTTAAGAAACTTGTTATCTGACATGAGGCATGTGAAAGACAATGGTAAGCTCCACAATTATTTGCATTTCTGTGTCTGTGGCCTAATGAAAACTGGTGTGTGCACATGTGCTCTTACTTTTGTAATGGTACATTCGGCTGGTTCCTACCCCACTCCGACTTGAATTGCAATGATGCAGAACCCGCTCTTGATCTAAGACGGAGATCGCGTGCACCAGCCTACACGTGCGGCTACTCGCAAGAGTGATTGGAGGCTGGAAAAAGAAACATGTCCGCTTATCTCCTGTTGAAAACAAAGGCCCGCAGGTGCATGAGGCACCCGGCATGAGGCATGAGGTGCCACGTGACAAAGAATTCCACCAGACCTCGATTGCACTTCCAGGTAAAAGGTGAGAGCACCTCTGAGCACTCTAAGCTGGAGCCTAGTGCTATGAAAGAACAAGCCGAATGTGTTCCAAGTGCTTTATTTCGACCACATGAATGCAACTCGCATCACCAGAGTGCTCTGGAGTACGCAAAAACAACCAGCTGAATGTGCCATAAGAAAAATGTTGCTTTGCAATGTGATACAAAATGTCAATTGTCTTAAAGCGCCAGTCTGCATAACAGAAGTACACATGAGTTTAGGGTCTAATGGATAAAGCATTAGGCCATTGTGCAGGGATATTCAAGTTCAATTTCCACCAACAGACAAATGATTTCTTTTTTAGTGCAGACGTCTGAAAAGAGGTGTGACAGATAACTACCTGCCCCAAGTTGCCTGGTACAAGGCAAAGTTTGCTGCGCATTAGAAGAAAGTCTGCCAGTTCTGTGAGCTCATCTACAGTTATTGAAATGTGAAAGCATCTGAGGGTCCTAACTCACCTATATCGAAGCTATCTGAACACTTGCCTGCATTGAATAGCGTGGTTTTGGACCCATGTTAGAAATTGAGAAGTGTGGGATACAGAATTGAATAATTTCCACATACGTGAGATTACTGTCTTATATACTTGCAATTTTTAATTTTAAACACCTATTTGGTTGCGATGACTACAAGACACCCACTTTGTTCTGTGACGCAGTAGACGAGGGGACAGAGTATGCGGTATGTGTCAGCTTAAGCTACAAGTGAGAGAATTGAGGGGAATATGAGGGCTGGATGAAATAATTCTCTGTCATGCTTAGATCAGCGAATGAAACATCAAAAGCAGCCTTCTGACTGCATCATTCCCCCCCTTTGCATCTGCCATTGTGGCCTTGGCTTGAACTCATCTGACGTGGTTGGCATCTTTTGTGACAAGCTCCAGCAGCTACCTGCACCACTTGAGCAGATGCATTTTCTGTATGTTCTTCTCTCAAGACATTATTTGAGTTGCAGCATAAGATTAGAATAAGAAAAGGGTACTTTCAAACACTATGAAGGATACAGAGCCCTTATGGTAAGAGAAACAAGACTATTGGCCAGTTCACAGCTATCTCACAACTTTTATAAACTTAAATTATTAACTATTTCATTTCTGTGCCATGTTCACCATGCCCACACAAATTTTTAAAAAATTTGGGCATTCCAGTAACAATGCACAATGAGAAACTCCGTGAAAGTCTGGGGTTTCATGACTTACGTCTTGAAGATGGGACTGGCTTCCCACTTGTAGTCTCCATACTGCTTCCAGCATCTACAATTAATTTCTCGATTTAACCAATCGCACTGGCACACAGAGTGATTAAAGAAAATAAAGTGATACTTCAGTACTGTTTCGGGGCTTTCTGAAGAATATTTCTCTAAAATTTCTTTGAGACACTTTAAATCTTGGCAGATAATAAAAAAAAAGGATCACTCAACAATAACCATACCGATCTGAAATATAGCTATATAGGATACACTGCAGCTATACTAAAGCTTTCTACATGGCCACATTAATTTTAAAAAGCTACAACAATGAGGCTACATACACAAGCATCTGCTTTGTGTATAGGCAGACTAACAAATCTCATGCCCCCAGTGTTAGTGAATAAAAAAGTTGCAGTTTCGCCTGAAAGGCAAAGCATCGATTGCGATAGCAAATTAGTAGACAGCTATACAAAGCAAGGGAAGTAGTGTTATCGGCCGTATAAACTTGTAAACATAAGCATACTAACTAAATTAACAAGAATGGTGTCACGCATGCACAAGCAAACATGAACACATCGCACTCGATGAACGCAGAAACTTGCAGTAAAAACACTGGAGTGACGAAGCGCGGCAGCAGCAGGGAGCGAATTGACCTTCGTGCTGCATCTCATATCAATGCAAACTAAGCCACGGAAACACAGTGCAAGGCGGACTGTGCCCCAGTCACAGATGGCCTTCAATATACAGCGCATTACACACATTACATTATGGGGTTTTACGTGCCAAAACCACGATCTGATTATGAGGCACACCGTAGTGGGGGACTCCGGAAATTTGGACCACCTGGGGTTCTTTAACTTGCATCTAAATCTAAGTACACGGGTGTTTTCGCATTTCGCCCCCATCGAAATGCAGCCGCCGTGGCCGGGATTCGATCCCGCCAATATACAGCGCGCGGCCACCTGGGCCACCCAGAGTAGAACGCACCCCCCCCCCTCTCCCTGCTCTCCCTACGGAGCGTTGAGCGCGACGGAAAACAGCGCGCTTTCTTCCCACTTTCCGCCCTTGCGTGCACGAGGGTTAGCCAGATCGCTGGCTCACCCTGGCACACTTTCACTCGCACATACTGCATCAGCGCGCAGTGATGATTTTATCGCCCTTGGACTTTACACGGAACCTCACGGCAACGGCGACACCGACGGCAGAAATGCACTTGGAGCGTCCGTATAATTGCTATCGCAATAATAAAATGTAAATTTATGGAATTCCTACATCAATGTTTCAAGTGCCTGAAGTGATTAAACTGTGCATGCACTGATTTAGAAAAATACATAATGACTTGCCAGTAATCTCATTAGTGTGTGTCAATTCTCCGATCTCTATAACTGCACATAGCACAAATTTGCATTCATTGAAACTTACCAGTATGACCAGCTGTCTCTCCTGTTTCAGCTGCGAAGTTTGTTTAGATACACAAGAGAATGTAAATTAGATGATACCTGCCGTGGTTGCTTAGCGGCTATGCAATCCAGTGCTTATTAGCGTATTTATCATTGCCAACAAACAGATACAGAGGTTAAATTGCATTTTCACAAGATTATTACATGAGAGCTTACCAGTCATGCCCTCAGGGTGTGTGATTTCTTCACTTTCTGTAGGTGTCATTTCTTCACTTTCTGCTGTACATTGAAAAAAAAAAAAAAAGTCATAATTATGCATAAGGAGTATATTATGCAAATATGTAATGCCTATTCCCATGCTTACTTGTTCTCCTTGATTCTGTAAACATAGAATACGAAGCATTATGCAAGAGTGATTACAACAAACCTGTGCAGAATATTTTTTTAAACATTTCTTTCAGTCATTTTAAATCTCAGCAGATTGTAAAAAAGGATCACTCAACAATAACAATACCATCTGAAAAATAACTAAAGAGGATACACTGCAGTTATACTAATGCTTTCTCCGTGGCCACATTAATTTTTAAAAGCTACACCAATCTGCTTTGTTTACAGTCAGACTAAAGAATTCCATGTCCCCGGTGGCCAGTTTGTTAGTGAATAAAATAACATGTAAATTCATGGAATTCCAACATCAATGTTTCAAGTGCCTGTAGTGATTAAACTCTGCACGCATTGATGAAGAAAAATACATAATGACTTTCTAGTAATCTCGTTAGTGTGTGTCGCTATTTTCATCTCCGCAAGTGAACAAATGTCAAACAACTGCACAGAGCATAAATGTCCATTCAATGGAACTTACCAGTATGACCTGTTGTCTCCCCTGTTTCAGCACTTTCTGCAAATAAAACATTAACTTATAGTAGCATAACAAATGTGTGCAGCTGTGAATTTAGTTGGCATGATCTTCCCAGTTTGAATTTAATTATCACTGATGTTAGAATGGTGGTAAGACAATTGTAGTGGACATTATTTTAGTTCATTTTTCACATAAAATAAAAAATGTGGAGTACCAGCTGGTGTTTCAGAAGTTAGACACATGAAAATGTAGATTAAATGAGGACCCTGCTAGCCAGTGCATTTCTCATATTGCAAGGAACAGATACAGAGATTAAATTGTATTTTAACAGGATTATTATATAAGAGCTTACCAGTCATGCCATCAGCGTGTGTGGTTTCTTCACTTTCTATAGGTGTCATTTCTTCACTTTCTGTACGTTGAAAAAAAAAGAAAAGAAACAAAAGGAAAGGTCATAATTATGCATAAAGAGTATATTATGCAAATATGTAATGCTTATTCTTATGCTTACTTGGTCCCCTTGATTCTGCAAGCATAGAAACCAATTCATTATGCGACAGTGATTAGAAAAAACCTGCACAGCTGCATAGCATGTATTCAGACCTATAGACATGATTTTTACAACTTTACTTTATAACTTTGATACTAGACTCTCCATTACTTATACACTTTACAACTTTTACTAATCTAACACAGCTGTCTAATCATTTGGTGTACAGCCAATAAGACAAACTTTAACCCACAATATGACTAGGAAACTAAGTTGTAAACAAAGAAGGAAGTGACAGAATTGATAAATGAGAGAAATGCTCACATACAACAGCACTGTGCATTGTGAATGCTAGCGCATGTCAAGCAAAAATTTGTCGAACGCTCCTTGTCACAGACAATGCCAATGTATCCATAACAGTGAGGTAATGAGCAGGACAGTGAAGTAATTATGCTGAGCTGCATTAAAGGTCTACGAAACTGGTTAGGGCATCTTGAATAAAAGGATGTAAACCAGTGCAGTTACTATGACACCCAGATGAAAGGACTGAACTGTTGGTTACAATAAACTTACTACATGCATACATTTTTGTGAAAAAAAAAAAAAAAACATGCAAATTTATTATGCCATGTTGGGTAAGGAGTGAAGTTGCCAAGGAGCAAAACAAGTATGAAGCGCACAGTCATGATGTTACAGCTGTAATGCAGGCTCTAATCTCCATGAAGACCTTCATAGACACTGCATATGCCAGGGGGAACGGTAACATTCAAGAGGAGAAAGCCACTGTGAGCACTGAAAATGTTTAACAGTGCTCCTGAACAAAACTAATAAAATTCAAGTAGTAACAGCAACTTACTTTCCAACCAAGGTGTTGGCTTTGTGGAACCACCTCAGAAAAAAATAAACAATGTTTTTCCATCCAAAGCAAACCTTCACAGAATTATACTGAAGAGGATTCTATATGTTTCAAACTGCCATACAATACCATCTTCTCACACAAAATCAAAGCTGCGAACCTGTGGTACCATCAAGATACACATCCTAAGGTAATAAAAAAATGATATAACAATGTTCTCCGAGTGAAAACAATTCTAGCTTGATTAATAAGATGGAAAACTGGGCGAGCTGATGAAGCTTCATGGTAGCTACAGTGCAACATAGGCAAACAAAAGGACTAGAACGGTTCACATAAAGCGTGCTTTTTGTATCCCCTTCTAGTCGTTTTGTCCGCGACTGTCTTGCTGTAGCTACCATGGATTTGGCTTGATGCTACCGGTAACACAGGGGGCTATTCATGATTATTTCAATACACATAAAAGTTTGTAAAGATATCTGTGCTTTCTAGTGGTTGTGCGACAAATTTTGGAAAGGACTTGGAGATTGAGATATTGAGTTTTTCTCGTTTATGGGTACAATGGGCAAAAGTAGACAAGAAAAAATGGCAACACATTTGTCAGCAGCTTTTCTGAACTTAACAGGCACTGCATAGCTGGCTTATCTAAATTTACGCATGCATTTTTTACCATTTGAATGAATGAACCAAGCAGAAGATGTACACAATATCTTTGAACACCACAAAATATTTGAAGTAAAAACACTACTGAGAAGTATTTTCTACACAATATAAAATAAAACTTATATCAATGTTTCAATTGAGTTAACCACTTGGCCCACAAGGAATGCTGTACTATCAGCATAAATTTAAGTGAAAACAAGTTGAAAGGTAGCAGAATGCTATGATGTGTTTCCAACTTCCCCTGCAATTCTAAGAATGGCTGGTTCCAAAGCATAGATTTAACTCTGCACTGTGTTTAGAAACTGGCAAAAGAGTGCCTTCCCATCACACTCCCAAGTAACTGCACATGACCGACAATTTGGCCTGATCTTCCCAGTTTGAATTTAATTATCTCTGATGTTAGAATGGTGGTAAGACAATTGTAGATGACATTATTTTAGTTCATTTTTCACATAAAATAAAAAATGTGGAGTACCAGCTGGTGTTTCAGAAGTTTGCCGCCACCATGGAGTCCCTGAAAAAGCATAAATTAGAATTAAATCCCAGAAACTGTGAAGTGCGCAAATGTTCAAAAGTGCAAGCACAGCACTGGAAGTTATGCCAAGCGATGACAAACAATGTTATACAAGAATTATACTGCATGTCAAACTACTTAACAAAAATGTGCCACAAAAACCTTCATGCAATTTACATATATGGCCTCAAAAGAAGCACTAAAAAAACTTGAGAAATAGTTTAAAAGAAACTGGTTCAATCAGCACATTGGCTTCACTTTGTATCAGCAACAAAACAGTGGTTTACCAGTAGTATCCTTGCCTGTTTGATGCTCTGGTGGACTTTCTGAAATAATCATAATTGTATTGCACAATTAGATTTTAAAACTGGAACTGAATTGCACAATGCCTACTGCTCTGCTCTGATGCCCCAAATGAATATTTTAAAGTTAAGCATTCATTACTTTTAGACTGTTTGGATGATGCTTTAAGAAACCTCACATTTGTTTTATGCCAACATATGACTCTATTGCAAATAAAATCTTGACTGAAGAGACTGCCCTATTTTTCAGCAATTTAATCTGCCTGCTTCCCACAGTGTGATCAACACAGAATTGTAAGCTGCATTGGCGATCTTTGAGGTCTGGCTTTGCCGGATGCTACCATCTGCTTTAGGTCAGAAGGACACGCGAGACTGTGCCACACTCCAACAAATAGTGCCAATCAAATGACATTGGTTAAATTTCACTTTCGTTCATGCTGAAATGAAATGTAGTTGGGCCACCATATAGCACGAGAGCTGCTGCCTACTTTCACAATGGCACGATCATTCCTTTGCAATGTTTAACAATTTATTTTTTCCTTTATGAAAGCTATGAGTGAATGCAATGCTTTGGACATCTTTGAGCATGAATTTGCAGCTTTAGCCTAACCTAATGTTTGCCTTCACTGTTGCTCCAGTTTAAATAAACATGAACTGAAAATGGCACCAGCGGGAGCATTATGGTACTCTCTACAAAATTACTTTATCTAGTGACTTCCGCTTTCAGCTTTAGTTCCTAAACAAGTGCTTGACATGACCACTCTTTTAACACGAAAGTGTTTTATGCCGGGGTCCACCAAGACTTCACTGACGTATTTCCGTCACGGAAATACGTCATAGAACATAATACAAAGAAAGAAACCAGAAAAAAAAGTTCCACAAACATGCAAAATTTCGAAATCGAACCCACGACCTCTCGGTCCGCGACGATAGATCGCCGAGCGTTTAACCCATTGCGCCACAAACGCATTTGCAGAGAGCTACACAGACGCGCCTTATATATCTAACACTCCTCCGTGTACCCGCGCTCTTGCTCGGGGCGGTGCCGCCGCCTACGAGCAGAAAAGAGAAGTACTGCATTATGACACTAACGCGCACCGACAGTGAACGCTTCGGTGGTCTCAGCACTACGACGCCTCGATGCCAGCATTCGAAGGGACGCTGGCATCAAGAAGCACTACCAACGCCACCTAGGTGGCGTTCACCGTACTCAGCACAGCGGAGCGTGGCCTCCGCAATTAGCTCTGAAAATGTTTCTGAAGTTGATCGCGGAGGCTGCAATTACGACGCGCTGTACGCGCTGATTTGACTCGGTGACGATTCAGTTACGTGCTTTGTCTTGCGCGTTGTATTAGTGTGTCAGTTACGTGCTTCGTCTTTCGCGTTGTGCTAGCGTGTGCAGCGTAGTGCAGCTTCCATATGCACGACGGTTGCTCATGGTCATCGACGTTGGTAGTCGTGATGGAGGAGACGTGCCACCAGGCGTCAGCGTGGGTGCATCAACGCCTAAGGGCGCTTTAGCCACAAAACACCAATAGACATTATATATCAATGTGCAATAAACATTACACTACTTCTGTGAAGACACGTTTCACTTTCGTGTTCTATACCGATTCCTATATAAGAGGGATCAACCACATTTTTTTTCCATACTCCCTTCAATACATGCAAATAACTTTTAAACATGATTGCACGAGATATTCATATCTAGTGAGATATATTGCTTTTCCTGTACATTTTTCAAGCACTATAGGTAATTGGGGCTAAACCATGAGATATATGTGCAGTAAAATTACAAACATTTGAAGTCCCTGAAAAGAGCATGAAATATCAAATTAACAACTGACAGTTTCGTATATTCACCTATATATGTAAGCACTGCGTTACAAGGTTCACCACAGGCAGGTGAATGTCCCATAAATATGTCGAACCTTTTTCAAACAAAAAGCTGCAGACGCTCTCATGCAAGATGTGGGGAGCACACGTGCCTATTTCCTCCCATGTACTCAGGTTGTTGCGATCGCACGTTGTGGATGCGTTGAGAGCTGGCGGGCAGGACAACCTGGGGAAAGGCGCACAATGCCCTCTCCCAGGTTGTCCCTCACTATTACGACACGCGCGTCCTTTGCCCCCAAAAAAGAGGGCATCACCGGTGGATATGCCCTCTCGCCAGTGCGCCAACCTTGAACCTGACAAACGAACTTCCGGATACCTGCTACAACCCGTGGGTGACCTTGATGCATGACTATCACGTGCACAGAGGAAAGCATATTTATTACTCATTTCATGCATGGTCCCTATACCATACATTGTTACGTAAGGAACACCAGTAACAAAATCTAATTACACGAGTAATAAATTTTTAAGTACTAAACATTGCTGCTTTTTACTTACACAAAATGTAAGCAAACAAAGAAAAAAAAATGCTACATATATATTTTGTATAAAGATAAAGTATACTGTTGGGCAATCCATTTGGGCATCCCAGTAAGAACGCACAATAAGAACCTCTGTGAAAGTCGTGGGCCTCATGACTTACGTTTTGAAGACATGACTGGCTTCAGACTCGTCGTTGTCTCCACACTGCTTTCAGTATCTGCAAATAATTTCTAGATGTAACCGATCATACTAGCATACAGAGTGATTAAAGAAAATAAAGTGATACTTCAGTACTGTTTCAGTGCTTTCTGAGAGACAATTTATTAAATTTCTTTGAGACCCTTTAAAACTCGACAAACAGAAAAAAAGGATCACACAACAATAACCATACTTTCTGAAAAATACCTATATAGATACAGTGTAGCTATGCTAAATATGTCTGCTTGGCCACAATACATTTTCAAAGCTACAACAATAAGGCTACGTACTCAAGCACATGTGTGCATGGACAGACACAAAAATGCCATGTCCCTGGTGCCCAGTGTGTTAGTGAATGATATGCATATTCATGGAATTCCTACATCAATGTTTCAAGTGCGCCTACAATGATTAACTGTGCATGCACTGATTTAGAAAAGTGCATGATGACTTGTCAGTAATATCACTTGAACCTCTGGAAGTGAACAAATGTAATGTAACTGCGCAAAGCACAAATGTTCATTCATTGGAAGTACTATTTTATACTTACCAGTATGACCTGTTGTCTCCCTTGTTTTAGCACTTTCTGCAAATAAAACATTAACTTCTAGTAGCATAACAAATGTGTGCAGCTGTGAAGTTTGTTCAGACACACATGAAAATGTAAATCAGATGAGGGCCCTGCTAGTCAGTCTGGCTTGTGAGCACATTTCTCAAATTGCCAAGGATCAAATACAGAGATTAAAATTGCGTTTTAACAAGATTATTATATGAGAGCTTACCAGTCATGCCCTCAGTGTGTGTGATTTTTTCACTTTCCATAGGTGTCATTTCTTCACTTCCTGTACGTCGAAAAAAAAAAAGAAAAGAAACAAAAGGAAAGGTCATAACTATGCATAAAGAGTATATTATGCAAATATGTAATATATGTAATGCTTATTCCTATGCTTACTTGTTCCCCTTGATTCTGCAAGCATAGAAAACAATTCATTACGCGACAGTGATTACAAAAAACCTGCCCAACTGCATAGCATGTATTCAGACCTATAGACATGTAATGACAGTAAATATGCTCTTCAGATTTTTGCAATTTTACTTTATGAACTTTGATACTAGACTCTCCATTACTTTGACTAATGTAACACAGCTGTCTTATCCTTTGGTGTACAGCCAATAAGGCAAACTTCAAACCATAATATGACCAGGAAAATAAGTTGTAAACAAAGAAGGAAGTGAGAGAATTGATAAATGAGAGAAATGATCACATAAAACAGCAGTGTGCATTGTAAATGCTAGCGCATGTCAAAAAAAAAAAAAAAATGCCAACTGCTGACAATGTTATACAAGAATTCTACTGCATGTCAAACTACTAAACAAAAGAATGCCACAGAAACACTCATGCAGTTGACATATAGGGCCTCAAAAGAAGCACTAAGAAGACTTGAGAACTAGTTTAAAAGAAACTGGTTCAATGAGCATGTTGGCTTCCAATCGCATCAGCAACAACACAGTGGTTTAGCAGTAGTATCCTTGCCTGTTTGATGCTCTGGTGGACTTTCTGAAATAATCACAATTGTATTGCAGCATTAGTATTTAAAACTGGAATGGAATTAATTGCACAATGCCTATTGCTCTGCTCTGATGCCCCAAAGGAATATGTTAAAGTTAAGCATTTAATACCTGCAGACTGTTTAGATTATGTTTTTTAGAAACCTAACATTTGTTATATGTCAACATATAACACTACTGCAAAGAAAATTTGGCCTGAAGCGACTGCCCTTTTCTCCAGCAATTTAAACTGCTTGCTTCACACAGTGTGATCCACACGGAATCGTAAGCTGCACCGGCGATCTTAATGGTCTGGCTATGCGAGGTGCTAGCACATGCTTTAGGTCAGAAGCATTTGCAGAGACTGTGCCACATTTCAACAAATAGTGCCAATCCAATGACGTTGATTAAATTGCATTTTTTTTTCATGTTGAAATGAAATGAATTTTTGCAGTGGCAACATCATTCCTGTGCAACGTATAACATAATTTTTTTTTCTTTAGGAAAGCTATCAGTGAATGCAATGCCTTGGACATCTTTGAAAGTGAATTTGCAACTTCAGCCTAACCTAATGTTCGCCTTCACTGTTCCTCCAGTTTAAATCAACATGAATTGAAAATGGTACCAAAGGGAGCATTATGGCACTCTCAACAAAATTACTTTATATATTGACTTCTGCTTTCAGCTTGAGTTTCTAAACAAGTGCATCGCATCACCACTTTTTTTCCATATTCCCTTCAATACATGGAAATAATTTTTAAACTAGATTCCTATGAAATATTTATATATAGTGAGATATCTTGCTTTTCCTGTAAATCTTAACAGTGGAGCTGTTTAAGCTCTTGCATGGTTGCGCCGCGTAGTGCGAACAAAGAAAGCTTGCACTAGGCCGCGCAAAGCTCAAGACACAGCAAAGCTGGCCATTGATTGCGTCTCTTGGTTGTAGCTAGGTTATCTCTCTCTTTCTTTCTCCCTCTCTCTCTCCTTTCTGTCCCCCTCTCATTTTCTCTTTCTTTCTTCCAAAGGAAGTTGTGTTGCAATCGTCAGTACAATGCAACCATATGGCTCCCATAAATGTACATTCTGCAAGCGTGGGTGTATAGTGCAGTGGTAATGACGCTCGCTTTCGGACCGTGGGTAGCTGGGTTCGAATTCTGCGTTACCAAGAACTTTCATTTTGTTTTATTTATTTATTTATTTCTCTCGGGCGGCGAGAGCAGACGCGCCAGGATGACGTCACGGCACGGGCGCAGTAGCGCGCAGCAGGCGGGAGCTCGGCGGAGCCGTGTCTGTGTGGCATTGCCTGGTTGCCATGGCTAACACGGGGCAGTTTCGTGCCACACGCACAAATTACGACTAGCTTAAACTGTGGAAGAAGACGACAACGCTTGAGCCAGTGCTGATGATGATAATTTCGTGGCACACGCACAAATTACGGCTGGCTTAAACAGCTTCGCTGTTAAAGAATTGCTCCTGGCGATGACGCCATCGCGCGTGGCCTAGCAACCACCTCGCAGAGCGCTGTGTGCTATGCCTCCTCTCCATGCCGTGCACGTTGCCTTGACATGGGACGTTAAGGGGAGGGAAGGAGAGAATGCACGCGGCGCGCGCTATGCTCGGGAGAGAGAAAGAGAGAGAGAAAGAAATTGTAGCAGCACGAACGAGGGAACGCGCAGAGCTGCTGCCGACGCCGTCCGCGTTTCCACATTTCCCTGCATTCGTGCCGAACGCGCGCGGTATCCGTGACTGCAGCAGGCGCCTCTGGAGGCGGCTCGGCAGGTTTCGACCAGCCACGTCCCAGCAAGTGTGGAGGCGCAGCTTGGCCGTGATGTCACTGGGAGGATAAAGCTCGAAGCCGCCGCGATGGCGGCAGAACTCTCGTTGACTCTGTGGCGAGTAAACGTAGCCTTGACATGGGACGACCAAATAAGATCCGGACACCCGAAGAAGCCGCTCATCTTGAAGCGCGCCGCGCGGCCAAGCGAGAATCTGCGCGTCGGCGGCGAAACGATTCGAAATACAGTGCCTAGCAGCACTTAGTTTAGAGTTATCTTAGTTAGAGAGTTATATATCTATGCCTAGTAAAAACTGCAAGAAGCTAGATCAATTACCAGCTCTGCTGTTTACTCAAGCCTTGCACTACTAGTGCAAGCTGCCCACACTTTTTCAAGCACTGTAGGAAAGTGGGGCTAAACCAAAAAACAAAGAAAAATTAATTTAAAGTTTAAAATATTTGAAGTCTCTGAAAGAGCATGAAACAACATCAAATTAACACACTAAGAGTTTCGTATGTTCATATATATCTAAGCGTTCTGTTACAAGGTTGACCACAGGCACGTGAATGACCCATACATGTGTCGAACCATTTTCAAAGAAAATGGGCACACACGCGTGGGGAGCACACGTGCCCATTTCCTCCAACGTACTCGCGTCTTCGCGATCGTACGATGCGGACACATCGAGAGCCCGTGCGCAGGCACGGGAAAGGTGCACTGTGCCCTCTTCCCAGGTTGTCCCTTGCCTTCGCGAGGCCTGCGCCCTTCCTACCCCCCACCCCCCCTCCCAGATCTGTGGGAAAGAGAAAGGTATCCGATGCGCGAGAAGGACATTCCTTCTCTCATGAAGGTAAAAAGGTAGAAAAGGGCATCACGGGTGGAGGAGACGCCCTCTTGCCAGTGCCACACCTTGAAACTGACCAATGACCTCATGGATACCTGCCACAACCCATGGGTGACCTCGTTGCCTATCGCACGCATCGAGGCAAGCCGATTTATTACCTATTTCATGCATTGTCCCTATATCATGCAATGTTATGTAAGGGATACAAGTAACAAAATCTCATCACACGAGTAATAAATTATTACTAAGTACTAAACACTGTTGCTTATTACTTATACAACATGTAAGGAAACAAAGAAAAAATGCAACATATATATTTTGTATGATTAAAAAAAGTTAGACAAGCTTCAACATGAAATTCTGTTGGGCAATCTGATTTGGGCATCCCAGTAAGAATGCACAATAAGAACCTCTGTGGAAGTCATGGACCTCATGACTTACGTTTTGAAGACGGGACTGGCGTCCCACTTGTTGTTGTCTCCATACTGCTTCCAGTATCTGCAAATAATTTCTAGATGTAACCGATCATACTGGCAGACAGAGTGATTAAAGAAAATAAAGTGATACTTCAGCACTGTTTCAGTGCTTTCTGAAGGATATTTCTTTAAAATTTCTTTGGACACTTTAATACTCGGCAGATAGTGAAAAAAGGATCTCCACAATAACCATACCATCAGAAAAATAGCTATATAGATACATTATAGCTATACTAAACCTGTCTGCTTGGCCACAATAAAGCTACGTACTCAAGCACATGTGTGAATGGACAGACACAAAAATGTTATGTCCCTGGTGCCTGGTGTGTTAGTGAATGAAACACATTCATGAAATTTCTACATCAATGTTTCAAGTGCCTATAATGATTAAACTGTGTATGCACTGATTTAGAAAGGCACATGACTTGTCAGTAATATCATTAGTGTGTGTCACTTCTTCAATCTCTGGAAGGGAACAAATGTCAAATCACAGTGCAAAGCACAAATGTCCATTCATTGGAAGTACTATTTTATACTTACCAGTATGACCTGTTGTCTCCCCTGTTTCAGCACTTTCTACAAATAAAACATTAACTTATAGTAGCATAACAAATGTGTAACAGCTGTGAAGTTTGTTCAGTCACACATGAAAATGTAGATCAAATGAGGGCCCGGCTAGTCAGTCTGGCTTGTCAGTGCATTTCTCATATTGCCAAGGAACAGATACAGAGATTAAATCACATTTTAACAAGATTATTATATGAGAGCTTGGCAAGGAACACATACAGAGATTAAATGGCATCTTAACAAGATTTTTATACGAGAGCTTACCAGTCATGCCCTCAGTGTGTGTGATTTTTTTGCGTTTGGTAGGTGTCATTTCTTCGCTTTCTGTATGTTGGAAAAAAAAGAAAAGAAACAAAAGGAAAGGTCATAATTATGCATAAAGAGTATATTATGCAAATATGTAATATATGTAATGCTTATTCCTATGCTTACTTGTTCCCCTTGATTCTGCAAGCATAGAAAACAATTCATTACGCGACAGTGATTACAAAAAACCTGCCCAACTGTATAGCATGTATTCAGACCTATAGACATGCGATGACTGTAAATATGTTCTTTAGATTTTTACAACCTTACTTTATGAACTATGATGCTACACTCTCCATTACTTATACTTTAGAACATAAACTAATGTAACACAGCTGTCCTAATCATTTGGTATACAGCCAATAAGCCGAAATTTAAAACACAATATGACCAGGAAACTAAGTTGAAAACAAAGAAGGAAGTGACAGAATTAATAGATGAAAGAAATGGTCACATACAAGAGCACTGCGCATTGTGAATGCTAGCACATGTCGAGCAAAAATTTGTCGAACACTCCTTGTCACAGACAATGCCAATGTATCCATAACGGTGAGGTAATGAGCAGGACACTGAAGTAATTATGCTGAGCTGCATTAAAGGTCTACAAAACTGGTTAAGGCATCTTGAACAAAGGGATGTAAACCAGTGCAGTTACTATGACACCCAGATGAAAGCACTGAACTGTTGGTTACAATAAACTTACTACATACATACATTTTTGTGAAAAGAACAAGAAAAAAACATGCAAAGTTATTATGCTAGGCTGAATAAGGAGTGAAGTCGTCGAGGAGCAAAAAAACTATGAAGTGCCGAGTCATGATGTTATAGCTGTAATGTAGGCTTCTAACAAGACCTTCATAAGCACTGCATATGCCAGGGGGAAAGGGAACATTCAAGAGGAGAAAGCCACTGTGAGCACTGAAAATGTTAACAGTGCTCCTGAATAAAACTAATAAAATTAAAGTAGTAACAGCAACTTACTTTCCCACCAAAGTGTTGGCTTTGCGGAACCACCTGAGAAAAAAATAAACAATGTTTTTCCATCCAAAGCAAACCTTCACAGAATTATACTGAAGAGGATTCTACATGTTTCAGACAGCCATACAATACCATCTTCTCACACAAAATCAAAGCTGTGAACCTGTGGTACCATCAAGAGACACATCCTAAGATAATAAAAAAATGATATACTAACAATGTTCTCTGAGTGAAAACAATTCTGGCTTGATTAATAAGATGGAAAACTGGGAGATCTGAGGAAGCTTCATGGTAGCTACAACGCAACATAGGTGAACAGAAGGACTAGAAGGGTTCACATAAAGCATGCTTTTTGTATCCCCTTCTAGTCATTTTGTCCGCGTCTGTCTTGCTGTAGCTACCATTGATTTGGCTTGATGCTACAAAGATGACCGGTAACACAGGGCGCTATTCATGATTATTTCAGTACACATAAAAGTTCGTATCTGTGATTTCTAGCGGTTCTGCGACAAATTTTGGAAAGGATTTGGAGATTGAGATATTGAGTTTTTCGCGTTTATGGGTACAATGGGCAAAAGTAGACAAGAGAAGGTGGCAACACCTAATTTGTCAGCAGCTTTTCTGAACTTATCAGGCACTGAGTAGTTTGGTATATCTAAATTTACACGTGCATTTTTTACCATTTGAATGAATGAACCAAGCACAAGACGCACACAACAAATTTTAACACCACAAAATATTTAAGCGTGAGAACCATTAAAGTAAAAACATTACTGAGAAGTAATTTCTATACAATATTCAATAAAACTTATATCAATGTTTCAGTTGAGTTAACCACTTGACACACAAGGAATACTGTACCGTATCAGCATAAATTCAAGTGAAAACAAGTTGAAAGGTAGTACAATGCTATGATGTGTTTCCAACTTCAAGTGCAATTTTAAGAATGGCTGGCTCCAAAGCATAGGTTTAACTCTACACTGTGTTTAGAAACTCGCCACTTCCTATAACACTCACAAGTAACATCACTTGACAGACAATCTGGCCTGATCTTCCCAGTTTGAATTTAATTATCAGTGATGTTAGAATGGTGGTTAGACAACTGTAGGTGAAGACATTAATTTAGTTGTTTTTTCACATAATTAAAAATGTGGAGTACCAGCTGGTGTTTCAGAAGTTTGCCACCATGGAGTCCCTGAAAAAACAGAAAAAGTGAAGTGTGGAAATGTATAAATGTGGAATCACAGCACTGGACGTTATGCCAAGCGCTGACAATTTTAACAAGAATTATACTGCATGTCAAACTACTTAACAAAAATATGCCACAGAAACCTTCATGCAATTGAGATATGGGGCCTCAAAAGAAGCACTGAAAAAAACTTGAGAAATAGTTTAAAAGAAAAGGGTTCAATCAACACATTGGCATCACTTTGTATCAGCAACAAAACAGTGGTTTACGAGTAGCATCCTTGCCTGTTTGATGCTCTGGTGGACTTTCTGAAATAATCATAATTGTATTGTACAATTAGTATTTAAAACTGGAACTGAATTGCAAAATGCCTACTGCTCTGCTCTATGCTCCAAAGGACTATTTTAAAGTTAAGCATTTATTACTTTTAGCACTGTTTGGATGATGCTTTAAGAACCCTCACATTTGTTTTATGCCAACATATATGACTCTATTGCAAATAAAATCGGGCCTGAAGAGACTGCCCTATTTTTCAGCAATTTAAACTGCCTGCTTCATACAGTGTGATCAACACAGAATTGTAAGCTGCATTGGTGATCTTTGAGGTCCGTCTTTGCCGGGTGGTACCATCTGCTTTAGGTCAGAAGGACACGCAGAGACTGTGCCACACTCCCACAAATAGTGCCAATCAAATGACATTGGTTAAATTTCATTTTCGTTCATGTTGAAATGAAATGTAGTTGGGACCACCATATAACACGAGAGCTGCTGCATACTTTCACAGTGGCACCATCATTCCTTTGCAATGTTTAACAATTTTTTCCTTTGTGAAAGCTATGAGTGAATGCAATGCTTTGAACATCTTTGAGCATTAATTTGCAACTTTAGCCTAACCTAATGTTTGCCTTCACTGTTGCTCCAGTTTAAATAAACATGAACTGAAAATGGCACCAGCGGGAGCATTATGGCGCTCTCAACAAAATTACTTTATATATTGACTTCCGGTTTGAGCTTGAGTTTCTAAACAAGTGCTTCGCATGGCCACTGTTTTTCCATATTCCCTTCAATACATGCAAATAATTTTCAAACATAATTCCCATGAAATATTTATATCTAGTGAGATATTTTGCTTTTCCTGTACGTTTTTCTAGCGCTATAGGTATTTGGGCTAAACGAAGAGACACACACGCAGTAAATTTAAAATAGTTGAAGTCCCTGAAAGAGCATGAAATCTTCTTTCTGGGGTTTTACGTGCCAAAACCAGTTGTGATTATGAGGCACGCCGTAGTGGAGGGCTCTGGATTGATTTTGACCACCTGGGGTTCTCCAACGTGCACTACAACGCAAGCACCTCCACCAGTTTGTCACGAGCCTTCAGAAGTACTCTTGGGAGTTTAGTAAACCACGGAGCAGCTGGCTCCTAGAAAGCACGTCCATTAGGGATGACTCGCGAGCAAGAAAGAATGTGCAGTCTTCTTTGTTCTTTTCTGCTCGACCTACTCTTGCCCTCGACCTGCTGCCTACAGGTGGTAATATGCAAGCACTGTGTTACAATGTTTACCACAGGCAAGTGATGTCCCATAAATGTGCTGAACCTTTTTCAAAGAAAATGCTGCAGAAGCTCTTGTGGCACATAGTGACCTTATGACCCAGACCTTTCAGCATATTGTTGACCAGGTATTTTGTGGCTTGATGTGCTGCTTTGCCTATCTTGACATCCTCAGCACCACTGCCAAAGCTCACAAACTCCACCTACGTGAAGTGCTCACAAGACTCAGCAAGTCTGGTCTTGTCGTTACTGGTCCAAAGAGCAAGTTCAGTGTTACGGACTTGGATTTTCTCGGCCATCATGTCAACGTATACAGCATTCATCCACTCCCGACCTGTGTCACAGCCATCCGCAATTTTCCTCAGCCATGCACTACCAGGGCACTGTGCAAAGTTCCTGGCCTCACCAACTATCACCATCACTTCATTCTTCACCGTGCCAATAGTATACTGCAGCCTCTCCACGACCTTCTTTCGGGCCTCAAGATACTGAATACTCCCGTCCGCTCCTCGTCCACCTCAATTGTGACGCCCCAACATCCGTCATGGTTGACACATCGGACACCGCTGACGGCGCAGTCTTGCAGCAGTTAGTAGCTGGTGCTAGGCAGCCCATCGCCTTCTTTTCCAAGAAGCTTGCACCCCCTTCAGCTGAGAACTGCTTGCCACCTACTTGGCTGTGAAGCACTTTCGACATTTTCTCGAGGGTTGTTCATGTCCTTACTGACCATAAACCACTGACGTCTGCCCAGGCATCCAGCAGCATCTTCTATGCTCCCCGCATAATCAGACATCTAGCCTACACTTCTGAATACACCAGCAACATTCGTCACGTCAGCAAAAAATCAAATGCCATTGCTGACGCACTTTCTCACGCCGCCATTCATGCAACGGGCCACAGCCGACTGGTCATTAACTTCACGGCCATGGCTGCCGCTCAGAGTATCAACGCAGAGCTTCCGCTGCTTCACACGAGTGGCAGCTCTCTGGTGTTTGAAGATGTCTTGCTCCCTGACTGCGACATGCCCCTCGTTTGTGATAAATCGACTGGATGTCCTCATCCCTATGTGCCTCACTTATACCGCCGGACCTTCTTTGATGCCCTCCATTCTTTGGCTCATCCTGGCATTCGCACAACACAGCGACTCATCACTTCTCGGTATCTGTGACCTAATATCAACACGTAGACGTTCTTCGTTGGTCATGCACGTGCCTCAACTGCCAACAGTCTAAAGTGCATCGCTACACTGCGGCTCCTCTTGGCACATTCCAGTCCCCGGACGCCCGCTTCCGCCATGTGCATGTCGATATTGTCGGCCCCCTTCCTCCTTAAGCGTGCACTTAAATATTTTCTATTGCTCATAAATGGCCGGGAAGGTACGGTCTCCGTCGGCCTTCTGAAGCCTGCCTACTTTGACTCTGACGCTCTAGCCACTACTTCTGTCCCATTTCCCCACGACAAGGCCAGTCCTACTTGCCATGTGCAATTTGCACCACTACCATCCGTTCTGCACCATTCGTTACACTCTCACGGTCTCCTCGCTAGAAGGGGAGCCCTGTAGCATGCTACTCCATGCCGCAGTGATCCGACTAAAAAGACGACAACAACACGCAAGCACGCTTACAGTGAGTGAGCAGTGGGATCAGCGGTTGCAAGATCGAAGGCCAGCGGCACTTCGCCCTGCTCGCGCCTGATGGAGCGGGCCCTGTTACAATATAATTTGTGGACACCAGGCACAGACGTCTGTCTGGTTTTTCCCCATCCACATACTCACTGCAAGATGTGAGGAGCACACGTGCCCATTTCCTTCCACATACTCACGTCGTCGCGATTGCACGTTGTGGGCACGTCCAGAGCCGGCACGCAGGCATGGGAAAGGCACACTACGCCCTCTCCCAGGTTGTCCCTCACTCTCGCGATGCACGTGCCCTTTCCCCCCAGACTTTTCGGAAAGGAAAAGGTATCCGACGCATGAGGACATTCCTCTGATGAAGGTAAAAAGGTATAAAAGAGCATCACTGGTGCCCCAACCGTGAACCTGACCAACGACCTCATGGATGCCTGCCACAACCCGTAGGTGACCTCATTGCCTGACTATCACACGCAACAAAGCAAGCCTATTTATTACCTATTTCATGCATATTACCTATATCATGCATGGTCCCTAGCTATTTCATGCATTGTTATGTAAGATATACCAGTAACAAAATCTCATTACACAAGTAATAAATTATTTTAAGTACTAAACATTATTGCTTACTACTTGCACAAAATGTAAGGAAACAAAAAAAAATGCAACATATATATTTTGTATGATTAAAAAAAGTTAGGACAAGCTTCAACATGAAATACTGTTGGGCAATCTGATTTGGGCATCCAAGTTTCAAGTTTATTCATCAACGATGTCAGTTTTACAGAGAAGTGCATACATAATTAGTACATACATAGGGAGAATGCACAACAAGAGCCTCTGTGGAAGTCATGGACCTCATGACTTACGTTTTGAAGACGAGACTGGCTTCATACTTGTCGTCTCCACACTGCTTCCAGTATCTGCAAATAATTTCTAGATGTAACTGGCATACATACTGGCATATTCTAGAACATACTGGCACACAGTGTGATTGAAGAAGGTAAAGTGATATTTCAGTACAGTTTCAGTGCTTTCTGAGAACATTATTTTAAAATTTCTTTGAACATTTTAAAACTCGGCAGATTGGTAAAAAAAAGGATCACTCAACAAAAACCATACTTTCTGAAAAATAGCTATATAGCAACATTGTAGCTATACTAAACCTGTCTGCTTGGCCACAATAAATTTTCAATGCTACCACAATAAAGCTTACATACTCAAGCACATGTGCGTATGGACAGACACAACAATGTCATCTCCCTGGTGCCCGGTGTGTTAGTGAATGTTACGCACATTCATGGAATTACTACATCGGTGTTTCAAGTGCCTATAATGATTAAACTGTGCATGCACTGGTTTAGAAAAGCACATGATGACTTGTCAGTAATATAATTAGTGTGTGTCACTTCTTCAATCTCTGGAACTGAACAAATGTCAAATAACTGTACAAAGCACAAATAACCATTCATTGGAACTACTATATTATAGTACTTACCAGTATGACCTGTTGTCTGCTCTGTTTCAGCACTTTCTGCAAATAAAATATTGACTTATAGTAGCATAATAAATGTGTGCAGCTGTGAAGTTTGTTTAGACACACATGAAAATGTAGATTAGATGAGGGCCCTGTTAGTCAGTCTGGCTTGTGAGCACATTTCTCATATTGCCAAGCAACAGATACAGATTAAATTGCATTTTGACAAGATTATTATATGAGAGCTTACCAGTCATGCGCTTAGTGTGCGTGATTTTTTCACTTTCAGTAGGAGTCATTTCTTCACTTTCTGCACGTTGAAAAAAAAAAGTCATATTACGCATAGGGAGTATATTATGCAAATATGTAATGCTTATTCCTATGCTTACTTGTTCCACTTGATTCTGCAAACATAGAAAACAATTCATTATGCAACAGTGATTACAGAAAACCTGCCCAGAATATTAAAAAAAAATTTCTTTGAGACATAATAAATCTTCGCAGATAGTAAAAAAGGATGACTCAACAAATACTATACCATCTGAAAAATAACTATATAGGATTCACTGCAGTTATACTAAAAGTTTCTGCGTGGCCACATTAATTTTTAAAAGCTTCACCAATAATGCTACATGCACAAGCATCTGCTTTGTTTATGGTCAGACTAAAACATGTCATGTCCTCGGTGGCTGGTTTGCAAGTGAATAAAATGTAAATTCATGAAATTCCTACATCAATGTCCCAAGTGCCTGTAGCGATTAAACTGCGCACGCACTAATTTAGAAAAATACACAATGACTTGCCAGTAATCTCATTAGTGTGTGTCACTTCTTCAATTTCTGAAAGTGAACAGATATAAAATAATTGCACAGGGCATAAATGTTCATTCACCAGCTGTCTCTCCTGTTTCAGCACTTTCTGCAAATAAAAAATTACCTTCCAGTAGCACAACGAATATGTGCAGTGGTAAAGTAAGTGTTAAAAACCGAGAAGTTTGTTTGGACACACATGGAAATGTAAACTAGATGAGGACCCTGCTAGCCATTGCTTGTGAGCTCTTGTCTCATGTTGCCAGGGAGCACATAATGTTCCACAGATTAAACTGCATTTTAATAGGAATACTATTATATAGGTGCTTACCAGTCCCGTGCTCAAGGTGTGTCACTTCTTCACTTTCTGTAGGTGTAATTCTTTCACTTCCTATAGGTTGAAAGAAATAAGCCATACTTATGCGTAAAGTGCTCTATACTATGTAAATATGTAATGCTTATTCCTGTGCTTACTTGTTCCACTTGATTCTGTAAACATAGAAAACAACTCACCATGCAACAGTGACTAAAAAAAAAAAACACCTGCCCAGCTGCATAGCATGTATGCAATGAGACATGAAATGACAGTAAGTATGCTCTTCAGAATTTTAACTTTATTTTACGAACTTGAATTATACTCTTCATTCCTTATATACTTTAAAGGGAAAATGAGACATCCATCCATGCAATCGTGCTTTACTTTATAACATAAAATTAAAGTAACATAGCTGTCCTATCATTTGGCTTGCAGCTAATAAACCATAACAGCCCACAAAATGACCAGGAAGTTGCACACAGAAAAAGAAGTGACAGAATTAAAGAATAAATTAAAGAAATGCTGATGTAAAAAAGCGCTGCCCACTGCAAATGCTCATACATGTCAAGCAAAAATTTGTAAAACACTTCTTCACCCAGGCAATGCCAACTTATCCATAATGGCAAGGCCACGTGGGCAAGGCAATGGGCAGGACAGTGCAGTAAGGCAGCTAGCCTACATTAAAGGTTACTTAAACTGGTTAGGGCATTTTGAATAAAAGGTTGTAAATCAGTGCAACTGCTATGACACCCAGATGAAAGCACTGAATTGTTGGTTACAATAAACTTACTGCATGCATTCATTGGCGCAAAGAAAAAAAACAAAAAACATATGCAATATTATTACGCTTTGGTGGGTAAGGAGCAAAGCTGCCAAGGAGAAAAAAGGTATAAAGGGCACTTTATATGCTCCACAAAGACCTTCATAGGCACTGAATATGCCAGGGGGAAGGGGAAAACTTAAGAGGCAGCTTTAGCTAGGGGCCAACTCTGACTTCCCTATTCAAATACAAATACATGTAAAATGCAGAAATCCTTTTACAAGAAAACCTTTGCATTGACTTGAATTATCTTGTTGCATTTTAGAGAAGGTTAAATTCTAGTTACTCTATAAAGCAGAATTTTAATTTAGGCCTGTAATCTTTATATAATAATTCCTAAATATTTTTCAGTTAAAAAAATTGACATCCAAAGTTCAAAGTTTGTAACTCTGCATTCAAATTACATATTGTAACCTGTAGACTGAATCTGTTAAAGCAACCAAAGTGGACAAATTTGATACTATAAATAATTTACAGGTTACGTGATAATGTTAGAATATTTACAAGGGTTTTGCCAAAGTCCTACTAACAAATTATTGGAATATTTCAAAGCAGTGTTTAAACTTTTTCTGCTTTAGATGCCCTATTAGAGGCAGTTTACAAAATTGTGATATTGTTCTTTTAGAGCAGAGTTGCAGCGTTGCAAGTTTGATACACGAGTTCTTTTAACAGCGGAGCTGTTTAAGCCGGGCGTAATGTGTCTGCTGAATCCAAAAATGTGGGCCGATCCTGGCGGCAGTGCAGAAAGGGTCCAAGCACAATGGCACATGCCCCTGAGAAATAAATTACGGTAAATGCAGGGGATGACTTGGTAGTGCTTAGCCTAGCCCAAATATGTAGCCAATACCTTGTGATAGCCAATCAATAGTTAATCGATAATCAATCAATAATCAATAAATTCCAGGAAATGCTGGCGATGACTTGGAAGTGCTTAGCCTAGCCCAAATACGTGGTCGATACCTTGCGATAGCCAGTCAATAGCTAATCGATAATTGATCAATAATCAATAAATTCCAGAAAATGCTGAGATGACTTGGTAGTGCTTAGCCTAGCCCAAATATGTGGCCAATACCTTGCGATGGCCAATCGATAGTCCAATCAATAGCTAATCGATAATTGATTCAATAATCAATAAATTCCAGAAAATGCTGGGGATGACTCAGTAGTGCTTAGCCTTGCCCAAATATGTGGCCAATACCTTGCGATAGCCAATCGATAGCCAATCAATAGCTAATCGATCAAAAGTCAATAGATTCCAGAAAATGCTGGGCATGACTTGGTAGTGCTCAGCCTAGCCCGAAAGCCAAGACTAGCTAGGTGCCCAGCAGCTCTGCCGTCTCTTTAGCATTGCGCCTCCAGTGCAAGCTAGGCAAATTCTTTTTTATTATCACTTAAAATTTTCAACAATTTTTTTAAAAGGACAGTGCCTAAATAAAGAAAAATGCTTCTTGCAATCACTAGATTTGAACTTTTCCTTTAAATGCAACAAATCTCATCAAAATTGATGCAGTGATTGAAAAAAAAATTTTTTTATTTGTCTGTTTCTATGTAATAAGACAGGCACTCCCGTGCTAAAGATTTCTCTTATGTGGAGAAAGTTGCTGTGAGCACTGAAAATTATAAGTGAGAAAATTAAAGTAGTAACAGGAACTCACTTTCCCACCAAGGTGTTGGCTTGATGGAACCACCTGAGAAAAAAATAAGGTATGTTTTTACCTACAACTTTCGTGAAGATCGAGATGTTTACATTATATGGGCACCCGCACACTCCTCCCTTCCTGGGAACGAAATAGTGCACAACCTGGCTCTAGAACTGACGGGCCGAGCAGGTAACGTGCAAATACCAGGAACGGAAAGAGACCGGATGACCAGCTTTAACAAGATCACCAAACACTGTAAATTGGGAAAGGCCCGTTTTCTCTCTGCACACTCCTCGCTAAGTAGACGGCAAGCGACGGCATGGTGCCACTTACAAACAGATACATATCCGAACCCGGTGGCCCACCACCGTTACTATCTGGACCTTTATACCGATAGACGCAGTTTTTGTCAAGAAAAGGCAGACCTACAACATATGATTGGGGTTTGTCGGGCACCCACACAGAATAAAACACATAAGACCACAGAGCAATGGGAGACCACGCTGCTCAGACCCCTGCACCAGAAGACCAACTTTAGGCAATCCAGCAGGCCAAAGATGCCGCCAGGGCCCAAGGGCTCAAGGCCGTCATCTAGGTAGAGAGGCCTAGGTCTCACAAATCTGCTGTACTAAAATAAAACTTATTCCTTCTCCTCCAAAGCAAACCTTGGCATAATTATACTGAAGAAAACTGTACACCTTTCAGCCAATCGTACAGTAACATCTCATCAACACAAAATCAAAGCCGTGGTTCTTTGATATCATCAAGAGACACCTCCTGAAGTAATAAAAAAATGAGAAAATTATTAGTGTGCGCAGTGTGCTGCGAAGAAAAAAAACAGTGTTTTCCGACTGGAAGCAACTGTGGCCCCTAAACGCCTGCCCAAATGAAAGCACAAGGCTGTCAACACTTAATACTTCAGAGATGACCAGTAAACACAGGCAGATCACCACGATTCAGACAATACACAAAAAGGCTAGGAACAACTACCGTAAAATTCCGAGCAAGCGCCCCCCCTCGAGCAAGTCGAAATTACCGGCAAAGTTAGGGGGGGTGCTATCCCGGAACGGCATCAAAAGTCAAGATGGCCACGACAAAATTTTCCCGCAAAAAAAAAAAAGAAGCGCAGTTGGAATAGCATTAAAATTTTATTGAACATGAACTTTATTAAGCCAAAGATTTGTTAGTGGTGTTTATCACTCTCAACACCACCGTTACTCAAAACCACCAAAAGAACTACAGAAAGCGCATCGACGCTGCACCGGCGCGTCGCCGCGACCGGCGACGCGAACATTGGTTATGCAGCTTCTATTCCAGGCAAAATTATGTCCGCGAGAGTAAAGTGACGCGTAATGTTCACTTTATTAAAAACTATGTCCACGGTGAAACGTTTAGCACTAATGAGAGTTCCGATACAAGTGAAGCTCAGCTGCAGTGCATGGCTACCGACGGCGGACAGCGAACCGCGGCTCGGCCATGCTCGCATCGCAGCTGGTGGCGCCGCAAATATCAGCATGTTTTCTTCATCGTGTGAAATTATTGCGAGGAGAGGGCTTTCCCGGAACGGCGCGGAAATTTGAAATTGGCAGTGAAGTTAGGGGGGGGGGGGGCTCTTGCACGGGTGGGGGCGCTTGCTCGGAATTTTACGGTAGTATCTGTGCTTTCCAGAGCTTCCGTGACAAATCACGGAAAGAATATGGAGACCGAGCTATTCAGTTTTTCTTGTTTCTGGGTATAATACGCAAAAGTACACAAAGGTGGCAACACTTTGAGCAGCTTTTCTGCATTTATCAGGCACGGCATAGTTTGGTTTATCAAAATTATATGCAGGCATATTTTACCATTTGTATGAATGAGCGAAGAAATACAGCATGCACAAAATGCATTTAAAATGTTACAAAATATCCACACATTAAAGCAATTTGAAGTCCGAACAATTGGCAATTAGTAATTAGTAATTTCTATAGAATGAACAATAAAGCTACATCAATACATTTGAGTTTAACTACATGGCCCAGAATAAACGTAATATCAGTTTAAACTCATATGGCAGCAAGTTGAAAGCGAGTAGAATCTATGATGTGTTCCCAACTTAAGCTATAGCTGTAACAGTGGCTGGTTCCAAAGTGTACATTTAGATTTACACTATGCTTAGAAAATGGCGACGGATCGAGTGATTTCACATCACACTTAACAGGCATTCTGACCGCTTCCTTTCTGTCCATGCTTCAATTTCTGCTGATAGTACAAAAGTGGTTAGGTGAGATGAGGTGGAAGAAAACAGTTAAGTGATGACTCTAGTCCAAGTCATCCTTGTTTGTAGAGGTGGTGCTTCCTGGTAGTGAAATGACAACGGGTGCCATTGTTACGTGAATGGAGAGATGTAGTTTGGTACGCGTCATAATACATGGGGTGATTATAAGGGCTCGGGAACATTCCCAGCACGTGCATATTGTGTTAGGTTGCTGCCCGCAGTCGTGACAGATGAGAAAAAGCTGCTTTACAGCCCCCTGACTAGCTCCATCAACCCAAAAGCAACATACCAACATACCGTGCAACAAGAAATAAAGACAGCAGAAAGCAATCATTATGCATCTTAAAATTTGTGTGGAGGACCTTTCTGTGTGCATTATAGTGAAAGCAAGAATTTATTAAGGGGGTACACTGCTCTTTGGAGCCAAAATTGGTCGAAATATTTTTTCGCATTCCTTTGCTCCATGTTGGTTTAGAGCATTTATTTGTGCTTGATTGGACCCCTATATCATCCTTGACTGATCTGGCTTTTGCCGTAATCACCATGAACATGTCACAAAATGTTTTTCCTTGTTTTCTCACAACAGAATTTCTCATCATGTCAAAGTTTTGGAGTGATGGTATGTCAGCTTCTACATATCATAATGCAATAATAATTTTTTTGTTTTGTTTTTTTTGTCAGAAAGGTAGACATTTAGAGAATGCAGGGACTTATAATATGAACAAATGTATTATTACAAGAAATTTGAAAAGGTAATAAATTATTCTGGGCATTACTATGGCTTCTTAATTCAAACATTTTGACATGTTATAACTTTGGCCCAAATCAGTGTAGAGCATTCATTCATGTAGCACTACAAAGTCTGATCATTCAACATTATTTAGATATGCGAGCCTCCTTCATAACAACCAGCATTTCACAGAGAGCGCACCTCCAAACTAGTTCACACACACACACACACGCACATGTGTACACGCACACATAAAAACAACAAATTTCTTAATATTTTAAAACTACTTGCTGCACAGGAAAATCCATTGCATATTTATGTCAAGTATGTCAAAATACAAAAGTAATGCAAGTTTGATCAAATGCACTTTTAAATTTAAGAAAAATGTTTGTAAGTGGAGTGCCTTCAAGGCAATTGTAGACGAAGACAATTTCTTTTTTCACGTAAAATGAAGAATGTGGACTACCAGCTGGTGTTCCAGGAGTCTGCCACCACCATGGAGTCTCTGAAAAAGCATGAATTAGAATTAAATCCCAGAAACTGTGAAGTGTCTAAATGTTCAAATGTGCAAGCACAGCACTGAATGTTATACCAAGAGCTGACAAGAGCTGATGTTATTATGTACAAGAATTCTACTGCATGTCAAACTACTTAACAAAAAAAAAAAAAAAAATGCCAGAGACCCTCACGCAATTGACATGTAGGGCCTCGAAAGAAGCACTAAAACATTTGAGAACTAGTTTAAAAGAAACTAGTTCAATCAGCATGTTGGCTTCACATTGTATCGGCAACAAAACAGTCGTTTACCAGTAGTATCCTTGCCTGTTTGATGCTCTGGTGGACTTTCTGAAAGAATCATAATTGTATTGCACAATTACAGTCAACGACCAATTTTCCGGACGCCCAATTTTTCAGACATGCCCTATAATCTGGATGCCTTCACGGCACTGCCATGTACCCCATAGAGTCAATGTATAAGAACGTCTGAAATTTCAGACGCGAGCAATCTTTGCCATCCGATTTTCTGGACTTTTTGCCATGATTGCAGGCCCGAAATGGCATTAATGATCGAAATGATCTAAATGGCCCACCAACGCCGCCATTTCGAACATTTCGCCGTTTCGAAACTGGACACAAATATTCTAGTGCCTGTCAAACATTTCTATAAAATAAATGCCGCAGAAACTCTCATGCAATTGATATAGGGTCTCGAAAGAAGCACTAGAAGCATTTGAGAACTACTTAGAAAGAAACCGGTTCAATCAACTAGCGTGTTGGCATCTTATCGTGACACCAAGAAAGTGCGATTTACCAGTAGTAGCCTTGTCTGTCTGATGCCCATGTGGACTCCCTGAAACAAGAAAAATTGTAAAGTACAATTATGGAATTAGCAACTTATGCAAAAACGTTAACACAGCCCTATACTGCTATGCTCTGATGCCTCAAACTGATCTTTTAAAAGTAAATATCAAAATTGTAGAAGACTGTTTAGGTTATCCTCCTATTTGAAACATTACAACATTTGTTTTATGCTAACATATGGCTCGTTTGCAAAGAAAATTGGTACTGAAATGACTGCCCTGTTCTAATGCAATTGAAAGTGTGTGCTTCACCAAATGTGGTATATATAGAATCCTAAGCTACATAAGACTTTGCCGGGATGAACAGAGCAGTTTGAATTATCCATCAATTCGGATTAAGGGATTTCCAATTATCAAGATTTCACTGTAATTGCACACGTGACAATTTACATAGCACTTCAAAGGTAAAGAAAGCTAATGTCCATGCAGGCATCAAAAGCTTCTGTAGTCACCACATAGTAATTAAGAAAGCCAATTTCACCTGAAGTAGATTTCTCAGGTGTCTCAGACACTGACCAAGTTCCTGAAAAAAGAAAAAGATAACAATTGTAAAATCTGTTAGTAAATGAACTCAGTCATGGGAATGTATGCCCATTTCTCTCATTAATGGGGATATGTGCACACAGGTTCGTGCAGCCCATCACCATACTTTTAAAGCATGTTCAAAGAAACGGTCCGCAGTAAACAAGAAGGCTCATTTCACTTGCTGTATTAATGATTTCTGAGGTGTCTCAGACTCTGGCCAAGTTTCACCTGTACATTAAAGCAGCATTCATTGTTACACTATGAAGTGCCACCTAGCAAGACTAAGCCATGCTCCAGAGGCTAATGCAATCAGCATATAGTAATTAAGAAAGCCAATGTCACCTGAAGTAGCTTTCTCAGGTGCTTCGGACTCTGACGAAGTTTCTAGATAAAAAAAAAGAACAATTGTAAAATCTGTTAATGAATGAATTCAATCATGGAAGTGTATGCCTGTTTCTCTCATTATTGGTGGCATGTTCACATTGTTTCGTGTGACTCATCACCGTACCTTAACAAAATGTTCAAGGAAACAACCCGCAGTAAATGAGAACACTCATTTCACATGCAGTACTACACAATTTCTGAGGTATCTCAGACTCTGGCCAAGTTTCACCTGCACATTAAAGCAGCATCCACTACTACACTACAAAGTGTTGCCTTGCAAGTCTAAGCCATGCACCACAGGCTAATGTAGTAAGCATGCAGTAATTGAGAATGCTAATTTCACCTGAAGTAGATTTCTCAGGTGCCTCAGACTCTGACCAAGTTTCTGAAAAAAGAAAAAGATATCAATTGTGAAATGTTTTAATAAATGAATTCAATCATGGGAAGGCATGTCTCTCTCTCATCAATGGTCATATGTGCACACAGTATCATGTAGCCCATCTTGTATGAAATGCTCAAAGAATCAGCCAATAGTAAATGGGAAGGCTCCTGTCACTTGCAGTACTATATGATTTCTGAGGTGTTTCAGACTCAGGCTGAGTTTCACCTGAAGCAGATGATTTCTGTTTCAGAATTTTTTTGCTTCTACAGGCACTGTTTCTCTAAAGAAGCACTGGATAATACTAATAAGCAGCAAATGTATTAATGCACATTTGTCATTGCAATTTATGTAATAAAAAGATTGATATATACATTGTATTTGCACCACTGAAGTAATGTGTGAAACTTGAGTGCTACACTAGCTACTCGTCTGCATAATATTGGCCGCATATGTTGACACGGTAAAAAGATACTCGCTCATACTCACTCATCAATATTTTTTCAGACTATACACTCACTTAAACTCATGTTTACTCGAATTCATCGGCACTCAGTCATGCTCCTAGTCGCACCCAGACATACTCACCAACATTAACTCACGTTTTTGCTTGCTCTAATTCACACTTACTGGCACCCACTCAAGCTCATACGGGGTGACTCACACTCACCAGCACTTCCTCACATTCGTACTTACACTGGCCGAGTCACTCAGCCATACTCACGTCCACTCATACTCACTGTGACTGACTTTCGTTGATACTTATGTTCACCGGCACTCACTCCTCATTGTGCCGACATCCACTCAAACTCACTGGCACTCACACATATTCACACGCACGTCCAATCGCACCTTTCATCACTCACTCGCACTGTTCTCGGGTCTGTGAAATCAGTGCAGAGCGAATATCAGTCAGTGTACTCATGAGTGAGTATACAAAATTAACCTATGATCGGCAGTGACGTTATAAAGAAATTAATGAGGCACGCTGTAGTGAGGGACTCCGGATTAATTTTGACTACCTGGGGTTCTTTAACATGCACCCAATGCACGATACACAGGCATTTTTGTACTTCACCCCCCCATCGAAATGCGGCTGCCACGGCCGGGATTCGGTCCTGCGCTCTTGGGCTTAGTAGCGCAACGCCATAGCCGCTAATCTACCGCGGCGGGTTCGGTAGTCATATTAGGAGTTACATTAGCACATAAAGAAATGAACTGAGCATGAGTGATAAATCAGGGCTACTTAAGATCCACCTAGATCTGACTGGTTCCCTTCCATGTTAAGTATAATAATGCTAATCAGTGTTAGTGTAAGAAATGAGCAATCATACTTACTCTCCGAATCTGGTGGTCCCGTGTTGGTGCTGGCATCAGTGGTATTCTTTACAGCTTCAAAAAATACACACATATGCATACAATACAGCTTCACTTGGTCAACACAAAGTGGAAGCAATGAATCAAAGCCACTAACAAATTAACAGCTTCAAATCATGACAGATATGAAACAGGGCATACACTTTCACTAAACTAGGCTATCTTAATGAGAAAGCCATGCAAAAACAGGACTGCAGGAGAGAGACACGATGCAGTGCACTTTGAACCTGACTCTTCTGCTGTAAAAGGGTCTGAACTTGAGCTTGTTGGTATGGCTTCGTTATGGAAAAATAGTACGGAAAAAACAGGACAGGAAAGAAAGACAGGACAGGCACCAAATTAAAGTATATTTCTTTAAAGTATATAAAATTAAAGTAATTAAAGTACATTTCTTCTGCAGTGTCAGATTTGTGCAGTTTTCTAATTATGTTCCCACACCAACTAGCCCAAGTCTAAGTTGTGAACTATAATGGTTGAAAATGCAACACTTTTCCTCCCCTGGGAAGTCTAACTCTAAACAAGCAGGATCAAAAGTTGACTTAAGTAGCCATACATTGTAGATGCAAGTACAATGTGATACACATGTAATATGCAAATCTCTGCAATACAGTGATAAGAATCCCACTTATTACTGTTCTGAGACCCCATTGCATACTCTTCACTCATGTGAAGGTAATACCCGAGAATTACCTAACAGTGCAACAAGATGATCAGCCTAAGTAAATAGTTACACCCTGTTGCGCTGCGTAAAGGTGTTGCTTCACCTACCAGTAATCTCTTGTTGAATGTCCCGCAACCTAGGAAAGGCAACACCTCCAGAGGTACAGGAGCCATTAGTATCCTCCAAGTCAAGGTCGAAGACAGCCACACACATCATCGTCACCTTGGTAGACACCCTCGAGATCTGCACATTAAAGAAGCACCCACAGCTACATTACAAAGTACCACCTTTCAAGTTTATGGCTACATGTGTGAACCTTTACATGAGAGCTAGCCTGATTTATGAAAGTTACATTCATGAAAATTTCATTCTAGGCTGATTACAGCATTGCAGTCAAAGTGGCCTATGCATGATAATCAACAGGTACTTCAGAATTTATAGCAGTCTGCAATCCAATATGAAGAGATATTCCACAAGACAAACATAGGTATAAGTTAAACCTAGTTATAATGAAGTTGAAAAAATCGGCAATTTGCTTTGTTATATCAAAATTTCGTTACATTGAAGTTCGTCCTTTTATGCAAATAAGTACAGTCGCCGCTGAATTTTTCTTGCACAGAAAGGGCTGCAAAATTTTCCGAATTATTGGGCAATTGGAAAAAGCAAATCCGAATGATAAAAAAATTAATTTTGTTGAATTTCAGAGACGGCTACGAAAGATGCGGTTTCACGCTGTGTCGACAATATCTTCACATTGGCGGTACAAAGCGAAGGTGGCCACGTTTTTGCGTCCGCTCCACCCCATGCCTGGTTAGTGTCACCTACAGTAGGATGACGCTATCATGAACAGTGCTGGCAGCGAGGAGCGAATGCCTAGTCTGCCCTCTCACTTCAAAGCGTCTCCGAAACTCAGATTCTGCAACCTCCAGTACCAAACATGTGGGAAGACAGCACACATGATGCCACGCCATTTCGGCCCATCTACTCTTGCATACGCGGCAGATTGTAAAGCAAAGTGCATAGGCTGCATATGTGCTCAACCGCGCTGACAGCCAAGCGCAGCCACAGCCATGACAGAAAATGAGATGCGAGCTAACATGTCCCTCTCTTCCTCCCCCCCCCCCTTACCCCTCCCCTTGTGTGCGCTTGATCGCATTACCACGACCCTGCTCCCTTTCCCCTCCTGCTCCCTTTCCCCTTGCTCGCGCAGGAAGACGGTGCTCATCATCAAGCTACCATCTTTCTCGGCTCACCCTCGCATGCTTTCACTTGCACCCAAAGCATATAACACAAAGAGCGCAATATGACCATATCGCACTTGGACTATATACAGAACACGACGCTGCTCCACTTCAGTGGTAGCTCTTGGTCACGTGGTGTGCAATTTGACAGCTGTGTTCGCAAGCAGCTGCTTGTCTAATTCAACCACTTGACTTGACCTCCTGCGTCTGCAGAAGTTTCCATTTATTGTCTCTGTATTCTTTTGCAGTGGCAGTGAAATTTTGTTATATATTGAAATCGTGTATAAATGCACTTCGTTATATTGAGGTTCTAAATACATGTGTTCTTTGGAGAAGATGTTATAAAAAGTTAAATATTTTGTTATATCAAGAGTTTCGTTGCATTGAATTGACATATATCATCATCATTATATTGAGGCTTAACTGCATATCTTAATTTTATTTCATTGCATGAGGGACAACGTACCTCTCTAAGAAGCTAATTCTTGGGCATATTACTGTCATCTCATAAAACCCAAACATGTAAAGATCACAATGTTTGGCCCACCTTGACATACTGGGAATGGCTGCCACGTTTTTTTTTATAAGATCATTTTTTAAATGCGATTAGCGTTACTTGTCTATTTCAGCTGTTTTGAACCTATCCATCTAGCCTCTTATGGCTGCTCAGTGGCCCAAGATGTCTACCTACTTGGGCCACTAGGTATGCTCTCTTGGCCGTGACGCCATCGTGGTCATTCTATCGTCCTCATTCCAGCTTCGTCATCTGACCCTCGTCGTGCTGTCGTCACGCCTTCACCCTGACCCTTCATTGTCACCACTTCATTATCGTCATCTCATTGTCATACTACCTTCATTGATTCATCGACGTCATTCTTTGTTTGTCATTCCATCTTAATCATGCTGTCGTTATTCAATCATTATTTCACCATTGTCAGGCCATTCTCCATTGCCGTACCGCCATCGTCGTGCTGTTGTGGTTGTGCCACAGTCGTCATCCAGCTTCATCATACGGTTGTCGTCATGTTGTTGTTATCATCGTCATACACTCGTCGTCATCTCATTGTCCTCATGTGGTCTTTGTCACACTACTGACGTTACACCATTGTCATTATTTAAGAATCGACATCTCATTGTCCACATACCACCGTCGTTATAGCATTTTGTCGTTCCCTCGACGTCATTCTATCATTGTCACTGCATCAACGTCATACAGTCATCGTAACGCTGCCATGCTCAGGGGCGACCATGGCAATAAAGTGCCACAGGCAAAGTGGGACAATGTCGGAATTTGTCGCACATAGTCAAAGCAATGAAAGTCTCAGAATGACCAGTGCACATGTTAAATAAATGTGACTGCAGAAATACCGTGTGTTGCAACATTGCTCGAATGCTAATCGCATTACTGTCGACAGTCATCGGGGATGAGTTCTCCATAATTTTTCTGTTTATAATCACTACACCTTTAAACTCCACTAAGTGAAATTGTTCAAGCAAGCTGTAATAAAACTCAAGTGTATACTAAGTAAAGCCCACAATAGGATGCCTCTAAGCACTGCATCAGGCCTGCCTCAATCAACAGTAGTGCTTCCAACTCCTCAGTTTCTTTTCTCTTGCATCAAAACACAGTAGCCTTAATCAGCAGACAGACGTACTAAAAAGACAACATACCCTATCTTTGATGGATGCAGTAGTCTCAAACATGAACACATTTCCATCACTGGAGAGACTGCCGTAACTTCCATGGTCTGACACTGTAGCTTCATTACACACCTGTAATTGTCACAAATAAAGCATCCAAAGTCTTTTGCACTCTCTGACTAAAGCATCATCATCATTATTATGATTATTACCCTAATCATATCATGGTCACCAATAGCGGCATACTTGTATTATTGCATTTAGTTAATCACAGGTCCCCTTAATCACTATTTTTTTTAACATGGGCAAATGTTTTTCCTAAACATGAGCAACTGATTTTATAACCAGAGGCAACAGAGGCACCAAGTGAGTCACAAAATTAAAGAGACACTAAAGATTATTTCATACTTCACTTACTTGCTCCCAAAAATTTGAATCTGGATTCTGTACACTATGTTTCAAGAATCCTATGCTCATTTAAGTTCATGATCTTTTCAGTGTGTGGGATTAAAATAGGTGCTTGTACTCCCAATGCTTCTGGTAACATTATAATAGTAGATGCTACCAAAAGCACATGGTGCCTTCGATTTAGATTGTCCTCATTACATTAGCATAGCAAGCTAGAGCTAACCAAAATAGAGGTGAATGAGGAGACACCTGCAAATGACGCACATGGCCCTTTGCCTGAGTAAACACTCTCCTGACATCTCTCCTGTGCTAATTGACACATACTGTAAGTGACACTTCATTTTCCCACCTAAAAGGATAAAAATAAAAAAGCACAGTGCACATGAATGTTACTCACAACTGACATCACAATAAGTAACTTACCATCCAATGAACAGTTGACAGCTGCTGTCGCAATTAAACTGGACAAATTAAGATCATTGCCTGCTATATTTAGAGCACTGTAACAAACTACAGCACAAAAACTTTATGCCTATTATATGCCACTGCAATCCTTTCATGCAAACACAATAATGTACAATTCTGTTGTACTGTTGTGGCACTTCACCTGATTGTAGTTTGCCCATTCCTCTCGACGACAGGAAGTGTTCTTCACATCATAAAACACTCTGACAGCCATGTTGAATGAGATGCACGGTGTAGTTGCCGAGCCGGAGCCAAGCTCAATCTTTTGCTGAAATGGTAGAAGACAGCTTTAAATTAAAAGCTGAAATGAACAGAATAAATAAATAACTTCACAATGATACTTAAAAATTTTTCAATTTTGCTCAACATTAACACTTATAATGCCAAGGCCATAATTACTTATGCTATAGTGTCCACTTGTGTCCTCCTAGAGCGATTCCTCATCGATTTACTGCAATATGCTTTCAAAGAGTGTAATTTTTTCATCCTCAAACTGCAGCTGTAGGAAAAACAATTTGTACCATGACAGTGCTGTCTTCATCTGTTTGCGGCCTTGATGGATAATTCACTTTGCAAGGTTCTTCACAACAGCTTTTCCTGGGATGTGTGATGAACACCATGAGTGTGCATTTCCTGCAGCACAATATAAAACATACATTACACCTGCTGCCCCCTTCCCCTCCCCCCCCCCCCCCCCGATCTCTTGCGCTAATCAACACAATCTCCTGAAGATGTCTATAACTATGACTGAACTTGACTTACCCCCCTTACTTATAACTATGACTGAACTTGAACCCCCCTTACGGCCTTCGCAAAGGGAGTGTTTGCCACTGGCGACCACCGCTATTCAGCGGCTCTGTCCACCAACCCCTATTCTGCCACTCACTCATACTGTGCTGAGGCACATTCATTTATGCTACGTGATACCTAGGTAAGAGTGTGCGAATAGCAATATTTTAGACTTAATCAAATATGAATCGAATAGTGCCAGAAGCAAAGCGAATCAAATATAGAATACTTTTCTAATAATGAGCAGTCATTTTCACAATTGATGTAAAACAGTATTCACATCCTAGTATTCATAAGATTAGCAACTTTCTCTCATTACATTGTACATTATCAAGCGTTGTTTATCAAAATGCATGAATGGAGCATTAGGAACAATTAAGCAGTTTGTTGGTATATACAAGACTTTTCGGAGAGTGCAAATTCCCTGTAATGTAGCCAGTTGCACTACGTAACCTGTAGCACTACATAAGTTCTCTAGTTTTATGCGTATGTTTTGCCCGCAGGAATGAAAATTGTTGTACTTGTACTCCATTCTTATGCTTGACCGTGCACAGTTGACATTTTAAAATATTCTAAAACTATTAAAATAATATTCGTATTTACAAACAGTGACTATTCGATTCAAAGACCGAATCGAATAGTGTCCTATTCGATTCATTGTGCTGAAAGTTTCGAAGATTCACATGCCCCTAATAAGTGAGCCCCTTCTCAGTTCTGTGGCACTTTCACCCTCTCCCTATCCCCATCTTGTTGCTCTCTCCCACCTTTCCTCCTCCACCATTATTCAATTAGATAGCCGAATGTCTCACTTAAAGCTATGTCAAAAACATGAGTATGTGAGTGCTTAGCATTGCATAAGGATGTTTGCATCTGAACTAGAGAAGGCCGACAGCAACAATTACAGCTGCGCATTTTATTACAGCCTTGTGTCTTGTTACAGGTACTTACCCAGAAAGTGATTTCACTAGTTCAACGTTGGTAGTTCTGTAGTCTATGCCAACAAGAAGCATCTGCTGCAACTTGTGGGTTGAAATATGTTCCCATGTTTTCTGCGAGAAATCCAGGACAAGGGCAGGTTCACAGTGGAAATAAAAATACCTTTTTTATTACTAAACCTTCTAGTGCATTGGAATCAAACACAGGTGAGAACAAAGATCTATAAGTGAAGCAAAATGTAGCCATTGGCATCAATGACTGCCATGCAGAGCTTGAACAACATCTGCAGGTTTTTGTTGAGGTGCTGATTGGAGTTGGCCATGTGTCCTGATCAGATTTGGTCATCACATCAAAAATGGCAGCCGTCAATAAGCCCATTGGTATTTGCTTGTGCTATCTTTATTGATTTGTATGTTAGGTTAGATTATTGATATTTATTTGCTCTCAAGGCTGTTGGATTACAAAGACAAATGGGCAAATCAAACGAGAAAAAAATTGCGATGTAACATTTATAATACTAATTGACAATAGCTGTGTCGAAGGCGATGCCTGCAGTATGCAAGAAAGCTGCCCATTAGCCTGCCTCCAATCCATGCCACTATATATACGCTACTGTCCAGTGAGTTCAAGCTCAACAAGTTAGGGGCTGTGTGTTGCGACAGCATCACCGAAATCTTTAACCAGCTTCTATGGGGCCCAAAAGATGTGTACAGGAGAAACAGGGCGCAATAGCATGACCCTTGTTGTTGACTTCTTATGACTGTCACAGAAGGTGGAAATGTTTTTTTTTTTTTGGAACCTTTAGAACCCTACTGGTTCCCCATTCGATTTCAGTATTTGACCATTATAGAGAAAAAAAAGTGGCAAGGCCATAATGATTTATGCTATATCTACAACTTTTATATAACTTATATATATATTGCAGCCCACTGTTTTACTCTGCTTTGCTGCTGATGAAATAGTGTCCAAAATACGCAATGAAGAGAGTTTCGCCAAATTTATTTATATATTTATTTGAGAATACTGCAGCCCTTAAGAGCTGCAGTTTATTGACAATGCACAACTCTGCAAACACGCACAATCGCTACTAACAGCGGCTCGACCTGTACGAGGTGTCCAAATAGAAATGTGCCAAGCATCTCAAGACGCTGGCTTGCCCGCAACAAATTCATAACGGCGTTCTATGCTGCTTGTCGATGCATGCGTATATGGCGTAATGGTTTCAATGTTGGGCTTCTGTGCTAGAGGTGTTCCAATCCTGCCGGTGGATGATTTTATATGTTTATTTAATTACTTATAACACAGTACTTTGTTGAAAATGACGAATTTACAAAGTCGAAGAGACGTTTAAAGCCAGAAAGACGAACTTTAGGCAAATCTATGAACTTCCCATAATTCCCATGCTGGCTGAACCGCCCTGACTGCAGCTCCCGGTAGATACTAGTGCCAGAGTTTCTTCTAGAAATTATTGTATGAAACTCTATGTATTGGGTGGTTTCTTAGCTTTCCTCTTGCTACGCCAGGTGTCAGCACATGCCTTACTAGTTTACTTTGCCTCATCATAGAGGGCGCGGGAGTTTTGAGGCACGGACATTGAAAAATCTATGGGAGGGTAGACATATACTGCTCCGCTGTAAAAAAAAATGCTACCAAGAAAGCACAGCATTAAGTGGCTATAAGAGTTATAGAAGATTAAAAGATTATAACAAATAAGCATTACTAAATAAGTATAAGATGATCAGTGGCCATTACCTCTGACAGACAGCTTACCTTGATTATTGATTCAAACTTCACGTTGTCAGTTTTGTTTGGAATATTCATAAAGGCCAGACCATTTTGATGTGTTTCTTGGAGCCATTTTGTGCTTGACACCAAGAAACCAGTGAAAGCATGGTGCACGTTAATATTGAAGAAACTGATGAGGTCTATTTCACTCAGGAAATGCATTCCACTGTTCATTGCAAGGTTGGAAGCTGCATAAAATGCTGCACCTAAAGAAAAAATATGTAGCTCATGAGTAGGTATGAGTTATTACAAGCTTAATTAACTCATTATCAAATATGATATCTCAAATAATGTATTCATAAGTAACATACCACATAGTTGATGCCTTGATGGCACAGATATACATAAAGTTGTCTGTTGATAATAATGGTGTTTCACAGTGCTCACATAGTAATGCATGGTTATGCAAACTTGGTTAAATGAAATTAAAATGTGCCAATACCAATGTCTTCAAAGCTATAACTGATGCTGTACATGCTTTGCTGTGGCTCTTTATGTCGTAAAGCCGTAATTATTATTAATTACTATTATTTATTTATGTTGTGAAAAAATAACACCCCTGGCATTACCATAATTCCAACCAAGAAGAAGGGCTTCTTGCCACAGCATTTACATTTATTTCAATGATCAACTGGGTTTTCTAGGTATCGGCTGCTAAGCTAGAGTTAGCCCATGAGCACGATGACTGCTCATCCATCTGCTCTCACACTCGCACACGAACAACCACAACTGGTCAGGTCCGATTTTCAAGACATGCCACAAATGGGGCGTCAACAAATATGAATGTCTTCAACAAAGCTACAAACCTCTGTAAGAAAAACAAGTGGCTTACCATCTCCAGCAACAAAAGTGTGTTCGCTGCTGAGACGGTATAGTACACTAGAGTACACCAGGTGAGTGCAGAGGCCTCCAGGCAACATCTTGATAAGTGGTGCCCTGTCCACCACACATATTAAGATACCTGCACAACAAGCACGGTCCAGGCATTTGAGTAAAGATGTGTTGATGCTGATGGCTAATTCTGAAAGAAGCCCATTCACTGAAAAACACCTTAACAACCTCTATGTGCTTCGTGACCTTTTTATAGTATTGTGTGCTCCCAGCAATATAATCTGTACAGTACACTGGATAACTTTACAAGAGCGATACCGGACCATCTAGGGTTAGTGGCGAATGTAGTGCATCACTTCAGCATAAAGAGCAGGGTCTACCAATTCTTCCCTGTTTAGCACAAATACCCAAAGAAATTTAAATAGATTATGAAGCACATACTATATGTAGATATCAGAAACCAGAGAACACAATGTACAACAGTTTTTGGAAGATGTGTGTGTTGCTGGAGTTGCTTCTCCCTGATTTTGACATGACACAAATACACATCCTGGCTAGGTCATTAAGTGTACCACAGTCTCGTGCAAGACCTCTTCTTTTCCACATTCAGGTTGCAATTTTTATGAACTCCATCTTCTTTTAGTACTTGGGAATGTTCTATGCTACAATGTCAATTAGCCTTCACTCCTTTCAATGGAATATATATTTAATTGGTGGTATGAGTCAACATTTTTTTGCAGGCTGAATTTATTAGATCGCATGTCCTGCATTCAGTTTTTCTCAGTGATATGTACCAGCTATAAAGAATGTAGGAACAAAAGAATATATTGGCATACAATGGCAGCTTTCTGCAATGCATTCCAGCTACAATTTTGTTGTAAACAACAACACATGTTTCTGGTCTCTTCAAGCACAGCAGTGCATAGGATACCCTAGCAACAAGACCCAAGTTTCATTCAGGTGTTTCGACAACAATGGTGGAGTGGTATCTTTTGCATGGTTGCTGGAATAAGCAGAGTTGGAAATCTTGAGGCAATACCTAAGCAGATACAATTTATCTCTATGACTGTGGAATCATGCGAGAATACGAAAAACGAAACATGTACAGTGGAAACTGGTGCTTTGACATCAGGTAACACCGAAACAAAAGGTGAAGTGCATTCATTATTCTCTTTCATGAAATGCATTAAATGTGGTCACCTTCAAGTGCACACATGGAGACAAAAAGTTTAAAGAGCTTGGTTAAATGCCGAAAAAAATTAAAAGAGGAAAAAAAAAAAAGCATGACCTGACTTAAATTCAGTTAGAACAGTAATGGTACTTGTAGCTTCAGTTTAGAATTCGTTATCTTAAGCTTTTCATGTGAAACTGGTTGCTCATTTAAAACATTTTCTGGCTGACATGCATTGCAGCACAGATTTAATTTAACGACTGCAAAAAAAAAAAAAAAGGCAGGCCTGGTGCAGCATGAAGCAACGCATGCTTTTGTGACACAGTTGGCGCAGCACTTCCAATGCTAAAGTAATAGGCTACTGCAAAAAGCACAGAGTGACAACTTTTTTGAAGTCTGAATGAGTCATTACTATTGGCAGACATTTGACTAGCCCTTTTTCCAAGCTTACCATTTGTCAGCGAAGTATGTGGCACAATTTCTGTGGAAAGAGAAAATGAAGTGGAAGAAAAAAGAAACAGAAGAAAGATGAGTACAGAAGAGCTTTGTTAGGGAAGCATCAAAGTCTTGAAAGGCCAACACAGATCTTACCTGCACCTCCATACTTGGCAATAGCAAGCATCCTGGAGGCAGCAGGTCGAGCAGAGCACTCATGATTCCAGTCTTCCCTTTCGATAGCAGTGGCCATTACACACATGTTAGGGGTGATTTGCTGGAGCTTAGATAGCTGCAACAAAAATATCACCTGGTTGTGCTTTGTCCTATCTGAACTAGACTATGCAAAGACAATGCAATGATGCAGCAATTAGCAGGAGGGCTAAATTGTTAGCAGGAGTACTATATTATAATAATATAATAATAAGCAACCATCAGCTCAGCAATGCATGCTTGGTGTTTTGCAACAAAGCAGCAGCTGAACTTTTGTAGACACTATGATGGAATCTGCTGAATTCTTATAATCAAATGGTTGAACCACCTGGATTTTATCATCTTGTGGACAGAATTAATCTAGAATTTGATCACTTGGGATTGACCCTAGTCACTTCACCACCTATGGCACTCAAATCACAGCACGCAGTTGCTTTTGCAATGATGCACTAATGAAATGCGATCATAGTGGCCACGCACTGAACCTGGACCATCACACTTGGTACATAACAGCTGTCTAGTTGCCGTGGTAGGTATGGTCTTGCAGGTGACAATATTGGTCTGCAGCCATAGTGAGGATCGCAAGAAGACTCATACTGGGTGTCTCACCTCTAAATAAACATAGACAGATGTGATGCAAAGAAACACACTCACTTCACTAAACTTACTTACGTGCTTGGAACAATAGAATTCAACTAGCTAAATATTGAAGCATGCAGGATTCGTATAATATCTGCACGGTTCCCACAGCACAAGAATTTCGATATACTGGGTTTTTAAAGGTTCGAATTTTTAAAAAATTGCCTGTGGCACACAGCACAATTCCAACCCTTGATTTAAATTACTTGATGAGGCAGCCATTAGTTCTACGAGAAATCAAAATGCTTAGTTGAACTGTTAACATAATTATGCTAATTGACTCTTTAAATAATTGCTTTATGGCACATATTTCAATTTACGAATTTTAGCTGGTAAGTTCGCAAGGCGTATTCACTGGGAATGAATTCTCAGGACTGCACCAGTTTTGAGATATTAATTTTCAAAGTGTCCGTTGAAATGCATTGGAGTGCCAATTCTTTTAAGAAAGTGATTTTTTACGTATTGAAGCACAAAAATAACTAACACCAATGCATTTTGTTGGACACTTTGAAACTGAATATCTCAAAACTGGTGCAGTCCAGAGTATTAGTTCCAGTTAAGTAGACACGCTTTGCGAACTCACCGGCTATAATTCGTAGATTTAAACATGTGCCGTAAAACAATTAAATAAAAAGTTCGTGAGGGTAATTATGTTAATTACATTTAATTGGTCATTTTAATTTCTTGTAGAAGTAATGGCCACCTCATCGAGTAATTTAGATAAGGATTAGAATTGCGCTATCTGACACAGGCAATTTAAAAAAAAATTGGACCTGAACAAACACCTTGTATATATTACAAGCAAACAAGAAAGAAACAGACAATACAAGGAAAGCAGCCAATGTTCTGAGTTTTCTTTTTCATTCTATTGAGGCTGTAAGAACTACTAAACAGCAAAGCTCAGTACCTTCAATTTGCACACTTCATTCTCCACAATTGTTTCTTGCACCACAATGCATTGTACTAATACAAAGGCTTAAAACTTGGTATGCTGAAGTTAATCTGAAAAGCACTGCCAACACAATATATTGTCCCTACAGTACCTCCACTAAAATGCCACGGGAAACGGTATAAATGAAAATATATTAACAAACTATTTACAATGAGCTGCAGCAATGCCAAGATGGCAGAGAAAGAATCTTTTACAAACGTTGTTTTCTTCACCCCAGTGACCAACGTTGTCTTTATCACATTGCTCGCAGTCTCGTGACAATATAACGGTGAACAGCTTCTCTGCAAATTTGTACTCGCGCACCTTTTTTTCTATGCTGGTTTCGTCTTCAAAAACGAGCATACTCTGGCTGGTCTTCAAGTATGCCGAGGTTGCAGTAGATCCCCTTTCGCCAGGCTCATCAGGACATGTCTGGATTGTGAGAAACAAAGCAGCAGCAAGGAAATAGAGATAAGCCATGTAAACAGTTCCAAGCTGCAACGTACTATATAGAATTGTTAAACACGGGCAGCTCCATTTAGCTGGCAGTTTGTAAGCAAGCATTTCGCAAGGTGCAATTGCGCATTAATTGATACCCTGCCAGGAATAAAAATGTAGACCAGTAAAAAAATGTATCAAGAGCACAGGGTAGCTTGAATGTCTTACTGGTAAAGCATTTCTTTAATATTTTCAGGCAGAATTGTTGTGTAAGTTTTCGCCATTTGTATTTCAAGTAAGCAAGTACATTAGAATGAAAGAATACTTTCCAAATAAAAAAAAAAAAATCACTTCACGTTCAGAGTGGGGAAAGCAATATTAATGTGTAAAAAGAGAGAAGTAATGCTTACTGCTGAAAACTTTGTCCAGTGTTCCTTGGCGCAGTCTTGACCAAAATCAGAACTCCCACTTTCTAGCTCATATTTGCGAACGGCCAAATTCAGTGTGATGCACGGAACAGATTCACCTTCCTTTTTGTTTTTCTAAAGCAAGTGAAGAAAGCAAGGGAGAGCATTATTGTCTCGTTTCCAAGTATTAGCTTTAGCATCTCAAGCCCACACAATTTTCTCAATATTTACAATATGCAATAATAATAATAATAATAATAATAATAATAATAATAATAATAATAATAATAATAATAATAATAATAATAATAATGTTTTTAACTATTATTAGATATTGTAAATATTGAAAAAATTGTGTGAAGTAAGTGCTCTTTTAGATATTGTAATATTTACAATATCTAAGAGAACACTTACTTCACCAGGGAAAAGGGCAATACCATGGTTTAGGGTGAATGCTCAAAATCGCACTTACAAAGAATGTCTTGTCCAGCATGTCCAAGTCTTGATAGACGATTGGCATAATTTTACAGTGAGGAGATGGTACATAAGGATTGGTGTATAGGATTAGCCGGTCACATGAGCTAAAAAAACATTTTTCCATAAGTTACTCTTTATCTGATGAAAACTGCGTAAAAGATTGCAACATACCTCTTCAACTTGAGCAAAGGATCAAAACTTGTGTTATAGCCCACACTCTGGACAGCAAGATACAGTTTCAGATGCATTTTTGTGTGAAGGTAGTTTCGAATGTCCTGCAACAAGAGCTCCAAGTCAGTAGTTTGAACAGCGCTTATCTAGGACACTGCTCCATTATTTCCCTTTCTCTTTCCTTTGGTCAATAAGCATATTCAAAGAACCATAATTTTGCAGGCCAGGTAGCTGTACATGATGATTCTAATGAGCACAAGCTTCGATAACCCACTGATTGAGGGGTGCAAGTGACAGCCAAGTAAGGACTTACCAATGATACATCATAGAGGCTATCCAAGTGGACCACTGACGTGGCAAGTAGCATCACTCCATGAAGGGTCTCAAGCGGCTGATCCCTCGAGATGCTGTACATCAGGCGAGATACACCGTCATGTAAAAAGGTCTCACGCAGCTGTGTCAGCAAGTGCGAATGCATGGGTGCTGTTGCAATAATGAGGTGTTGGACGTTGTACTGCTTGAGTGTCAGGAACTGGTACAGGCCAGCATCTAAGCAAAATAATGGTGAGCTTTAATAAGGTCTGTGGTTATGCAAATGTTCAAAATAGTAAGCTAACAGTAGCAATGAGAAAACAACACAAATGCCCAGCAGAGCTAAAGGCACCACACTACAATGGCACGGCAATGTGAAGTAGCCTTCACGTGGTCGTAAAGGGTACTTCAGCTGTACCCTTCAGCTGGTCTGCTAAGTTACACAGACCAAACCAGAGAATCAGTCGATGCAGCTACCTACAGGGGTTTGTTATAATGTTAACAGTTTTAAAAAACCACCTGTGGCATATATAACACAAATCTACTCAATGAGCTGGATTACTTGACACAGACAATAACTTCCACTGGAAATTTAAATGCATAACTGACTAAACAAAATTTAACTAATAAAGTTATTAACTATAATTACTTTAGTACACATATCGTAACATGTCAGTTGAAGGTGTTGTATATGTACCTGCTGTATCCTTTATATATGCTATATTCTAGCCCATTGTTGTGGCGTGGCTGTGCCTGTTTAATGTTTCATGCGGCGTGTCCACGGGAATATTTGCGCAGTGCACCGGGCGCTGTAGTTGTGCTGTGTAGTATGTTGTGTGGCGTTTGGCTTCTTGTTGCTAGGCGCTGCTCCCATGTGCTCAGGCAGACGCTTTATGCGTAGCATTGTGAATAGACCTGAATAAACGGTTCAACTAAATTTGCATCTATTCCTTTAAGATGTAACAATGCAACAATCTGGTGATGAGGATGGGATCCAACGTCAAGAACGGAAGACGGCATCCACAGTCAGCAAGTTACCAAAGTTTGATCCCGACAGCGAAAGCTTTGATGTCTTCATCGAACGCTTCGAACTGTACATTATGGCTAATGAAGTCGCCAAATACATGAGTCTGCACTTGGTTCTGCGTGCCATCGAAGAAAACTTGTGGTTGAACCCATCTCCCGATGACTGTTGACGGTAATGCGTCAGCATTGAATCAATATAGAAACACATCGTATCACCACTGTCAAAACGAGTTATGTATGAGGCGTGTACTGTAGCAGGACTCCTCTTTTGCACTTCCCTAAGAACACTCAGCGCCATCTAGTGCCGCCACCGAGAAGCCTGCGTGTGGCCTCTAAAATGCATGGCGTGCCGATGCGTGCAAACGCTGAGAAATGCATCATGCGGCAACTGGGCTCCTCTCTTGCGCTTCTTTCTGGATATGTCGTGCTGCCCAGAAGTCCGCACGTGGCCTCTGAGACAAGAAGCGTGGCGTGCTGGTGCCTGCAAATGCTGAGAATTGTTCCCTCGCTTGTAACACACTCAATGGCACATACTCCATGACCCAAGTAGGCAAGAGGTTTATTGAACAGCAGCACATACCTAGTTCAATTATGGTGCAGCCTGCTAATGCGTTGGGTTGCTGTCCTTGAGGAACCCTTGTGGCATGGGTTCGATTGCACTCAGCATTGGGGAAATTTAAGGGATCTTTTCCGTCATTGTAGAGCAGCACTTTCCCAGAGGCACATACCTAGTTGCCCAAGATGGTGCCAAAGACTTTCATTTAAGAACGGCACACACCTACTGGCACATACCCAGTGCGCCAAGTCGGCGTCAAAGAGTTTCTTTGAACAGAAGTACCTGCCCAGTCCTGCGTCTACAGTGGCCTGTGTCAGCTTGAAAGAGGTTCATTGAAGATCAGCATGTATGTACACACTGCTACATACTCAGTGACCCAAGTTGGTACAATGGTTGGTTTTGAACCCTGTTACCTCAGCACAGCAGCCCAATGCGCTACCCATTCGACCACGAACTACCCAGTGACCCAGGTAAGCTGGAAAACAGTTAAGTGTGCAGTGACTCTGAAATGGTTCCCTGGAAAGGTGGCATGAGTGAAGTCTTCCACTACATATTTAGTTGTGCTTGGAAACAGTGCGTTTTGTACATCAAGATTATTTTCAACACTTTGTTCTTGATGAAAACCAAACAAACAGGGAATTGTTGCATCACTACAACTCAAAGGAATAGAGACGCAGATTTCATTGAACCATTTATTCGATGCACTCATGATGCCCCACATATAGTGTCTGCATGAGCACACGGGAGCAGCGCCTAGCGACAAGAAACCAAACCCCCCATGAAACAAATGAACACAACCACAGAGTCCGGTGTGCTGTGCTCAGCGTTTTCCACGGACACACTGCATGAAACTAAACAGGCACGGCCGCGCCACAGCAATGGACAAGAATACAGCATTCATCAAGAACACAGCAGGTACCTATATACAACAGAAGGCAATGATGTGACAAGGCACATCTACTTTGAACAAAATTTTCCAGCTAGCACCAGTTTTGAGATAAGTGCTGTCAAACTTGCGATAAAAATGCGCTGTATCATTTATTTTTAACAAAATGCCTTTTTACGCATTGCAGCTCTAAGCTTACTGGAACACCAATGCACTTTGATGCAAAATTTGGGCACATATCTACAGACTCGTGTCATCCTCAGAATTCATTCCAAGTGGATATGGCACATAGAAATGATTAGATGTGATGCTGGTTCCAATTTTTGTTTCGTTTTTACCTTTCCTACTGCACAAACACATACACACACAAAAAGAGAGGGTAAATGACCTTTACTGCCTACGACGACAAACATGCAGTGGTGCTATCCAATGACATTGTTAGGCAGTTAATTTTTTAATGGTAATCTTTTCTGGCACTGTGGTTACTCAGTTACACAAAGAGGAACACAAAAATTACTTTAGGTTGGCAGGCTACTACTTCGATAGAAAAAGGGAGCTTATTATGGAAGAAAAAGTAAACCTGGCTGGCTTTTTTTTTTTTTTTTTCCCAAGCCTTGGCACTGATGAAGTCAGTCTCACATTGAAGATTTGTCTATTTTTGTGTAACTGGGCCCCCTTCCACAAAGTTGCCAGGTTGAATCTCTGCTTAATTTGGAATGCAACGTAATCTATGTTTAAGGATGAGTGACTAACTAGCACTGCGCAGATGTAGCCAAAATCTATGATGTCACAGGCACCTCATGCAGGAAGGTGGCACTACCTTGTCTTTTAATCTTTCTTGGTTTGTGGAGTGGCCACTCATGAAAACATCAGCTTAGCTGCAATTCCGGAAGTGCAGTCAACCAATGTACATTAATTCATTATTTCTTCAAAGAGACACTAAAGAGCAACACAAAATTTAGTCTGTTGAAGTGCTTCTTCAAGACTCAATTTGCACTTATTTGGCAGAAAAAGCATAGCTCTTAGTGAAGAAAATGAAACACAAGGTTTAATCTCTTGAATTTCACACCAAAACTTCATTGTTGGCATGTAGTTTGACATCAAGAATTTTCACATACTAATTTCATAGAATTTTCACAGATTTTTGCATATATTTGGCTTATTTTATTCTTTATTATTCTTATTTTAATATTCAGAAGTCCCTATATTCAATATTTGGCTTCTTCACAGTGCATTGTAATGCTTAATTATTGATAACTATTAACTAATTCTCAGCAAATGCTGTCTAAATGTCATTAGAACCTAGAGCAGAACTTCTATCCCATTTTTCATTTTTGTGTTTTCTCTGGATGAGCAAGACTGCAGTCATGGTAAGACTGATGTTACCAGTATTCTAGGAGTGCAATTTACCAATCTAAATTTCTTTACCATTCTTCATTAGTATCCACTTAACTAAACACAATATGCATAATTCATTAAAAAAGAGGCAAGAATGCTACGCTTCTATGTCATAGTTACCATCATTTATGTAGAAGCGATCATTGCTGGTGTAGTGCATGAGGCCCATGTAAGCCATGTAGGGGCATAGTTGTGCCACAAGGGGCAAGTTGGGGAGCCGACGAGAAAACAGACAGATGATGAACACTGTAAAGGAGAACAGATGTTTGATGTTTGGCTACCAGTGTTTATTAATCATTTGTTTAGAAACAAATCAGAACCATGCAATTTCTAGTATCACCCATACCTTCCAATTCTCTCATGCGTTATATTGCACAAGTACCTTGCTGTTCACATTACTAATAACCTTTCAACTTCACGGCACGTACATGTTATCCAAGAAACAATGCCAATCCACCTTGGTTACATTCTTGAATGCTGCACCTAGTTTACTGAAATTAGATTTTTATAAAAGCACCCAAACTAGTCTTTCCTGGAAATGCATTTTTAATTGTGCAACTCTTATTTTCTGCGGCCAATGCTGATACATTGGCTTTATTTCTGCAAAAAGAATGCTCAACCTACCAAGCCTTTCAGAACACTAAAAGTGTTCTTGTACTCACATTTTTTCACAAAATTTAATATCTTGTAGCATATGTGTGCATGTGTGGGTGCACATTCGTGCCATTTCTCTATCAAGGCACTTGAAATAAATAAATCTTGATACCTTGCAGTGCTTTACTCAAGTTTTTTATTAACTTTTTATAAATTTCGGTTGTAAGGAAATTGTTCAGCTGAATAATGTGAGCTGGCATGGGCTTCTATGAATGGCAGGGCAGTCTAGATATGCTCGCGGCTAATGAAGTTCAATGTCAACAGTTATATCAGTGGGACATAAAACAAGACCTAGGCCTTGTAGGTTAGCAAGCCAAAGTATATTAGTCGTATTAGTGTTCACATTTCATTATCGAAATAAAGAACAGTACCAAATGTCACCGAAAAGAAATGAAATTTCCATGGGCCGACTAAATGCATCAACAATGCACATAATAAAGACAGCAAAAGGCACAGTTAATTGTCTGCAATGGTGCAATGGTGATTGCACACTTCCATAAAATTGTTGCAATTCTGAAAGTGCAGACATCACAAATACAAGAACATTTGAAATTCTGACTCGTGTAACTTTTAAAAGCGCCAATAATTTCACTGCTGCTATCTGGTTGACAAAACACAAAAGTGGCTTGGAAAGTACGGAAAATTGCAAATGGTGATACAGAGAACCCAATGCAAGTTTTGCTTTCTGTCCAGAATCAGAGCCATTTATGTTCCTCTCAACTAGTCACAACTGTGTGGATGTACATTAGGTTTTCTGACCAGATGTGGATGAGCAGTGCCACTGTAATAAAACCATACATTTCGAACAAGCACGGAGTATGTCATCTCTCTTCTATAACCAATCATGCCTTCGACTGGGTACGCGAGGTATTTGAGAACACAACGTTGGCTTCAGGCAGAGAACAATATCTCCAGCAAAAATAGACATATTTTACCAAACTTTGGGAAATACTTCTCTTACGGTTTATTTCCACAATTATTCAATCAATCTGCCATCCACAGCAATAACCAATTCAATTCGGCTTTGGAAACAGCTGCATGCACGGATCAGGTGGTCCTTAGAGATGTTGGCCATTGAGACGGCAATAGCTGCCTTCAGCAAGCCTTTTGTATTTTGTGGCTGTTTGTTGGCCTCTTCTCTGAACTACACCGCAGACATAGTAGTCGAGCGGATTTAAATCTGGAGAACTAGGAGGCCACAAGTTGGGAGTGAAGTGGTTGTGGAAGCTGGCAGACAGCCACTCCTGGGTGACGCAGGTGGTGTGGGTGGGAGCCAAATCTTGATGAAAGACTTAAGGTCTTCCTTTGGAAACAGTCTCAATCCAGGTCTTTACAACGATGGCAAGCACCTGCACGTACACGTTAGCATTAATGCGGAATCCTTCTGCAAAAAAGTGTGGGGGCACGACGTCACCCTCGTTGCTCTGTGGGGATGCGCGACTCTCACACGTCCCCTGATGTTGTTTTCCCCGCATGTCTCCTGTAGTCCGGCTTCTCTGCGTGGCTAAGCCCGGCGGTGGTTGCGGCGCGTTGCGAGAGATGGCGCTAGTGTCGCGATGCTAACGCCACCGAACGGCGAGGTCACTTGGGAGAAAAAGGTCGGAGGCGCTCTCTCTTTGGCTGGGGATCGGCGACCAACACGCACGAACGCTTCGCGCGTGCGCCGGCCTGCTTCGCGCGACCGTCGCGCGAGGCTAAGAGCAGGACACCGGTATGGACGAACATGGATCGTTCGAGCGCGCCACCGTTCGCGTGACTGTACACGTGAACGACTAGGCGATGGTGTCATAGCATGGGGCGAACGTATTCACTCGCTATCGGTCGCGGTGAGTCGGACTTCCTTGATTTGTCGCGCGCCCGTGTGAATGTTCTATTGGTTGTAATTCGGCTAGTATGTATTAGTGTATGAAAGGTGCAATAAATGCCCTTGTGATTGTCTGCACTACTGCGTTGTCGTTCATTTGTCCCAAGAGCACATGTGTGAGACCCCACAGCTCATGACGGCTAACACCATCACAGACAAAGGAAATTTTGTGTGCATCGCTGTAGGCACCTCATCAGCGCTTGCTCAACGCCACCTGTCATTACGGCGGTTAATTTTTTGGTCTTGGTCCAAGTTCTTTTCATCTGAAAAAAAGCCAGAGCATTCCAGGCTCCTCACGTCTCTTCAGCTTGCTTAGCAAGTGCTTGGGCCGGAGCAGGAAATTCTCCAGAGTTTTATCGGACATGAATTGCCCCCTCCTCATGACATAGGAATGGTACCTCAAGTCCTCGTGTACAGCGAGCCTGACAGTCAATGCTGCGACTTGGAGCTCCTTTGCAATGGCCCGCATTGGCTTCCCTGGGCGTAACTCACGATGACTTGCAGCCCCCGGAGAAAATCAGGGGTTCGACAATGTCTGACCGCTGACTGCTGACTGCTTTTTCCTTTTCGCCACAGATGCCACATCACCGCCAGAACATGTCAGTTCTGTCCACACCTTGTAAATGAAAGACTTCGCTACATTCAGAAAGGTGGCAATTTCAATGTCGTTGTGGTGTGCGGCCAGGGCGATGAGGACTGCATGGCGTTTCATTTCCTGCGTCAACCTGTACACTTCTACATTTGAACAAACTGCACAGTATGAATGATAAGGGGTCAACCAACAAGAAGCCACACACCTAGATAGATATGATGAGCCTGCTGGTCTCTATGGCGATAAGGAATAGTGTTCTCAAATACCTCGTGCACCCAGTATTTCACAGAAAGTGCCGTACCTCCTTTGGTATGTCTTTTCATTGGCCGGTCTTCTGGCTTTTCATTTGGTTCCTGTGACTGCGGGTGTTTTCGTACTTGAAAACACGGAAAGAAACATGCAATAACAATGGTTATCTTAACTGTAACCTCCCCTTATTAAAAGTAGCAGTGACAGCAAAAATGGTAACTACTTGTGTGTTGCCCGTGCACTGTTGTGCTGGTGTGCTCCATGTGCACTGGTGTGGTATTCTCCATGTGCACTGGTGTGGTTGTGTTCCCCACGTGCACTGATGCAGTTGTGCTCTCCATGTGCACTGGTGCGGTTCTGTCAGAATCTGTGCTTTCTGCATTGGAGAAAGAGTGAGAGGAAGTTGTAAGAGTTTGCTCAGTGCAAGGAATGGCGGAGAATGGCAGGCGTTGTTTCATGTGGGCACCGTGCACAGCTATGAGTGCAGTAGGCACAATGTAAAGTAAGGGAAGGCCATATGAGAATGTGGCTATGGCAGCATTTCATTTCCAATAACTCGGTTCATACAAGGTGCATTAAAAAGCTTCATGTTGCAAAAGTGTCATGAGATGCCCTTTAAGTACCACATTCTACACCTTTCATAATAGGCATTACAGGGCCCGACGAAAGAAGGATACAACTTGCCTGATACAAATTTTTTGTCACATTAGGCAAACACAAAAAGCAGGTATGAGCTTTTAAATTTACTGTTGGTGAATGTGCAAATAGCTTGTCCTTAAATACTATATTATGCACAAGCATTCCAGAAGAGGTTGACATGCTCACAAACAAAATCAAAGCACCTGCTGTTCTGTTGAGCTGTGAAGCTATCATTTTAAGTCTCGTAACAGGCTGTCTAGCACTGCAATCCCCAGTCCAGTCTTCGTACTCCACGTAGAAAGCAGTAATGCAGCCCTGCTTGAGCTTCTTCATAAACTTGAGCACCTAAATATTGAATAGAAGAAAAAATAAATTGCTTTGTAACTGAAAGAATAACTGTGGATTCGGTTTAAGTACAGTTAATTAAGTTACTTATATATTTTTTCTGCCCCTATAAATGCCTTTGCCATGCCAATAGTTCAAGACAGCTTACTTCATGCATATAAGGCTAACCTTGAGCTGCACGTGAAGCAAATTCAATTTCTTAGTAAAGCCAAAACCACTTATTCAGCCCAAGGTATGCACCTTACCTCCAAAAGTACAATTCTGTGACATACGTAGTGCACATTTCAATACAGACTGCCCCTATACACTCAATGAGTCCCCAGTTCGGACACTCATAAAATGTCCTAGTCTTCAACTGCACACAGGAAGAATACTTGCACACAGGAAGAATATTTATAACTATACAGCAATTCACTTACCTGCTCTACCATGACTCTTTCATCTTGAAATGAGTATATCATAGAGCCATTTCTCTGTATTGATTTGGCATGCTTGTCGTCATATTCTGTCTTCATTTTTGGATTGGGACATGTCTGGAACAAACGTAAGGCCTATGCAATCAGCAGCTCTTATATTTTCAGACTACTGAGAAGATAAATGACTGTAACATGTTTGCAGTGCCATGGCTACAATCCACGAAAGCTAGAAGCAGAGTTTGTACGAACATTGCAGTGTGACACAGCAGCTGTGATGTAGTGCTATGATTGCAAAACAGAGAAATAGCATGCACAAAACTCTCACTAAAAAAAAAAAAATTAAAAAGGGTTGTGAAATGGCCATGTGAGCAACAGTTATGATCTAGGAAATGGGTAACTGTGCTCATGCATCACACTTTGGTTCAGGCTTAAACAGACTTAATAAGCAACCACAAAAACTAGGTATTATAGCATGTGGACCTCGGATCGAACAAACAATCTTGCAGTCTCGAGCCTGGCATTGTAACCCCTACATCATGGCTGCTTTGCACAAGTAAACAGATAACGATTGTGTTGGGTGCTCAGACTAACCAATGGTTTTCTGCCGCATCATCTCGGGCACCATACCCCATCGTTGATCAAAGCATGGTAGTACCTGGGACATTTGTGCATGTGGCACACACTTCCTTTTCTCTGCCAGCATTCACATTGCTCTGCATGTGCTGCCTGTGAGATTCACAGGTTTAAATAGGCAAAAAAAGAAAAAAATAAAGAAGAAAGAAATGTAGAGTTGCAAGCATGCTGCATGCTTCTTCTTTACCTTGTAGGGAGTCTTTTAGCTCTGGCCTGTAGTTTAAAGGAGTCCTTTAGGTGGCACTGCAATTCCCTCAAAGTTTTTCATTAGTATTGGCAAACTTTTCTGAGTTGAGATAGCATAAGAGTTTCTAAATTTATGGAGGCGTTAGGCCTAGGCTTAAAAATACTGTTCACAGTCACAGAGTTGAGAGAGAATTGCCACTGGGCAACTTCATAAACCAACCTGGTGATTGCATACAGGTGCTGCCCAGGCCGTTCATAGAGTTGAAAGCTGCCTCATACCAAGTTTAACAAACTTATTTGCATATACAGCGTCAAGTCCCCCCCGCCACAGGAGATTTCTAATGACTTTGTTAAACTGTTGTTGTTGTTGTTAGAACGTTTATTAAAATAATCATAAAAAGTTCCGCCCCCAGGAAATGAATCCATCAGGGCGGAGGGAGGGGTAAAAGAGGAGGTTCAAATATTATTCATCATAACTGAAACCTTTGTTCAAGTGATGTTCTCTTAAGTGAGATTTTACGTATATGGATGGAGCTTTAGATGAGCAGTAAAAAAAAAAAAAAAAAAAAAAAAAAAAAAAACCTACTTACATTGGCATAGCCTAACCAACGTTCCCAGGCACAGGAAGAACCAATGGTGTATGCAGTGCTATTCAGGTGGTACTCCGTCACAGCCATAGGCAGAGACAGACCAACTGCTGTCTCAAAGTCAGACTCCTGTGTCAGTGCCGCCTGCAATGAGGTTCAATTTCCAATCCAGGCAGCTGTCTTGGAATTTACGTGATATGAAATCTCAAGGATTTACACCTCAATTCAAATTTTTGGGAGGTTTATGAAGGTAAACACATACTTGGAACAATAGTTTGGTTGGCTAGTTTTCAATACAACAACAAAATTGTCTGCCTTTGAAAACACAAAGGATAGTTTATCACTGTACCAAAAGGCAGATACTAAGCAAACATTACTGCATTCTGTACATTAAAGCAAAAAAAAAAAAAAAAGACCAAGAGGGGTTGAACTGTAATTTCTGTAAGAGATGATTATTCTTGCTGAGACTTCATAGTGCACTGATGATGAATATAGAAAAAAATGTGTGTTTAGATTACAGAATATATATATTTGATGTTTTGAAAAAAGGATTAAATACTAGGATACAGTGAAAAGCTTTACTGCCTCTCAAAGGCAAGTAAGACAGTGATAATAAGTCTAATAATAATAATAAGAATAATTAATAAGTCTAATAATAATAATAATAATAATAAGAAGAATCTAATAAGAATGTTATTGCAGCACATAACTACCAGTATTTAGCCATTTAGCCAATTAAACATGCAATATTCATTTACAGAACAGAATAAGCATTGTTTATTATTAGCAGCCACAGCTTACCAAATTTTCATAATCTTGTTCTTCAATTGGCTTCAAGAAGGGATCGGCAATGACACATTTTGATGGCACAGAGTAATGATGCTTCACAAGGACAAGTACATCGCATTTCCTTAAAATAAAGGTGAAAAATCAGAAGATAAATGTCAAGTACTAAAATTTTTCTGAGAACATCTTGGCATAGTCAACAATTTAAGGTTGCACATGCCTAACAAGTACAGCATTAAACTGGTCATTTAAACCAGTCTGCGCTTTCGCTGCAACTCATTTATGCCACTTGACATCTTTTATTCGAAAGATCGAGAGGTCCTTGCTGATCATTGCATTGACGGTTACTTATCCCTATGTGCAATGATAGGCATCTTTCTCTAGGCTAGCTCCCACCCATTGCTGTCATTTCGACTGCAATAGGTAGTATGTTTACTAAAATTAATAATGAGTGATCACAAACAACTCCAGCTCATGACTGCAAGAGTTGAATCCTTTCAACTCGTGATCATGAGCCGCAATCAATGTTCATGTTTTATCACTTTTTCCAGTCTTTTACGGTGTTAATTTTCCCTTAGCGGTGGAAATGCTACAGGCATTGAAGTTCCAACTAGACCAACTTTCTGCATTATATATGTATAGAAAGTGCTGCATGGTTCAGAAGAAGCAAGAGCACATTGCATGGTAAGCTCTCATGCCAAAGAGATTGTTGGAGTGCTAACATCTTAGTGTACTCTTTAAAATGATCTTGGCATACCAAAGCACCGTATGTCCCGACCTAACACCTTGGTTGCTCCTGTTTTGCAATATTCCTGCTTCTGGATTATTTAACAGCTGTGTGAATATCTATTTCCATAAAATTACTTACTGCTTTATGTCATTGTTCAAAGCAGGCTAGATGTTTTTCACATTGGTGTCATGCAAGACGAAACTCTCAGACCAGGGGCTATATTCTTGGTTGATCATGTAAGAGATATCACTTTCAGTGCGCGTTCACTGGATAATCCAATGAACACGACGCCCATCACTCCAATTAGGCACCACGTTGGACATTACATCACACAACAGTGGAAGTGTCACCAAAAGTGATTGACTGAGAATATGTCTCCAGATGAAGTCATGGCACTTTCGTTATGAGAACATGAATGTGCAAGTGACAGAGCAAGCAAGATAAGGACATGCAATCAAGGAAATACCGCTGCATTTTTTTGCTTAGGTGAGCAAGAGCACATGCATGGAAACTCACTTTGCAAACTTGAGCAGCTGTTGTATATCATTCACACTTGTCAACCCAACAAGAAGCATGACATGATTGTCAGCTTGGCTGAAGAACTTCCATACTTTCTGGGCAAAAGAAAGGAGACAAGATTTTTTTCTAAAGTATATTATAATTGCAATACATTTTTGTTAGACATGAAGTAAATTAATGTACAATTCAACACTAAACAACATAATCATAACTTAACAGAAGTCACATCATGCAAAAAGTTATAAAGATGTGATGCAAGAAAGAAAAAGAAAGAAAACACTGGAAACAAGTGTCAAAGGTTTGGAACAAGATAAAATGGAAAGTTGGTTTTAGATTATTTAGAGATGTATTCAAACAAAAGGTTCCTGAATAATTCCTGAAAAGGTTCTTGAATGAAAAGGTTCCTGTACAGACTGCAGAACATGTTGCACAGTACACTTAGGATAGTTTTAACTATAGAAAACAAAAAGTATTAGGTCTGAGGTGAAAGAAAAAGAATCTTGGAGCTCATTATTATTTTCCTACAATTGAATCTCACCTCGTACAGGCCATACGCTTCAGCCATTGGGACATCGGGGAAGAAGAAGGCCAGCCCAGATATTTTGGCCACTTTTATCTTGTTTCTAAGTAGCTGAAGATGATCTTGAAGTTGAGAATCCGCAAATCGCATAAGTGTCTTGATAGTATGAGGCTCTGGTGCGAACAACAATCCTTTCACCCTGTCTCTGTCCAGAGCAACAAGCTGGTCATAACCCAGATCTAAGGTAAGAAAGCACTATAAGGTAAGGTGATCCTAGTGAAAAATGGTTGCCATGCATTATTAAGTCACTTATAACTATTGAGTCGACTCTACAATATGAGCATGTTGCTAAGTTGAGATCCACAGCATGCTTCATTGTCATTGTTGACATTTTTCTTACTATATTGAAGCATTTAACTGTTGTAGAATTTCTTCTACATTGCCCTCTTCTGCCTCCTTTTCTTTATTAGCGTCATTCATAATTATTACAGTATAAACACCAGCTCACTTGCTGATGGTTTCAGGATCAAGAGCATGCTGCTTCAATTCACGGCTGGAACAAAAGCACGAAATTTCATTTCCATTGCTTTGCTGGCAGATTGATGGCTGATAACAAGTTTGTCAAGATTAGAGAGAGCGATGGGTCAGCCAAAACATTGACATTAACAATTAGCTCAAGCTTAACAGCTTATTTCTTACATGCAATGGAGAGCTATACAATAAAAGCACTGACATAAATAGTTTGTAATAATTCAATAAACAATACTGGAGCTCCATTTCATGCACAGGTAGTTTCATAACTTGCCAAGCATGACAAATTGCATTAGTGCAATAAAGTCTCATAAATAAATCAACATGCACTTAGTATAATAATTATGAAATGCTGGACATTCATCCTTATTGCTATGCCACAGTTTAAAAGCAATGAAGGTTGCCGAGTTGTCATATACAGCCAAAATACATGCAAATCATATGACGGCCATGTGCTATGTATTGCACCAGCTAATTCAGAAGAAATCCTATGTATACTATCTTCCAGAAAAAGTGTAGCCCATTATGAAGGTGGTACTGCAAGGTATGTAGCATTGCTGCAATTTCTGATGACTGCTTGATTTTAGGAAGTGGATGTCTCTGCAGTCTCTAGAATTTCCTTAATGTGAGAGCATGCCACGACCTCAGTGCCATGAAAAGGGTTGACAGAGGCCCCTGCCAAAGTTGCATTCAACAATATTTCCTTGGAGCAGACAGTACTTGCCATGTGCAAACACTTGTCGGACACTACTCATATTAAAATTATAATAATAAATAATGCAGACATGCAGACTCACCAAGCCGAACTTTCAATTCTCTGGTACCTTCAGTCAATGCAATGTTCATGTAAATGACATAATCGCATACTTGGGTCAAAAGATCCGGAAACCTGATTTCCTTTGAATAAACACACATGAGAGAGCCTGCAAAAAATATATATAAAAAAAATAAAAGCCCTTAGAGTTAGAAGCTTACCACATACCCAGTTTTCTACTTTTGTCAACAAAACATTGAAACTGTGAACATTGCCTGAAGAAACAATGGACAGCACGTGCACCCTTCTTTACCACGTAACAGCAATTTTACAACATATGCAACTGGACCTGGTAAAAATGAAGTTGATATCGACACAAAATTACCTTCATTACTATCAAATATTTGTTATAAGCATATATGCTGATAGCAGTCAAATAAACTTTGTAATTGGGGCTATAAAAGAGAAATGCTAGTGTGCATTATGCCTCGAACAGGCAAGCAAAGGGTCTCCTGTTGGTTTCAATTGCCTATCAGCAACTTGCTGAACCGATACATGGCACATGAACAATGGCAACAGTGCATTTGAGGTGAGATCACCAGACTGGCATGTTGGCTTGCCAGCTATGGGCCAGCCAAGCCAAGCCGTTGGCCAAAACTTATGTGCACATCTAAAAGTGCTGTTTCAAGTTGACCTTGCTTAGAATTTTACATTTTTGCTACAAAAAATAACTGCTTTGAGCTGCCGAGGTAATATTTGCTTCTCTTTAACCGATACTGTCTCGAATCTCGCATTTTCAGCTTTGTGATAGCGGTAAAATGCCCACTGAAATGAAGCATTGCCAACCAAATTTTAGATTTCCTTTATTGTATCCAATAATTTGTTATATCAGTCTTCATTATATCAATGCTCAACTGTACAAGAGATGACCACTCCTGGAAAAGCCTCAGAGTAATCCTTAATTAGAAAGTTTTAGAATAGCGTTTGCAACCAAACGTAAACGCACTACGCACGTAAAGAAATAGCATTGTCCTCACTACGCATGCTCTGTACATTATTGGGTTTCCGCGGTTTACGCACAGTATGCGAACATATGTTATATGACGAGTTTAATGTACGTAATGTTTGCATATGATAAGAAATAACGTCAAACATAGAGGCATCAATGGCTCCCGCTTCAGTGTGCATTCTCATTATGGCTACGCTCTTGCTATCGTTGATTGCCAGTAACTGTTGAAATGAGCTTTCGCTTCCTCTAAACTCGCCTGAAATATTAGTTTGCGCATAGCATGTCTAATTTCTGAGATCGTTTGGCAATTCTGACGTTCATAGGCCTAACAAGATAGAAACGGCAGGATGGTTGCTAATGGATTGTCTTGGCTTGGATATGTTTGGCACGAGGCACCAGACAGCACCCTGTCTTCTAAAGTCTTCGTTACGTTTGCGTTCTCAAATGTTAAACTAAAGAACTTGAAGGGACGCGAACCGGTACCGTCCCGCAAAGGTGCTTGCATTTAATGTATGCAAGGTGAAAAATGTTATTCTAAAACTGTCTACTGACTGAGCACATATAACCACCACTTCAAGGCAGCAATATGTGAACAATATGCAGGGTCACGCATACATTCGTAAAATTACGATGTGTAATATATGGCTGCAGCCACATGATAATGCATGTTGCTGTCTCTATGACCCCATGCGGAGCAGCATGGATACATAAAAGTACTCATGTGGCCCCTGTTAAACGGCAACACATTGAAAGAACTACAGGAGGGCTCTATGTAAATGGAACCAGTGTTATTTCACTGCATCCAGTTATTTAAACCAATTAACAAACCGCCTACAGTAATTACCAAAGGAACAGGGCATACCTTATGACATGCTAGCAAATACTTGCACAAATTAAGTAACTCTCATAAACTGACATCTGAGTAATAATTCTTATGGGCCAGGAAAACAATGCGAGATGCACCAAAATGTGTTGTTACTGAGTGATGTTTCCGTCATTCTAAAAGCTTGCTTACACACGTTACCACAACTGGCAACATTCTGCCACCTTGACAATTAAGTAAAATTTTAAAAGAATTACCTTTACACAACCAGTAATTATCCAGTACAATAAAAAAATGCCACAGCAAGGCACTGTTAGTTTCATTTGCGCAGAATCCTCCATTATAAATGGTGCTTTTGCTTCAGAAAATGGGTATGAAATTTTTTATATATCGACAAAATGCGACAATTAAAGACAAAGTGTGATAATTAAACAATGTTTTTGAGATTTTACCCCAGGAGCATAATTTTCCAGATGACTCGACGTAGTAATTTACTCGAGACAAGTAACAACCAAAATTAGACTAATATTTTTTTAATTAAGTTATGGGGTTTTATGTGCAAAAACCACCATCTGATTGAGGCACGCCATAGTGGGGCGACTCCGGATTAATTTAGACCCCCTGGGGTTCTTTTGCGTGCACCTAAATCTAAGTACACGGGTGTTTTCAGCATTTTGCCCCCATTGAAATGCGGCCGGGATTTGATCCCACAACCTCGTGCTCAGCAGCACAACACTTCTGTCTTTTTCTTTCTTTAGCCCAAAAGAGTCAGAAAGCATGAAGCAAGCAAGATAGCAGTCCGATAAAGACACTCGCTTTATGCACCCAATGAAGAGGCCTAAACTTTCATGTCATTCACAGGCATCTGCTAAGGGCGTAATGACAGCAGCACTCCTTGGCAATTCAGTTTCAGTTTTCTGGGTAAATTGGCTGGAACTCATTGCTCTGCAAAAATTACCAGTATCAGCTTTTTGCATGTCTGAAACCAGTTATGAACTCTTCAGAGGCTTGAAGTCTTGCACAACAATTAATTGCCTGACTCTTTCGATAAAACAAAATGTTAAATAGCATAATTTATTATTACCTGTCTAATTACTCTGTTAGGTCATCTGATACGTATGCCTCTCAGCAAAAGCAATCCAGAGAAAATCACAAAACTATATTGCATCTTCCATATCATAAAGAAAGTTTGAGTGAATTTGTGGGTGCTTAAGTGGGACAACTTCTGAATGATTAAGCAAATCCCAGCATAATGCTGTCATGCCCTGGGGTGCGATCTTGTACGCGTTCCAAAATGGAACGGAGGCAGTCCGTTCCATCGAGCCGCAAATGATTGGTCAATTTGATCGTCACGGTTCAAATTGCCCAATCGTGTGCGGCTCACGGTTCAAATTGCCCAATCGTGTGCGGCTCGATGGAACGGACCGCCTCCGTTCCATTTTGGAACGCGTACAAGATCACACCCCTGATTACTTAAATCATAAAATCTGAGTTTGACACCTTATCTTTCTATCCTAGTCTGCAAATGTGTTTGTGAATGAGATAAGTACACAACCCACGGTGGCTATTCATTCTACAGAGAATGAATCAAAAGCTTTATAGAACTTTTAGGAAAAGCAAGAGCACCAGAGAGAATGGACAGCCTTTTGGAGTATGCAAGGCAGCTAGTTAAGGAGATGAATCTCAGCATTTGCAATGCCTCTAACCAGTGTTTATGGTGATAAAAAATGAGGTTTAATGTATCGCTCTGTGTTGCTCCAATTAAAGTGATAACCTCTAACCGTCAATACAGAAAGTAATGCCGCTTTCCTAATGTCTAAGCAATAGTATTAAATACCAGAGAAACTTTATCTGTAGTAACGCTCCATTCAATAAGTTCTTTTGCTTAGGCACCAAAACGTCACATACACCTCTTTTTCAACATATTACACATTCCGCAAGAATGGGCAATTACTCAGATATTACAGTACATCGGAAGAACTAGAGGTTTCTATGCTACTCTTATCATCCACTATTCATGGCCGCCCGATCCCGAAGATAACATGGGCGAAGCTCTGCTGTGGTTACTGACGAAGCATGAAAAGAAATGCCATTGGCATAGAATTGTTACATTATCCCAGCCCTATTTACATGCTACTTAAATGCAGCTGTCTTTTGCTCATAGTAGAACCACCCTTGTGTACACACCTGGAGGACCCGTTGTCCTACGCTTGACTCGTGGACTGCGTGTTGATGTTGGCACGTTTGCTGGGCAGTAAATATAGCAACAAATCATTTTACGTTTACAAACAAGTAGTAAAACATTTGCTCTGCTAGGAAACTTCTCACAAGAAAAATTGCTAGTGCTTCATAGTTTTGTAAATTCAAAAACAGGCATGTGGCTTGTACAGACCAGTTTTTTTTGTGATGAGTCGAGAGATGTAAGCCAGTCTGGATGCTGGCTCTCTGTTTGCACAACTCCCAACCAGGTCCTCAGCATCAACATAAAATGCTGCTACAGAAATGTTCGGGTTCGTTATTGAGATGCTAGTGATCTGTAAAAAATTTTAGTGTATGGGTCATGACCCGGTATATTGCAAAAAAGAAAGAGAAGGAGCTTATAATCTAAAATTATCTTCCCACATATGCATCATGACTTCAACAATAGGTGCATTATCTAAAGCAAGCATATATTTAAGACACAAATACAGTACTGATAAAAAGCTGAAGCACTCAATAATATAAAACAATAAAAAAAATAGTAGTGAGAAACACGAAAACATATCTAAATTTTAGAATGTAGCCATGTGCCCGGGAACTAAGAAAAGCTTAGTTCCTTGAAAGAGCATACAATACAAGTGAAAGTTCACACTTACTCGTTCTGCTATGGTCATTTCATCTTCAAAGACCATGAGCTGAGTGGGGTTACGGAGGCTCACAGGTCCATGTACTGACCTTTCTTCTTTGTTGAACCCGTAGCCAAAGCATGTCTTGTTTAAAAAATAAGTGAACAGAAATGAGATGGTAAGAAAAAGAGCACTGTGAAGTTGGAGGTAACTGAGACTAAACCATTAATTAGCCTGCCTGGAAATCAAGAATGAGCGGGGACAAACCCTGCAGCAGATATTTTGATAACAGAATGCTATCAGACACATTTAAGATGTAGTTTGACTTTCTGAAAACACTAATAAAAGTAGATGTACCAGTAATTAGTGGAACCGTGTCAAACCACAAAAGAGGATTAGTTCTTGGGTACATGGGAATTCACATTGGAAACAATTCAGTTATCGGCTGATGGTTGTAGTGAAAACTGTGTGTCTCAAGTATGTGATGTCTCTTTGCTGCACAAGAAGCAACACATGGCTGGTTTTTCCATATAATACGAACGAGAACCCATATAATATTAAACAGTATAACCCATAACCCATAGACCCTAGTCCCATATAAGAATATATAAGTTGCAGTATAGTTAAAGCTACAGTGTCAACCAGCTTTCAGATTATAAAAGGCACAAAAGCGGAAAAACACAAAAGCAGAAAAAAACTACACAAACCACTGCATAGCCATGCCAGTCCTCTTCAATGCAGGAATCACCAGGATCGCTGTGCCCTTTAGAGATGTCATAACTGATCACAGGAAGAAACACTGATACAGCCAGCATTGCAGTGGCCCCGCTGCCTCTCATTAACTCATCCTGTGGACCAAGACAGATTGCACACTTATTTATGTCTGTGCAGTTTCTTTTCATTATAAGCAGCATGCAGCTGTTATAGACCACTGCAATAAGTAAAACATTTTCAACGAACCTCAAAGAAAGCAAACATGTTCGTTTAACTAAATCTGCACTTATATGAAGTAGTGTACAAGTATTTTTTTTTGTTAATGTTTCTGTAGGTCAATGCTCCATTGACCTACACAAACATAAACAAAAAAAGAAAACTTTGCACACTGTAGCTTCTCTCTTTGATATCATTATTGTTACTTTTTTTTACTCTCCTGCCTGACGACAGTTCCTGAACAAAAGTATAACATTGCAAGAGTTGGTATTGCTGAGTAGTGCCGCACAGAAATTCATACAAATAAGGGTTACGGCATGTTGAGTTTTCTGGACCAACTTTTCTGCATACAGCCCAATGTAACTTCTGCGGGAAATTTTAGACAACCTTGTTCAGTGGGAATCTTTGTTGAAGTGTCGTTCAGGTGAAATCTTTGTTGAAGCAATGCTTGTAAAATTGAAGTCTTACTGCACCACACAAGTGTCAACATGGTAACATCGCAACATGGCAAGCGTTACGGCGTTGAACAATTGTGTTCTTTGAAGTGTGCACAGCACAGTTACAAAGCAAACGGCAACATAGTTGTACTGTTTCATTTAACTTGGCGGGAATGCATAAACCTAGCACCCTTATGTGTAAATAACCAGGGACTATCTACACTAATGTTTAAGACTGCATTGACCAACAAATGAAAGTGAAGTGGCATGAGATGTTACTTATGTGCTGCAGAAGCTGTCATAACGAAAATAGTTCAGTATATACTACTTGCTATCACCTTGTGATTTGTGCAGTGCTCACAAAAGAATGGAGACAAAGAAAGTGCACAAGACAAGCACTGCCCTGTGAACTTCCTTTTCATTGTTCCCCATTTTTTCATGAGCACTGCACAAATCACAAGATGATGAATGCACACCAACTTGCTCAGTTCTTGATGCTAAAGCTTACTGTCAGTGTTTGAGATGTTATATTACTAAAAGGTTTTCATGGTTTTTCTAACCACGTTCAGAAATCGTTAGGAAAATGAAGGTTTATTGTAAATATCTCTACAGGTACAGTTAAGTTTACTGTGGAGTACATTCAATGCTTACCAGCAACATGGGATCATCATATTTGAAGTACAGTGAGCTGTTCATCAAGCACTTGGAATGCTTTTCAAGACTGTCCGGGAGAACAACCACATAGTCAGAGTACCTGCAATAAGAAAGGAAATGCTCAGATTAACTTCTCAAAGCATTGTTTAATTACAAACTGCACGCATACACTTTTGGCTTGACTTGATTTGTAGTTTCACTTCACATGATGTTTGGCAGCTGTGTCAATCCCAATACAAAAGCCATAATTCATCACAAATTGTAAGAATATGTAACAGAAAAGTGAATAAAATCATGATATATATCCCCACTTTATACAGAATAGGATATATGACAGATGTACCAACTTACTTGCCAAGCTCAGATATAACTTTGTTCAATGTTGCGTGCTGCGCTCCAACCACCAAAGTAAATTCTTTTTGGTCTTTATTCTTTTTGAACAACTTCCACATTTCCTGTGTAGAAAAATCACCCATGTATAGAAATAAGCACATAAATAAAGGGTAAAAATTCATTTACAGCAGATGGGTACTATGCATACCATTGCAGTCTTCAACAAAATATCAGCACTTGTATTTGAGCTGACGAAGAGTGAATAGCCGTCCATGTTCATAGTGATGAGTGCCATTAGCACCACGTTGTTAAAAGCAGAATCATAACTGGAAATGTCATGAGCCACACCTCTTGAAAGCAGCAGCTCAGTATTGCCAGAATGACCGAGTTCACCACCTGCCAAAGGCAATGATTTATGTTGACGTTACGCTTCAAAGGAAAATAAAAATCTAGAAGAAAACTAATGAAACATGCAAAATATTCATTAGGTACTGCAATTATGCAGCAGAAAAATTGTGAACTTCGAGTTAGAACCACACATCACTCACCACCCCGTGCTCACAGATTATATGCCGCTTTCCTAATGTCTAGGCAATAGTCTTAAATACCAGAGAAACTTTATCTGTAGTAACGCTCCAATCAATAAGTTCTTTTGCTTAGGCACCAAAACGTCACATAGACCTCTTTTTCAACATATTACACATTCCGCAAGAATGGGCAATTACTTGGATATTACAGTACATTGGAAGAACTTTTTGTTCCTTTGGGTCTCACCCAAATTTTGCAGCAAGATCGCATTTTCTGGTCCTCAGTGTTCAATAAAACATTTAGCATCCTTGTTTGCATGGCTCATCCAGAAAAATATGAAAGGCCCACATGGTATATGTGCACCTTCTCATCAGTAAGTAACCTACTGCAGAGACGTGGACTATAGTTTCCTAGTTAGTCAACAACTAAAGGTCTGGAAAAACACGGAAAACAACAACCCTAAATGTTTTGATAAACACTACAGACTAAAAGATGTGATCCTGTGAAACGTGAGTGAAAACAAAGCAGCAATAAAGCCACTTTACATGTGCAAGTAGGCTTAAAAGTTCATAAAGTAGTACATCATTTTGGAGAATTTCGCACAGACAACCTGGTCACTGCCTTTTTCGTTTCGATATTTTTTCCTACTCACATGCTGAAATACAAGATGTTATTAAACTGCATACCCTGCTGCGATAGAAAAGGCATTATATTCACAGCTGATGAAAACTTACACTTTAGTCAACCAAAAGATATATGTACATATAAATTTAAAAGTCAAACATGAGACGCAAGCTTGCTTATGTGTACTTTTTATGACTTAACACTATACGATAAGTCATGCGGCCTGTGCAAGGGGCTGTTTTCCAATTCCAGAAGTGGGTGAATATCAGGTTTTTAAAATACAGATCGAATATGAATAGTAAGCATCAATTAATTAAAAATCAAATAGTCAAACACAGACACTTATATTTACAACAAGAATATTGAATTTTGGTATTGTTAGGCATGATGCTTGTACTGACTAGTGCCAAAAGGCAGCTAACTATAAATGACAAAGGATCAATTTTAACACGAGATAACTCACCGTCATAAAAAAACTGCACGAGTAGAATCTCAACAACATTAGAGCTTGGTTGCAAGCAAGCTTTCCAAGAAAGAATGGCTGCTATATGACTAGCTTTCCAGAAATGCTAAATAAATGGTAGGCGATAAAAAAATCAAACGTGTAAGAAATGGAAAAAAAAAAAAAAAATCTGCTGAAGGACTTGTGTGCTGGGCCTATTGCAAGGAAAGCATCAAAGGCTGTACTTCAAAAAATAAAGGTGTTACATCGCTATAGGCTGCCAGAAACACTAAATGGCAGACAAGCAAAAATCACAGGTTGTCATGTAGGTTTCTGACAGGAAACCGAAACAAATCTTGCATTACTGATTTTGTTTCTGCATTCCCTCGAGAACATTTGTTGTTGTGGCACTTTGTTTAGCGGATGGAGAACAGTACCCATACTTTAACATTTGGTTGTTGCGAAATAATTGGTTACTTTAGAATATTCAGAAATATCAAATAGTTCCATTTCAATTATGAATAATCATAATGTAGTATTTGATTTGTATTTGAAACTTCAAATATTTGCCCATGCCTATAAAATACATGATTAATAAATTTGATAATTTCACTAACTGTACCTTTCTAAAGGAAAAAGATGATTGCACAGTTCTGGTATTAAAACACTAATATATACCATGGAGGTATACATTGGCAAGGGAACAAGAATTCAGGATCGCCAGTCAGCCTCTAGAGTTTGTAAAGGAGTAGGTTTATCTAGGTCAATTACTCACAGGGGACCCTGATCATGAGAGGGAAATTTACAGAAGAATAAAATTGGGTTGGAGTGCATATGGCAGGCATTACCAAATCCTGACTGGGAGTTTACCACTGTCGTTGAAAACAAAAGTGTACAATCATTGCATTCTACTGGTGCTAACATATGGGGCAGAAACTTGGAGGTTAGCAAAGAATCTCGAGAACAAGTTAAGGACCGCACAAAGAGCAATGGAACGAAAAATGTTAGGCCTAACGTTAAGAGACAGGAAGAGAACAGTGTGGATCGGAGAGCAAACGGGGATAGCTGATATTCTAGTTGACATTAAGAGGAAAAAATGGAGCTGGGCAGGCCATGTAATGCGTAGCATGGATAACCGTTGGACCATTAGAGTTACAGAATGGATACAGAGAGAAGGGAAGCGCAGTCGAGGTCGGCAGAAAACCAGATGGGATGATGAAGTTAGGAAATTTGCAGGCGCAAGTTGGAATATGCTAGCGCAAGACAGGGGTAATTGGAGATCGCAGGGAGAGGCCTTCGTCCTGCAGTGGACATAAATATGGGCTGATGATGATGATGATGATATACCATGGGCTTGTAGTCACTAAACATCAAAGAGCATGAAAAGCAGCACAATGAGGTCAAGTCCAAAAAGCAGTTTCCAACCATTAGAGCTGTAGTCTGCCAATGTGCTCTGCTCAACTGCTACACAATGAAGATCAGGCAACTATGGTTCATTATTTATAGATATTAAATGCACACCAATCAATTCAGTAGCATTAGTTCATGTTCATGTGTGATTATGATACAAAAAACTTACCATCCCTCAAGTTGCGTGCAGCCTTCAATAACATCTTGTCTGGTTGTATCACAACAATGTGAGTGCAAAGACGCACAAGGAGCTCCCTGTTGGATGCTGGTGTTGCAGAAATGCACAGAAGAGCCCCTAAAGATGAGAAGTAAATGGATTTTCCTTTGAAGCTTCCATTATACATGTTCTAGTACTCTGATTATGTTGATTGTAGGCATTGACAGAGTGAACAAGCTACAAGGATGAAACAGCCATAACAGCAAAACAAATAGTACAAGATCTATTCTAGATATTAGTGCCCTCAGCTGCCATCAAGTGCTCTATTAGTTAAGCATTGTTTCACATGACTCCCCTGCCATACTCATGACAGCGAAATTAAAATGCTTAAAATAAAACTTCAGTAAATTCTAAGCATGCCAGTTTTGCCTGCAACCTGCTACAAACAACTGCACAAGTTCATAGCAGTACTGTAACATTAATTTAACAACTGGCAGAGCCACATTTCTCATAGATATGTATCAGTGGTGCAGCATCAGTGGCATGTGAACAAGTAAATAAAATTGTACTCTGCAGAATAACACCACAGTCACTAATTCAGAGCAGCATGTGCAGTAAAAGTGAGGTCAAGGTGTGTGCACATTATCTTGCAATTATTTAAAATTTCTTGTTCCTCCAGTTCACATTATTCTGTGAACTTCCTCTGCAGTAGAAAACTGGGTACGCTTACTCTCCCTCTGACGAAATGAAGGCTCATGAGTGATTGCTGTGGAGCCTGTTGATGCCGAGCTAGGCCTTGTCACCATGGTAGTGTGGACTGAAAGAAGGCAAAAAAAAAAAAAACTTATCACTGGAACAGCGCAATGAGTTTTTATCCCCCACACCACAAGGAACATAGTACACAATTCTTTTTTTTCTCAGTGAACCAGGCTGAACCACCTAGAGGCCAAGTTGACATTAGGCATTATGCAAAATTTTAGTTCTATAAGTTTGCACTTTGGCCCATAAAAATTAGGTTCATTCGATTCCAAGTGGCACAAGACATCTCAGCATATAGTGATGCAACATGGGGACGTATTCTGTGACTATCACTTTCGGAGAGAGTATCACCTTGGAGACAGTATCGCTATCAGGCGCGCACTGATGGGCTGGTTGAGCAAAATCAGATAAGTTGATTGGTTGGTTGAGCCTTACGTCATGTGAAGGCTGCAGTATCGCCGAGGCGATCGTCACAGTATACGTCCCATGGTGTCACAGTGCCGTGATATCTTTTTCTTGAAGTCACACTGCTCATGGCTTGGTACAAGTAAACAGCAATGAACTTTTTTAAGCTGCAAGGCGGCTTTTTTTAGATTATATATGTGGTCATTTAACACTCACGTAAATATCCCTTGAGATAATAGATGCAAATGTGTACTTTCTGGCCATTATTTCACATTATAAGCTACGTGCTGCACTAACCTTGCACCAATTAAGCAGAATATGTTAGAGCATCAGATTTGCTTAATTATATTACAGAAAGTCTATGAAGCTAATTAACATAAGCCCAGTAATGTTATTTTAAAATTTCAAAAGTGAATAAAAAGAAAATATCAGGACTGGGCACATATTCGTTTTTGTTTCTTTTCCTCTGACTCTTGCGTTCAGTTTTCTCTGCCAATATCTTATTGCATTAAATAGAAATACTGGCCTGCACTAAAGTGAAATAAGAAAACCGAATTGTGCAAATATGAAATTTTTATGAATGAAGTGGGCGCAAGCTACAGTAATAAAACGCCAGTTAGAGTGAACAATATTTGACCAGCTTTTACAAACCCAATAATGACCTAACAGCTTTTTGGAATAGTACATGCAAGACCACTAGAACAAAAGGCTAAGATACAATATTTGAAATGTATTATGCTGCTGTGGGCGAAGTGCCTGTGGAACTTGTTGAATGTTCATTATCAGCTGTTTCACTTGGTTTGTTTGTAATAAAGGGCAGTGGTTTTGACCGAATATAATGTAGCCACATATGACTAGCAAGCTTGAATGTCAAATAACTCTTGCTTGCATCTATTATACAATTCCATTTTTTCTTGGAGTGAAATTTTACATTTGAATGCAGTGCTAATCACATATATCTCCTTTAATGAGAGGGTGCATAAACCCTTTAATAAAATCAGGTGTTGTGAATTATATAGATTGAGCAACTAAAGAAATTCATAAGTGTTCAATCTCAGCCATTCTACAGTCGAACATTATAATGAAGTTGCATCTGACAGGGAAATGCCTTCACTATATCCGATACTTGTTATAAGCATATATTCGTTGCACACTTAAAATTTGATACTTCGTTACATCTATGAATGACTATTTAATTTTATCTGCACCACTTTTTGCATGTTAAATGATTTTAGTAGTTTTTTATGGCCTTTTAATACAGTGGCCCCTTGCAGAAATGATAAATTCCAGGACAAAAGCTCACCTGCCGTGGGTGAAGCAGCCATGGGACTTGCTGATGTATCTTCACCCTCGGCTGTTTTATCTGATGTGGTTGCTACAGAAGGTAGTGCTGTTCAAGGGATATAACATTTACATGTATGACTGATGAGTTCTAACACCTAATGTAAAAATAATTTTGAATGCATCTCTAGTGCACATTTATTTTTTTTACTTTGCAGTCTACTTCTGCCTCTGAACACATTGGTCAAATTGTGTGCCTTTTTTTTTTTCACTGTGAGGGTACACAAATCCTGAACACCAGACCAAAAGATCTCTTACTATGGGCAAAGTGCCCGTTGGAATTATTAATGAATGTCAAATAATTTTGGTCACTCTCATTTATTTTGAATACATAGTTCATGCACATTCAAAGCTCTTTTTTGTACTTTATTATTATATCCCAACAGTGTGGTGCTAAACTTACGAATCTTGCAGAAACCCTAAACACTAAGACAAAAGCTCACCTGCTGTGAGTGAAGTACCTGCAGGACTTCTTGATAAATGTTCACTCTCAGCTGTTTCATCTGACCTGGTTGCAACATAAGGTGGTACTGCAGAAGGGATACAGCATATTTATAGATGCATGACTGACAACCTTGAACATTGAATTGATCAATATTGTTGCCTGTATCACTTGTACACTTTTATTTTTTTATTATTATTATTCTTTGTCTTTCAGTCGCTCTTGACATCTAAATTTCATATCACACAGATCTCAAACTGCATTTTTTTTTCTACTGGGACAGTGCCAAAATGCTAAACACAAAGACAAAAGCTTGTCTGCTGTGGTTAAGGTGCCTATCGGACCTATTGTTGAAAGTTTTCTTTTTTTTGCAGTTTTTGCAGTTTCCTTTGACAACTCAATGCAGTGCTTTACTCATGAATAAAGTCTAGCCAGGCTAATTAGACAGGTGAATGAAACTCTTATGGGCTTATTTCATAACCAATATCATTTATAACCTAGCTTTGTTATCAAAATATTCTACTAAAGCAATCCAATATGCATCTAAGATGACAAAGTACAGTGTAGAGAGAGCAAGAGAGTGAGCAAGCGAGATGAAGATTGATAAATTATTTAAAAAAAAGATTGGCTGAAATGTGTGTTCTAGTCAGCTACTCAGTGTTAGCGCAATGAATAAGTTCAATTATTTATTGGTAGTTGACACTAGAAACACAGGAAATAAAAAGCAATATAAGTTCACAGCTGCGCCATTTCATGTAGCAATTATTTGATGGGAGTTTTGCATTCCTACACTGTGCTGTAGGGCATGAGGCATGCTGTTCTGGTGGGCTTATGATTAACTTTGGTCCCCTCTGGCTGTTAACTGTACGCATTTAAGTACATGAGCATCTTTGCACTTGTGCGCTAGATTGTAGCTGCTGCGGCCGAGAATTAAACTCACAACCTCGTGCTCGGTGATGTTCCGTGTACCATACTGACATGAACCAACAAGATTTATTTTCCAACTCTGGGTTGCTGGCAACACCGTTATTGAACAGGTAGGTTTGGAGAAACCCACTATAAGGAAGGCGGTCAAATATGAAAACCAATTTGCATACCTGTATGCATCCCATTGGTGGTCGATGTGCACTCTGTTAAATAGAGAAGTCAACTTAATGAAAATAATGAATGCATATGCATACAATGCTTAAGTGAACTGAACAGCTTACCAGTAGCAGGAGAGAGAAGCCTTGAAATCGCCATAAGGCGTGAACCTTTTTCACGTGCTGCGCATGCCCCACACGAGTCCTCAGAATCCATTCGGAAGGCAACTATGCAAGGTGCTGGGTTGCCATGTAAGTAGCGAAGAACCTGCACACAGTTTACATTCTCTGGGATGCATCCTTGAGCAAATAAGTGCGCGTGCATAAAATGAAAGTCACAGTGTGCCCTACATCTAAACAGCAACCTATAAAAGCTTCCACAGAAAATCCAACTACCTTTAAGCATTGCTATTGCAGTCAAAATTGTAGCATGAACGGTATTAATACTACATGCTAAACCAGGACAAAGAAGCCAAACAGCAGCTAAATGCAAAGAGGGTCAATTTTTCATTTCCATGCTTTTATAGTGCCAACTAAAATTTATCTGGTAAACTTCACTGTATAAAATTGATTCTTGAACTTTCAGTCCTCACGTGCTCCTTCATCTGCTGATAAGTTCCAAAATGTACCTCTCTTTTTTGCAAAAGTGCACAGAAACAAATGCCATAGCAAAAATAAAAAAAGAATGTACATTTAAATCTCGACATAATGAACTTCAACATAATGAAATTCTCAATATAACGAAGTATTGAACTTTTTAGAACTTCTTGTCCATAGAACATCATGTATTTGGGTCCTCAATATAACGAAATTTCACTGTCATCAGGAAGAAATACCGAGATAATAAATGAAAAATCCCATGGACGTCGATGGTCAAACGGTGTAATTACATGCGGCTGCTTGCGAATGAACCTCTCAAATCGGGCATCGTGCAACCAACTGCTGAAGCGGAGCAGAGTCATGTTTCGTATAAAGTCAAAGTGTTATCCTATCGCACTGCATGCATTGTATGCTTTAGGTACGAGTGAAAGTGTACGAGGGTGAGCTGAGGAGGATGGTGGCTTGATAAGCAGTCTTCCTGCACGAGCAAGGGGAAAGGGGGGGGAGTGAGCTCGCGGTAACACATCAAATGCACGCGAGAGCGAGGGGGGGGAGAAGGGGGTGAGGAACCGGTTGGAACGAGTCTCCTTTTCTAGCATGGCCGTGGCTGTGCATAGCTGTCAGCTTGGCTGCCCACATATGCAGCCCGTTAAGAGATAATCTGTTATTTGTGCGAAGACCTAGCGAGCAGAGATGGCATGGCATCGTGCACTGTCTTCCCACGTGTGTAGTGCTGAAGTTTGTGTAATCTTGAGTTCCAGAGTTGTGTTGAAGCGAGAGGCGGATGAAGCATTCACACCCCACGGCTAGCACTTTTCATGATAGTGTCATCCCACTATGGGCAACACTATTAGCCGCGGGGGTGGAGTGGACGCGAAAGCGTGGCTGGATTCATTTCATACCGCCGATGTGAAGATATGTTCGACAAGACATGAAACCGTATCTTTCATCGCCAACTCTCCAATTCAACAAAATGATTTCTTTCCATGCAAACTTGCCTTTTTCCTATTTTCCAATAATTAGAAAATTTTGCAGCCCCTTCCATGGAAGAAAAAACCATCGGTGACTGCATTTAATTGCATAAAAGATCAAATTTCAATATAAAGAAATTCCTATATTATAACAAAGCAAATTGCAGATTTTACCGGCTTCATTATATCAAGGTTTAACTGCATAACCACAGCAAGTAAGCAATGCCATACAGTTGAACCTTGATGTAACAAGGTTGTATGCAGGCAGCAAAAGATATGTTAAACTGGGACTTTCCTTAAGCTGAGTCTTGTACGCTTCTACTACAAAAATTACTTCTTGGTTTTCCAAACAGTTCATGTAGCTAGCATCTTCCCATTTGGCACTACACATAATTCCTCAATAAAGCAATAACTATGGGATTAAATGCACTGGCACATGCAGTCCAGAGATTGTGCCGAGAGTGGAGATTCTGTACGGACTGTGCTTCAGTGTTAGCAGCCTGCACCAAAGAGAGAACTATGCACAAAAATGCATCGCCACCATCATGGCGCATTAATGCCAGACTTCCATTTTCTTTGCTTAGAATGGCGCAGTGATTAGTGAGTGATCTCTGTCATATCATTAATAAATTTTTTATATTGACAGTGTAACATCTTTGTCATTAACAAATTTTGTTACATGTGGCATGGTCTAAAGTTTTTAAAAGGTTGTGCATAGCTTCTATGAAAAGCTGCTTCATTGTGATGACCATGTGCTTGCTGCCTGTGCATGTTTGCTGGGAGTCATGCAATTCAAGCGAGGTATGCAATAACATTAAATTTTATAGCCTCAGGTTCACACAGGCACATGACGATATGCATAATTGTTCACCAATGTCCCAGCAAACTTTGTTAATTAAAAATCTGCTTAAATAACTTGTTCACTGCAAATGTGTTAGCTTGCGTTAGCTGGCTGCTTGCAATCACCTGATACAGGCAGTGGCCTTACCTTGATTGAAACGGTTTCTTCATCTTCGAACGTCAGGAAACTAGAACCATTTCTTCGGTATGCAGCAACATTTTGGCTGCCTCTTTCTGTGTGAATCTTAAGGTTTGGGCAAGTCTGCAGAAAATTCAAAGAAGATATAGCACACTAACATTATGCAGTATAGCCAACAATGCACCATATCCTGCTGACGTGTGATCAGATTTTTTTTTTTTTTTGAGGGGGGAGGTGATCATAATGAACAAACCTGGGCGTAATTTTCCCAGTGCTCCAATTTGCACTTGCTACCTGGCACTTCATGGCCAGGCTCTATTTCAAAATATCGCACAGCCAAGTTGATTGATATACAGACTGCCAATGTGTGCTTTTCTTTTGACCTTGCCAACAACTTCTCCTGAAAAGAGTTTGATTACCTTATGTGAACATCATGCGTAAAGGTTAAAAAAACAATTATCGTTTATCCAAGGCTCTTACCAAAAGTTGAAACATCTTTTCAGTTGACAATGTCTCTGAGGGGTACTCAACCATGCAGTCCTTTGGAGGCTCATATGAGTGTGCCAACAAAATCAGGATATCAGATATCCTACAAAATTTTAAAACACAAAAAGAACACCACAGACACAGCCCCCACATCTCAGCAAAAGAAGCAAAATGCATGCAATTTGTAACAAAATATTGATTGGCAAACTCACTTCCTAAGGCGTTCAAAGTCCACAGCAATCCCAACGTGTACAGCGAGCATCAAGAGGTGCGGAGGACGACTGTGCTCCCTGAACTGTTTTACTGTAGCCTGTTAGGGTGAGAAGGAAAACAGTCAGACTGCTAGAGTTGGTATGGCTGCATTATGTGACAGCACAAAAGGTACGCAGAATGACAGATCAGCATGCGTAAGTTCATGCCATCTGTGGTATTACACACGAACAAAGAAAATTCAGAGCGTGAGATCAACGGGTGGGTATTGTCCTCCTCCCTTTTCAAAAAGAAAAATTTCCCATCACTTTTTTGTAATATAGTAATGCCTCTCCTTAACGCATTAGCGTAAAACAAAACAAAAATGCAACGGAACCTCGTCGATAGGATTCTGCATAATACGTTTTTCGAGATGATAATCTTTTTTCAATTTCCCGATAATACGATTTAGTTGGATAATACATCGGATGATACGATTTTCGGATGATTGTCCGGTTCCCGTGACGATCGTATCAACGAGATTTCACTGTAGAAAAGCATTCTATATTATTAGCATTTTCCATTTCTCTGTTGAGAACACAAAATATGACAACCAACTTCATTAAACCTACACACACCACTTCGTATATGCCATCAAAAACATTCTCAGTGTTGGGACTTGCACATTAGCCAGGACTGGAACAAAGCTACATGAGAGGTGGTAAGATGAGGCTCCTGCTATCGCTTCTGATTTGTATAGTAAAGCCACATCTGATATCTTCGACCAAAAGACCGGAAGAATGAGCCAACGAAGAAGTGCAAGAGCATCGTGCATAACATTAGTTTGTTACAAAACTGCAAATACTTTTTCACCTTCAATATGCTTTTTACCCTCTCTTTTCACAACATTTCTACTTGCACACTAAGACAGTACCAGCCCAACAATTTTTTAATAATTTACATGAAGTGCAATGGCTGGCTGAACAGCAATTCAATGCACTGTATTTACATGCACACAATTAGACCCTAAAAATATGGCGAGAATGGAACTTGTTACAACTCAATATTCAAAGCAACATTAGCCATGTACTTGAAATGTTTTAACATCTTGCGTGCACCCCGGCTCACACACATCCCAGTAATGAGTGACTCGTCAAGCTATATTAGTGTTGCAATAGGACGGTTATGCGACAAAAGGGCTACAACTATGAGACAGCCATATTTGCACAAATGCGGAGGTTACGTAGTTGCCTGCCGTAGGTGCGGATAGAGCCATATTAGAATACACTGCGCTGCTGTCCTCATGCATGTTCATATGAGCATCTATACTCTCCCTAAGACATTAAAACAGATTTCTTGTAAATATCAGCCTAATTGTGGTTGAGCTGACAAAATTTTGAAGTGAGAAATTGCCACTGACGTCAGCATGTCAATGAAATCTTTATTGTCTAGCAGTTCATTCGATATTATACCTCAATAATTTCACTTTCCATCATAATGCCTCAAAAGGGTAAGTGTAATCTCAAAGGTATTAATAAAACCTTATTGTACAGTCGAACCTTGACATAATGAGCGTGGATATAACGAAGTAGGAGAGAGAGAGAAATAACATTTATTAGTACTAAAGGAACTAACGCCCCAACCGTGCCTCCCGGTAGGCTCATGTTTCTTGCCTCAGCACGTTCTGCACCAGAAGTGGCCACCATAGTTTTTCTAACTTCATGGGAGAGTGGTCCACTCCTCCTAGCTGATGGGATGCTGGTTGTGTGGTAGTTAAAGTATTGTCTGTGGGGATGCGTGACTCTCACGCGTCCCCTGACGTTCTCCCCGCATGGCTCCCGTCTCCTGTAATCCGGCTTCGCCGCCTGGCTTTACGGCGGTGTGGTTGCGGCGCATTGCGGCATATAGCGACAGATGGCGCGAGTGTTGCGCTGCTAACGTCACCTAGCGGCGGGGTTACTCGGGCGCAGAAAGAAGAAGGCGCTTCCTCTACGGCTTGGGATCAGCGAGCAGCACGCCCGGATAGCGAGCGAATATGTTCGCCCCATGCTATGACACCATCGCCTAGTCGTTCACGTGTACGGTCACGCGAATGGCGCATGCGCCGGCTCACTTCGCGAGACCGTCTCGCGAGGCTTGGAGCAGGACACCGGTATGAACGAACACGGATCGTTCGAACTTGCCACCGTTCGCGTGACCGTACACATGAACAACTAGGTGATGGTGTCATAAGCATGGGGCCAACATATTCGCTGGCTATCCGCTTGCAGTGAGTCGGACTTCCTTGATTTGTCGCGTGCCCATGTGAATGTTTTATGGGTAGTCCCAATTCGGCTAGCATGCATTAGTGTTTGAAAGGTGCAATAAATGCCCTTTTTGATTGTTTGCACTACTGTGTTGTTCCTTTGTCCCAAGAGCACGTGTGAGACACCATGTCTTTCAGAAGATGTAGTTTGCAGGTCACTCCCACAAGGTGTGTTTATTTTATGGATAGGCCCCGCACTGTTTGCAAGTGGGGGAGCCTGGGTCCCTGTTGATATAATGCGTATAGTGTGGTGTCATTAATGTGTGCAGTTGTGCTTTTCGTATGATTGAGGCATCCTTTCTCAAATGCATGTAGGATGGTGTGCTGAGAAGTGTTGATGTTTCCCAGCAGACTTCAAAATATGTAGCCTTTCGGTCCACTGCATCTTCCGCTCTTTTCTGGGGTTGTAAGTGTCTTCGATAGGCCGAAGGATAGGAGGTCCCGGTGTTTCTGCACGGGAGAGCTGGTGTGCTCTTAAATTTCCTCGCAATCCTTGATGGCCTGGAACCCATTGTATATGTATATGTAGGAGGGGGTGAGCATGCATGCACATGTGGAGCTTTGTGCATATGCGTAAAGGTAGGGAATCATTTTGAATGGCTCTGCAAGCGCCTTGACTGTCAAGATTGTAACCCTGTCAGACGTATGTGTCATTTCCGTTATGGCAAGCATTATCGTCAGGAATTCCGCGTCCTGAGACGTTGGGACTCTCAACTTTTCACAAGCGTCGAGTGATGGCCCACGACCACTGCTTTGCTGCTTTCAGCGTTACGACTGGCATATGTATAGTATGTGTTTTGATCGTCTGCCTGCTGCATTATATTTATTCTTTTTGACCGCCGTTTTCGAAGTAAATATACAATCATTCTTATCAAAATCCCTGTGTAATGAATACAGTAGACGTCCGTTAATTTGACTCTGGCTAATTCGAACTTTGGTTAATTCAATCCCAACTGAAGGTCCTGGCCGGTGCCCATGCATTTCTATGGGTCCAAGCTTTCATTATTCCGATGCTAAAACTGGCCTTGACAGTCTAATGAGACATGGCTTTGTTATAACGAGGTTTGACTGTATATATCCCCTCAAGGCACCAATATTTTCTGTCCATTCGAATATAGTTTCAGTTTTAGTTTCTTGGACCTTCAGAATTATCAAAAGCCAAGAGCTCAGAACGACTTCAGTATCTTCAATTTTTTTGTGAGTTTTGTAATGTTTACAGAATGTGGTCTCCATGCGAGAAACTTTCTCTAGAACAACACATATAAAAAATTCAACTATCTCATGTCTAGCATACTTGGAAAACACCAATCCAGTTCCTTGAAAAATATGCCTAACATTCTGAAAAACAATGAAAGAAATGAACCCACTATACATGATGGCATGCAGACACCATAAGCAAACATGCAGCTGTCTGCCTTCCAACTCATTTTATTAATTTACACGAATTATTCAAACTTACAGCACATGTCAAATCACAAGTATTTCAAGATGTATGCAATATGTCTTAAATGCCACTATTTTCATCAGCCCATTTGTTTTTGATGCACTACCTTGGCATTCACAATTGTGCACACAGTCGCCTGAAAGGGACATAAAAAACTTTCGCAAATGTGTGAGCGACTCATGCATGAACGTCAGCAAAGTTGTACAAGGGAGTTCTCAAACCCTTTGGAAATCCAAGGTTTGCCACTAGCCAAAATCTGCCCAATGCCTCACTTCACAAATGCTTAACTATAGCTAGCACAAATCTTTCACTATATCCCAAGCCTCTTCAAATGCTTCTATATTCAAGTTCACTACTTCTATACACTCTGGTATATCTGATGCATGGCTCATGTATGCTAGAGATTGCGATGCAGGCTGCTTTGCTGGCTGTTCTTAATGATGGTTCATCACCAATGCCAGCATCTGGTAGTGCATTCTCGCTGACACCGGAGTCATACAGCCACTTCATGGCTCAGACAAAGGAGGCTCCACTACCGCCGCAGCACGAAAACCGCTGCGAAATTCCCCTCTGCAACTTTTGCTGTAAAAGCACTCAAAAGGGAGACTCCTTCAATAAAGCTTCGCAAAAGTTTTGCTTACTTGTGCCACCTGCTGCAACATTGCAGGCTCTGTGGATGTAGAAGTGAACAGCATAAAGCCATCAAGTGCATTGTCATCGAGGAAAGTTGTCCCATGAGTAACAAATGAGTTGATTTTGTCCTCCGTGTCAAGACGATCGATCACAACTGGAGGCAAGCCTACAAAAAGCAGCTGCCTCATGGTCAACTTAGAAGAAAGAAAGTCTTCAAATGATGTGCCTGTTTGAATAAATGTAAGCATCGCAAGTCAACAAAGTGGCTAATATATTATATGATGCATAGTTTACGAGAGGAAAGTGATTCTAACTTACGGTTCTTTACAGACAGCTGGCCTTGAATGTTATACTCAACATCCATGTACACCAAGTGCGTGCATTGCTCCTGTGCAATCTTTAGGGCTGCTAGATCTGCCTTGAATGTGCAGATAAGCACAGCTGCAAGCACAGATGAAGTTTATGCACACATCCAGACCACTACGTTCATTCATTAACATTCCAATGCAACACAAGCGCTAAACACAGTGGTCGATAACTCCTAATTAACCTTGACAAGCTGGAGTTTTTTGTTTGCATTTTACCCCCACTGGAATGCGGCAACTGGGAATCAAACCCAAGACCTTGTGCTCAGAAGCAGAATGTCATAGTCAATGAGCCACCATAGCAGCTAAAGCCACTATATTCATGAAATGTCTGAGTGAAAAACCAAGCACAAAAATGTACTTTTTCCAGCACCAAGAATGCACGGACATTCAAGGCACTCTAGCAAACAATTACAACTTCATAATAATTGTAGCCTTGGGATCAAATGCATACTCAAGAAAGCATGCTAGAAACACCTTCAACAAACAATGGCATTTTGGGTAGTAAAACAAAAAAAATTTTAGAACTGCTGTGGCAGAACATTAAAGTCAAGTGAGGAGATGAGGTAAAAGGCAACTAAGCGGAAAAAAAGTTGAATGCACTGCATATCGTGGCTGCACAAAATACTTAAACACTTGGCTTGGCCTCCACTTATAACCACATGAGCTAATAAAACTGCAGACACTGCAATGCTTAATCTATGTAAAGTTATGCCAAATCAAGCAGCTTTAAAAAAACTAGCCATGTTTATTGCTGTTAGCCATATTAGCATGGCATGCAGCACATATGTGTCCCCTCCTTTTTGAAATGGAGTAAAAGAAAAAGGTGGGTCCTCCACAGAAGGCTAAACACACTTTGGGGAATTGGTCGTGCATGACTTGTTTTCCTCCCTTTCTCCTCCTACACTAATTATGCTTGCATAATTTTTTTTTTCAAGAAGCTTTGTGCATGAACAATAAATCCAACATTGCATTAGAGCTTCATAGTGAATATACTTTAGGCTCTAAAGCTGATAACACCCAACAATGCAAAAAGTTACAAACTACATCACATATACATTAGACAATTGTGACTATGCCCACAGCTTCTTGTCTTTCATGGCACTATGGCACTCAGATCAACGTCTCATTTCACTCTCTAATAATAACTGTATTCTGGACATTCTACCATTGCCAACTCACAAAACATTTTCAGCTTTGAGTGAACCAGAGAGGACATGAACCATCCAATTTCAAATTTACTCCTAACAGAAAAACAGCAGAATTTAACAGTAGTGAAACGTCTAAAATGGTTCCCTGAGCAAATATTAAGGCGAAAGCCTTAGACAGCTCATGGGATGAAAATTTGACCGTCTGGCATTATGAAAATTTCACCGTCCGGTGCTATGGCACTAAAATTCAATGGCACCAAAATTGATGGTACCACCCACAACCATTGGTGGGAGTCGAAACCAGAACTATTGGTGGGAGTCGAACCCTCAACCTACGGCGGGACCAAAATTCAATGGCACCAAAATTGATGCTGCCACCATTGATGGTCAAACCCCCCAACCTTTGTTGTTAATCATGGTGAAGTTAATTAAGGCACAGTTCATTATTATAGAGTTAATTAAGGCACTTGAACCCACAACCTTTGGTGGGAGTCGAACCCACAAACTGTAGCGTTAATTAAGGCAAGGTTAATTAAGGCACAGTTAATTAAGATATAATTAATTAAGGCACTCGAACCCTCAGACCTTTGGTGGGAGAAAGCAAGTAAGAGGAAGTAACAACGCATTAGAATGAAAATGTCAAGTAATGTAATAAATGTCTCATGAGCATGCAAGCTTTCGCCTTCATCCTCTTTAGCATATGCTAAGTGACCGACTTTTTATGATGCCAACCTACCTTTAGTAGCAGACTTTGTGAAATGCTTAGGTACCCTTGCACTGCGTTCTTTGGGACCCTCAGATCCACTTGGTTCTGCCCCATGCCCATCTTCCAGCTGCCACCACAGAATGGTTGTTGGTTTTCTTTCCCGACACTGCTTGGAAATTGCACACAAAAACAAAGCAACTAATACTGTTAACTATCATCAGATGATTACTACAAGAATTACAATGTTCAAAAACTAGTAAAATTAAGACATGCTGACTGTATACCAGTCACTTGCAGTTTAAAATGGTTACTCACTTGGCACGTAGAAAAGAAGCCGGCTGACAACCTTGATTCGTGGAGCAGGTTCCCATGAAGTACATTGTCCATCAATATCATCTTGTCAGCCTCGAACAAAAGCACACAGCCCTCAGGATGCAAGGCCAAAAAGTGAGACACCTGGGGCATGTTCCAAGAAAATTGCACTTCATACATGCACTTTCATACTTTTTACAATAAGCTTAGCATGAACCAAACGACCACACATACGAGACATGGGACAAGCGCTACCTGGTGTCTTGTTGAATGTGTGGTCATTTGCTTCGTGCTAAGTTTATTGTGAAAAACATGCACCAACTCACACAAGAACAAGTGCTACTCATGCAGTTTCATTCATCGAATATATTAGCTATCAAACATAACTTGTGCAGCAAATAACCAAACATGTACTATGTGTGCATGCACACACACGTACGCACATGTGGACGCACACACACAGACACACACAAACCAATAACAAGGACAGTATATTAATTCATAGGTGCGAAAAAGCAACAGCAGGCATGCCACCTTCCTTGCTTAGGAAAATAAAGCTGTCTCTGGTCAAAGGAACATGATGTTACCATGTAAATGAGATGCTCAGAGGAAACTCAGAGGATGCTCAGAGGAAACTGTTATGGCTGGTTGACTACTTGCACACAATAGAGCAGTAACAAACGTGTGTAATACCCCACGATAGTGAAAAGAAAACTAATTGCAACAGATTCTCTTTGTCTAATATAGTACAGAAGAATATTGTACATATTACAATAAACGGCAATATTTTTTTCCCCCCAGAGTAGATTATATAAAATTCACCGGTCAGCTCAGACCCCTCACATCATTTGGTGCTCAGCAAAACAGGGATTGCACTATAAATAATGCAAGCCACTGCTGCAAACTATCCCAAACCAGGAGATGCCATTTTGTTTAATGGCCTATGAGTGCTTACACATGCAGCACTTATCACATTCTCCGGCAGAGGAGGCAGACTGCGATCGAAGTCAGTGTAGAATGAGCCATGAAATATGAATGATCACGACAGGTCCCTGCATAATGCAACTAAGCTGGGCAGTGCCTTTGCTTGAATGGATATTCTTGGTGCTGTCAAAGGTTTGTACTACTTATGCTTGTTTTAGCCAGCCAGTTTCTCTAAGACTTGGCTTAGGATCTAAGCTGGCAAAGATTTGAATAAATACAGTACAAGCACTACAAACGTACAGTAACTGACTTTCTAGCAAACAACCAGCTAGGTCAACTCATTCATGCAATAGGAAGAAAAAAAAAAGATGCATATATACCTTTTCAGTCAAAGTGCCTTCATTCTCAAATGTAAACATGTAAGTGTTGTTCCTCCAAAAGACCGATACGTTTCCCAAGTTGTGAAAAGTTGTGTTTTTTGAAGGGCAGACCTAAAATTGACAGGGCACATTGAGGTCTGCAGTACTAGCAGCATGCATGCACCTCTTGACCAAGTACACTAACAAAAAAGTTGCAGTTTCACCTAAAACACAAAGCAGTCATAATGATAGCATATTATTATGTGGAGTAAGACTCACAGTATCTTGCATAGCATCGGTAAAAGAATATATCTGCAGTGACATGCAAACAACCTGCTTTGTGGTGTGACCGTAGATGATGGACACAGTCGAGCTGCCCTCTCCAATCTTTCAGCATTGCAGTGTTATTGTGCAGTTATCACACTGAGATTCGAAAAGAGCAAAATAACAGTTGATTGTTGTTTGAGACACACACATCGCTTCTGTCTGACTTCTGTGCTCGCGTCCCTCCAACAGTACAATCACAACATTTTCCTTACTTTTCTCTCCTATCCTATCTTTGACCCCTGGCCAATGTCTTTGCTCAACTTTCCGCAGTTCGATGCTGGTTCATTACTGTTCAATGCACCCTGGCATGCAACACAACCACTTTCTTATAAGACAGTGCTGCTCTTCTTTCGGCAATTGGGCTTAACGGTCGTCTCAGCATTGTCAAAGGTTGGAGCCTCAATTAAAGGGGCCCTGAACCACTTTTTATCGAAGTGGACAAATACACTTAAAGTGAAAATAGGCTATTTCAGAATCACTTTGGCGTAAAAAGTACTTGAATGCGTACAGCAGAAGCAGAGTTATTGGCAATCAAACACGGCCTCCACTGTACTCCCCTTCCTCCTTCAATGCCTTGCATTGCGAAGGCTATGGCGGAGTGGCGCGGAGCCACAACGCTCCGCCTCGGGAACGTCACCATGGCGCGCAGTTCAAATTTCATTTTGGACTTCCGATTTTGGTGCCTACGAAGCGCTAAACGTAATCCAAATGCAATTGTCCTCAGCGAGCCGCAGTGCGCTTAGCCACTAGACTCGTGGCGGCACCTCGCGGCGGCTGCGATGTAGTCGACCGCAGCGACCAATAGCAGGGGTGTATTGGAGTGTGCTGTATTACGAAATAAAGCACACAGAAAAGAGCTAGGATCATGGGGTCTTTTGAAACGAGAGCGTTTGAGAGAAAGGTGACTTCGCATTCCGCTTGCCAGCTCCACGGACCGCATACGACAGCAGAACTTGGCTGAGATGTTCACAACAGCGTATGCTACCCTCGGACTTATTTCACCAAGCCTGAGGGGTCGTTCAGGGCCCCTTTAATGGAAAAAGTTATTGGTTTAGAACCAGCTGACGTGCCTTCCTCAATAATTTGTAAGCACTTGACCAACAACATGACAATGTGATTACGGTGATAATCGGGGATATCAGAGCTATTAAAACATCCTGTGGTGACACGGTGAGTGCAGCAGGCTATATAGCACACATCACTGGAGAGTGCAGTGACAGGAATGGCAGACTGAACCATTTGTTAGACATAAGACTACAGGCAACTATTGTAAGCACGATGTTTGCCTGGTGTTTACAATGAATTACACAATGACTTTCATTGATGCTCTCAAGGAGCTGCATTACCTAGTCTACGACACATGCAGGCCCAAGATTTGAGACACTGCTTAATGTGAATGGGGTCTCTTGTTGCACATACACTTAACAGCAAATGTGCAGCACATGCACTAAGCATATTCATTACAAGACTAGGACAGCACAGTTGATATGAATGGAGAACACACATTTGTGTTTCTGTACTTATTATTATATGTAATGTACATTAGTGTGATTCGTTCTTACATGAAGTGATTTAGGGCTGGACTAAGTTTAACAGCTGGCAACAGAGGAAAACAACAGTGAATTTCAAGTAATTATGCACTGGATGTGCTCTCGTTTCTTTCTAGTGACTGTACAAGCACAGTGACTGTACAAGCCATTACATTTCTATGTGTTGAAATAGAAGGTGTAAATACTACTGTCGTACAGTAGACCTCCATTAATTCGACTTCGGTTAATTAGATATTTTGATTCATTCGATCCTGACTGAAGGTCCAAGCCAGCACCCATGTATTGCTATGAGCCCACACTTTCGTTATTTCTATCTTAAAATACTTGATGATGCAACTTCTGAAGGGACATTGCACTAAAGAGGAAAAAGCCCAAAATAATTCACATCATAAATTCTTGTCATGCTCCACAGTATGGTTGGCACCGCAAACTACTGCTGGGATTGCATGCAGAACACGTGTCATTTTATGTATCACGGTAATATACTAGTAAAAGTTGTGCCATAACATTACCATGTTCATTTGTTTATTTTAATTAGAACATAAAGTATATGCATCCTTGCACTATATTTTTAAGAAGGTCTGAGAAGGTTTGATAACATCACAGGTTCTGGACAATGCCCACAATACACAGGGTTACTGATGAGGGCAGACATGAGTACAGCCTAGTTGGCCTTTTGTGATGAGCCAGACGACTAAAGTGCAGGGATAAAACATGAAAAGGTCACAGGTACACCAGGTACACAAGGTGAACCATGGACAATGACATAAACGGTTTGATTATATGCTTTTTGACATAACCTTATTGCATTAAGTTTGCATTAATTGCTTTTCTTCCACAACTGCACTGAAGTTAAATGCGTGGTATGTGTTGTGTGATATCACTTATTTTGTGGTGACAGCTATTGCAAAAACAAAGGTACTGAAATTGCACTAAAGAGGAAGAAGCTAAAATAATCCACATCATAAATGCGGATTATTATAATCACAGTACGGTACAATGCAGTATGCAGTACAACGTCGTTACTAAATTTAGCACTCAGGACAATGTCAAACAATGTATCTCCATAATTATTTCACTGAATCAATTCAATTACCTGAGCATAGTTGGACCATGTTTCCTGTTCACAAGCACTACTGACTTCATTCTTGCCTGCTACTTTGAATGACCGCACTGCAAGGCTGATTGAAACACACGTTGTCACTGACATCCCATGAGCTGGCTCTGTTGCTTTTTTCTGCGAGCAATCACAAAGAGACCTTTTTAGACTGCGTTTCCCAAACTGTTGGTGTTGACGATGATATATGGGGTTTGATGACGCAAGGGCCAATGATGGCCAAAGAGCAACAACCAATGGTGTAATGTAGTTATTTGCAAAGACACTTTGACAATGTTACTTTGCAATGACAAAGGGTAGATGCATAGGTGTAGCGTGGCTGTGTGTGCGCCCTATTCTCAATCAACAAAACAGGGCATCAGTTCATCGCACTTTTGTTATAGATCGCCAATTACCTAAATGCAGCTTGATTCGAGAATTATTCGAGAATTGAGTGTCCCAAGTGGATTGCCAAAAGTTTCTTAGTTTTTCCCGCAAGAATGGAAATTGTTGGTTGTCCCAACTCTATGGGTGGTTCATGAGAGGCGACTTGCAGGGTTGCAAGAACCTGAATGGTGTACTAAATACAGTCTTTACACAATTATCTGCCTGCTCTTCTGCCCCACATGAAATGACTTTTCAATGAAGCTGCGAGAATATTATCAATAAAGCCTCCCTCAGCTTACCGCAATGTAGTAAGCCATGTATATATATATACCAATATATATGTCTCTTACTAACAGCTGCATACTAATAGCCTGTCATATTTTGGTCTTTGCTCTCTCCTATTTCGCACTCATAGCCATGAGCTGATCTCATCATGCCATTTTCTGCAACTCTGGAGAACTGCTGATCATGTTCCTTCCTTTTACTCTGACAGCTTGAAGACTAAGTCCCAGGTTCGAACAAGCTGCAGAAATTGCTCCATTACCCCTCCCACACACACAGACACACACCATTGTTCATGTGTTTATTAATGATTATTTATTAATTACAATTCCTATCAGTGTCATGACTACACGTGGTGCTTACTTGATGTCACACCAGCAGTGTAAGAGGAAACTGGGACATGAGAATGCATTTCATTGGCTTTCTAGTGTAAAGCCTTTGGGAATGAACTTTAAGGTTTTCAGCATTGCTGACAAACTTTATTAACACATATAGTGTACCACTCTTGCATATGTGCCAGTTTATGTACCTTAGTGCTTAAAAACTATACGCTACAATCATACTAAATCAGTGTCTTTATGGACTGCTTAATTAAGGACCAAGTTCTTACCATTTGCAAGATGTCTTCAGCGGTTAAGATGTATGGGTTTGGAGGAGAAATCTGGCAATGCCCCGGAATTGTGTAGTGGTGTGTCATAAACACAATAATCTCACATATCCTGAAAAATATAATGCAATGAGAAACAGGTCAGCTCCAGGGACAATGGCAATCCTTACCCTCGTAAGCGGCTCAAGTAAGCAGCAGCATGGCTATAAGAAAGCCCAGCCAAGAGAATTTTTGCGACATTATTTTTTTGCAGATATTCCTTCACTTCCTATTAGAGAAAGGAAGGACAGGTGTGTGAGCATTAGAATGATTTGAAAGGTGCAGTGCATGCATCCCTACAAATTCAGAAGTGATCATGACTTACAGTGAAAAACCTAACCAGAAGTTCCATTTGAGTCTGCGCTGTAGAAAACAATGCCACTCCATCCAGTTTCGAGTGAAGAAAGACAAGTTTTCTCACAGCTTCCAGGATATATTTTTTCTGTTTTGACTCGAATGCTTCCTTTGAGGTCACAGAAGGAGACAAGGCTACTAAGTGTTTGCTGTCTTCAATAGAAAGAAATTCCTTGAAGCTTTGTTCTGAAAAGAAATATTTGGTACCAAGAGTGTAGTATTCACAAGTGTTCTATCCTCCAGTAATGCCTATTCTTTAATACCAGGGAGCACAATGACCCACACATTCAGTCCAACAATTGTTGGCACTGAAATCTCTCAAAGCCATTGCATACAGTAATACATTAGTCATTAATGTCTTCCTCGTTAACAGAATTAGTGTCTTGAAGCTTAAAAAGGTTACTGCACTACCTATAAAAGTTTTATTAGCAGGTTTGGAACAAAGGATACATATTATCATACAGTAGCCAACTTTACCTGGTACCGAGAATTGCCTTGACTGGTTGCTGAATGTGGCCTCCACAAAGACAACATGGCTGCAATGCTCGCCAACCAGAACTGTGTGTTTGGCCTTCATGGACAACACGCACACCAGTTTTCCTGAATTAAAAGAAAAGCACAAGCAAACATGAACAACACACAAGAGCCTGACCAGGTTTCAAGCACTTACTCTTATGGCATTCTTCTTTAGATCCACCTGCCATGCCAAAAAGAAAATGAAAGACAAGGAATAGTAACACAAGAAGACAGTGACAAGGAAAAAGCGCGTATTACCTCGCTCACACACATTCTCCGGGACAGGCAAGTCGTTTTCATCACTAGGTACATAATTTTCCTGACTTGGAACTAAAAGAATGAAAAGCAAAGTTTAGTCAATACATGAAATGCATGCAAACTTTCATGAACAAAACTTGTACAATGCAATTTGCTATTTTTGACAAAACTGAGCATTAGTAAAGTACTGTTCTGCACAAATCCATAAGGTGGAGAGTTCGTGGCAAGCATATATTTTTTAATATAAAATTAGTTTGCCTAGCACAGAATATATTAATTTTATCAATGCATTCTTCTAAGCTTCTAGTGACTAGAACTGTTGGTTAATCTTGTGCACATATAACCATCTGGTAGCCACTAGTAGAGCTAGCTGGTAGAACAAGTGGCCTGGTCTTGTGGTGTCTCTTGTTCAATGCCCAAGAGCAAAATAAGTTTGCTTTTGAGAAACAGTCCAGCTCACTAATAGGGATTAGTAGCAGTTAAGTGCAAGAGTAAATTGTATTTTATAAGTTTAATAAAATTGTTTATCAGCATGAAACTACAAAATGAGCCCAATCCTGTTGCACATAGGCTTTTTTAAAAAGCACTTACCCTTTGTGTACTGAAGGGTCTTGGCAATAGACTGAAGCCTTGAATACCTTTCTCTTGCGATGCATCGGCCCATGAAGTCCTCATACTCAACATGAAAAGCAGCAACGCATCCAAGTGGGCATTCCTCTAGAAATGCTGCCACCTGTTTGGGAGAAATACAAAGCCAAATAGTGTATGTAGACACTGAAAACTGAACCAGATTACACAATCAAAAAGAATTCATCTATAAATATATAAAGTACAGTGGCGCATTAAACACTTGACATATTACCTTATCAGTGATAGTTTTTTCATCCTCAAAGACCAGCATTGTTGTGTTTTTCTTCAGGTAAGCTGCTCCCCACTCTTGATCTCTCTCAACAGAGCCAATTTTTGAAGGGCATGTCTGAAAGAAAAAAAGAAAGCTGTGCTAATAATAGCTCCATTTTGCAGGCGGCATTCATTCAGTTATCTACCACAAAGTCTAGATACAAGTGCTTTCTGGATGACCTATGTGTAATATTTGTATGTTTTCAAAATGAGAAAGGGTGCTAGCAGAACACGTTCTTGAAAGCTCAGTCAGTGTAACAAAGCAAATGCTTGCTTGCAATAAGGGTTGTGCTATGAACTTGTGACACTACCAATCTAGCTAACTGACAATGACAAGCCGAAACATTGACGTTGACAATGACATTGCTTGTCAGTGTCATTACTGCGCACAGTCCTGGCTTCAGTCTGCTTGCAAAATGACCAAGGCTCAGTAAAAACTCCAAACCGATATGCAATGACATAGTTGACCAACTTATAACAATGTAGTGGTTATAACCACTAGATTTTAGTTACACTATCGTTTTGAGACTCCATTCATTGAAATAACATGCAGATATAATGGCTATTTTTCAAGGAGTCATAATAGTACAATGAATAGAGTGAGCTCGCTATCAAATATAAGGTGTGGGAGTGGGGGAAAAGGATGGAGGAAGAACATGTGCAAACAGTGAAGTGGCAGAACTTTGGAAACCCTTAAGCCGTTCAAATTCATTTTACTTCAAAAGCACCTTTACTGAAGGAACAAGTAAGAAGATAAAGATGCAATTTAAATTTCATAGCATAAGGGACCAACCTAACTTTCAAGGACCAACCAAGCTTAAGGGGCTTTTGTTCCCAAATGCATCATTGCACCACCTTGTCCACTTAATGGTGTGGCACTCTCGCTGCTCTAGTTTTAAGCTTACAAAGAGGTTCTGACAGCACTTGGTACTGATACAGCTGTTTTTCGCGGAAGTATCACATTCACTATAGGTATGTTCAACTGTATTTCTGGCCTGCACCTCTGTTTAATACCAACACACTACAGATACTTTGCAGCTGTAGCCCGAGGGCGCGGGATTGAAACCCGGCCATGGCGGCTGCATTTCGATGGAGGTAAAATGCAAAAACGCCCGTGTACCGTGCATGAGTGCACGTTAAAGAACTCCAAACGGTCAAAATTAATATGGAGTCTCCCACTATGGTGTGCCCCAATCAAATTGTGGTTTTGGCACGTAAAACCTCGAATTAAATTTTTTTATTTTGCAGCTCTAGCAAGACTTGAGCTTGCAGTAAGCATTTCTGTTGATGTTTCTCAGCTAATGACAATTGCCTCATGGCACATTTATTGTCAGCTCATAAAATATTAAAGTTCTTAAAACTGTGCCAGGTCACCTACCTGGTCATAGTTGACCCACTTTGCACGAATGCAGTCATCCATAAACCTTTCATGGGAAGAGCGGAGTCTGTAGTCATGGACAGCCAAGCTGACTGATATGCAAGGAAGAGTCTTCCTCGAGGGGCTTTCACCAACCTTTTGCTGGTGGACAAGGGAAAACATCTTTAAACATCTTCACAAGCTTTAAGGGCTTTATATACTAGCTTTCAAAGTATTGAAGCTTATTTAGTTTGGATAAGCATGCATCCCCATAAATGTAAATGTCACCGATTCAGCCCTAAAAGCTAAACATACATGGTACAAGCACGTGCAAGTAAAGAAAGGAAGTCCAATAAGGCAATGAACAGGACTAGTTGGTAGCTGCTAACTTATTCTATGTTCAATATATGAATCTTTTGAAATGTAGAACATACCCTAACACAAACTGATGTCTGATTCATCCACATTTCGAAAGTATCACATAGCACATAAAAAAAAAATAAAACACATTTATTTTTTAAGAATCCACACAGTTTAGTAGATTCACCTTGTTGGAACACCTGCAATATCCTAGCCCTATAGAATGTAGACCCAAGTAGCATGCATTGCTGCAGCACAGTGAATATTGGATTTCTCTTTTACACTTGGAGTGCAGAGACTTACTACATTTACAGTAAATAAATATTTTTTTGTGAGCTTAGCAGCTTGGGAAAGCACTTTGCACTATGTTCGGAACCATGCTTCAATAATAAGCTTTTTTTTCCTCCCCACAATTTTGCACATAAAGTGTGGCAACCTCAACCGCTTAACAACTGAGCATTGTGAGAAAGCCAACATTCTGATGTTCAAGGAAGAATACCCCCGCTCCCTCCGATGTTCTCAGACTTCTTCTTCTCATTCGGTACGCTTCATACCAATGTGCGCGTAAAGGTCCTAGCTTATAGTCGGGAAATAGAAAGGCAGCAACAGTGCAAGATGGTTCAATGGTCTTATCCATCACACTGTGATGTGTGCCCGCAGGGCAAGTGGCAATTCATAACCACTTTTCCTGTCCACGGTTACTGTCAGCTGTAACGCTCTGCGTGCCTTGCCCAAACTTGCGTAATCCCAGCATTTTATACGTTAACTCCTCTTGCACCTCCAACGCTATAACACGTCTTATGACACAATAAAATACCTTGCGTTACGATGTTGATATTTTCAGCTCTTGCATTTGTTCATTATCTGATTTCTGTCATAATGTAATTCAATTTTTTGTTGGATTTTAGCACTGTACTTTCAGGTTTTCTGTTTTGTTTGTTGTTTTTTACTTTCTGTTCTTTGTGTAACACAAGTGTACCAATACTGCCTAGAGCTGTTCTTGGGCACTTGCAGAAATAAATGAAATTAAATGAAATGCATGGCTGTGCAACTGTAGTTCAAAGCCGATTGACTCACACATCATTTTTGCCCTTTATATTCACAATATGTTTTTTTTTTCTGAGTTATAAAAAGCAGCACCCTCTTGCTTTGCATTTCTGCAAACATGGTATTTTGCTTTACTTACCATAATCATGCGGTGGTGCTTTGTGACAGGTATATTAGAGGGACGAGACAACTTGCAAGATGAGGGCTCAGTGATGGGGTGGTTCACAAATATTAAGAAGTCACACAACCTACAGAAAGAAAAAAGGCATTTCTAAATGTTAACAATCTTTGGAGAAAGTCTTATGAACTGCCATGAAACAGCACAAGTAAAGCACTGCTACAAGATACAGAGCAGTATAAGGTCTTATGCTACCCAAGTGGTGCATTACTACCTTAGATGTCAACACTGTTTCATGTACTATCGACCAAAAAAGTTTACGGACCACGGGATCTCAGAAAACGCTAAATATCCGAGCAGCCTTTAAAGGTAGCCAGTAAAACCGTACATCACAATGGTGTTTGCATATAACAGTAGAGGCTGGAAATGGGAATACCAGGCTGCAGTTTTGAGGCTGCGGAGATATTTAGCTTTTTGTCAGATCCCTTGGTCCCTAAACTTTTTTGGTTGATAGTACAAGACTAAGCATCAGAAAAATAAAATTAGACTTGATTGTTCTTAGATGTTTATTATATTAGTTCATCTGCTGCATTTAGTTAAATTATCATTTGTCATCATCAGCCTATTTAAAACACAGCAGGACAACTAGTTTACAAAAACATCTCTAATTACCATAACCCCCAGTCACTTGAAACCTTACTCCTACAAATTTCTTGACCTCATAAGTGCAAATAATTTTCTACAACCCTTGACCTCATTCCTCTTCTCTCGGCACTCATACTGTTATCTGTTAATCTAGTAAAGAATCTGTTGTTTACGTTGTCTGCATTCCATCTCAAATACAAACTTTGCACTGCTAAGTTTTAAGTGTTTTCTCACTGAAGCTGCCAAGAAATTTGCAATTACAATATATCTATTGCCTTGTTTTCCTTTGCTAGATAGAAACAGGCTTGCTCTTAACATCTATTTGTCTGGCAGCAAAAATGGTAAATGTAGATGTCAAATGCACAAGATTTTTTTTTTTTTTTGCAACGAAAGGCAAGTTACCTGAACTGGAAAACTATTCCCAAACAAATGCACATATAATGCTAAGAGGACATGCTTACCCCATTTCTCTCAAATGGCAAATTTATTGTAAGCAAAGCATTAAAAAATATTCATATAGGCTAATCAAGCACTCAGCGCAAAATACAAGTACGTCCATTATAAAATATCTTTCCTCAAAAGCCAGTGGTCCTCTGACTTGACGCTGGAATGCCATGCAAATACTTATGCCAAAATTCTTATTTGTTTCTATGGAAGTGGAGGCTTTTAATGAACATGTAGTCTACAGATTGGGGGTTAAAAATGAGCCATAACATTAGGAGCTAGCAACACGCACAAAACTAGAAGAACAAAACACGTTTAACATACAGCCTCCTTACGAAAAAAATCTTACAGCCGCTAGGATACCATGAAACAAAGCATAATCGGCGTACCCTGTGAGACTGTCAACGATGCTCTGATTAATTGCCTGCAGTTGAATGCCCAAGACAAGCTGCCACTTTTTTTCAGCATGACTGTTTTCAAAATGACTCCATATACGCTGTAATGCCAAGGAAAAAAAGTGTGAAACTGGGCACAAGGCAAAAATGAAATCAAGTTCATTAAATGCAGCTGCATAAATAAATTCACAAAAATTTACCTACTGTGCAAAGAGATAAAGCATATTTTACACAGGTCCACAAACATCTATGAAAAAAGTTAAGTTGAAGTGGCCGTTCAATGCATCCTACACAGAAATTGTAGGTTTGATACTGCCAGATTCCTTTTTCCACCTTTATCCTAAGTACGAACAAAAGCAAGATGGCCCCTATGTATAACGATAAGAAATGGGGGAATACTAAGAGGCTCAATATTTTGTAAAAAATCTGGTTTATGAAGACATCAGATACTACAGGCAAGTAAGTACAAAGGGAGATGTATTTTACTCATTTAATTAAGGGGTCTAGTTAGTGTAGAGAAGAGTAAATGAATGTCTAACATAATATTTTCAAAGAAGGAAATGAAACAACCTCTGCCTCTGTGGTGCCTCAGTGGCTGTGGCTCCCTGCTGCTGAACTTGAGATCGCCAGTATGATCCCGAGCCCTGACAGCCATATTCCAATGGGGGTGGAATGCAAAAACACTCACGTAATGTGTGTTGGGGGTTCAATTAATTTGGACTGCATTGGACTGGGCATCCAATCCAATGTGGTCCAAATTAACCTGGACTCGTTCACTACAGTGTCTGTCATAGTCCACGGTGCAGCTTTAGAACATCACAGCCTATAACTTTACATTAAAAAAAATTGAAGAAAAGACTACTAGTTACAGGACTCGCTGCCTCTAAGGATACATGCTGTGTTCTACCAATTCAGCTACAGCAGTGGCTTTCTAAACTTCCACTTTCCTAGGTACTTGTGCACTTATTCCTGAAATCGAGCCGATGGAGCAGATTTCAAACATCCATTATACGGCTGTTGCCACATCAAATGTGGTACTAGAGCTGGGAGCTGGCCAATAAACTCTGATATGCTACCTCAAGGCATCAAGGCAGCCTTTTCCCTGAATTATAGCATGATATAGGTGTACCACTACGATTACTCTATGCTTTACTTTGCTTTATTGACTGCTGGCAGCTTCAGCAATTATCTTTAGCGATTCCTTCATTTCCCAATCCTTGGCACCTAAAGTGAGTCGCTTCTCTTAACCTCTGAGCCACCATACACCACTCTATTTACTTAACACGGCTGACTTGAGTGTGTCCTGAAAAGGTGTACCTTTGCAAGGTCAACAAAGTTGCCCATGTCAGTGACCAGGGTGGAAATTAGGGCAAGGCCATCTACATGGCGTTCTTGGACAAAGTTGCTCATGATCTGCAGGAATGGGTCTATGTGCTCGTGCTTTCCTGCATGCAGCATGTTGGCCAGAGAGCTTTCTAAAGCCACAATTGCAGCAGCAGGGCTACGAAGCTGTAGGAACAAATCCAGGTCCTTTCCTGCAACAAGTCACAAATGATTATAAGACTTCACAGAGGCAGGCATTTGAATACTGAAATAATTCACTGTTTTGCTTTTCATTGAACAAAACATCACACCTTAGCAAACTGGACAGCCACACAGAGCAGTAATTAGTTTAAATGATGAGCCCATTCACCGAGAGTCACTCTTGACAGCTTTTCTGAGTCATAAAGCACTTCTGCAGCAGTGCGGACTGTGATAGCATTGCTAGCCACCTTTGTCTAAGATTACTTTTCTGTTACTGCTCAGCAGTTAACAATCATCAGGGTTGCAGGTCACATCGTATGGCAATTGAAGGTATATTTGCCAGCTTGCCAGAACAAACACAAACACAAGAAATGTAAATTAGTAGGTAGGTTTCTCCTTCCACATTTGCCGGAGTGTTTTTGACACTCTAGCGTTATTCACAGGCATAGAGTTTTGGGGTTGGAGCACACTTAGCGCTAGGTTACACACATCATGCAGCACAATTTCAAGTAATTAAACATACGGGGTGTGCCCTACTTCTCATCTGCATTCTATTGGAGCATGTTAGCACATTTTAAGATATGCACAATGTAAGTATTTCCTCAAAAAACATAAATGCATTGCACCGCCATGCCCAGAAAGTAGCAAAAAGAACAATTAAGACAAATGCACAGTATGATGGCTGCCAGACAGCCTTTCAGATCAGGTTACTAACTACAGTGAATACCCAGCAACCACAACTGTTCAAAAGAGAGCAAAAAACAAATGAGAGTATCATACCGAGCGATACGATTATTTCAACATAAAAATTAACGAGAAATACGTCCTCAAATCTGCAGGTTGCAGATGACTCAGAGGAGAAAACAATATAACCAACGTGTTCTGTTAATACCTTATCATGAGGCCAAAACTAGGATGCGCAAGAAAGCTTGCAAGTCCACTGTGACAAGGAATTAAAGGGAAAAAGCTCAGCATCATGTTATGCAATCACTTCTCTGAGTGGTATGTTAGGACTACAAGACTATATATGGTATAAGTGATCTGCATATTGCTAATGTGGCAAACGAAATTAAGCTGCATGCAATACATGAAATGTAATCTTTCAGAAGGCAACTGAAAAATAAGTTCCCATACACTATGCAAAACATTGTCTGTTAGATCTAAAGCACACTATTACTATACTATTATTACACTGCTGTATTACACTGCTGTATTTTTTGCCGGCACAAAAGCTGTTAAAAAAAAACTCAGTGCCATTCCATTCTGTGAAGGTGGATGACCAGCGGAGCTATATATATGGTGATAAACTATATTGATTTAAATAAAGACACATACCACATGAATTGTCATTTTCTACTGTCTTTATTATTTTGCCACTAAGGTGACTATAGCTTTGTGGTCGCTATGGTAGATGGCCATGGGTTCTGTAATGATGCTTGAGCGGGAATGGGCGCGAAGGCGGCGGGAGGTGTTAGCAGCCTCCCGCCACCTTTGCGCCCATTCCCACTTCTGCTCATGCTGTCGTTCTTCGTAGGCATGCTGTTCTTTCTCGGTCCGCACAATAGGCGGTCTACCCCTTACACTGCCGGAACACAACTGAGATAACGTGCCTATGCAGTGCATGACGTCACCAGCCAAAGAGACACAGCCATTGGCTATTAAACGCAGCTCGGGCACACCGGCGACACACTTTTGCTTTGTATTGAGGCTATGGCATTCTTGGTCTACGCGCTCAACCTACGCACACAGCGATCTGCTGGAAACTAGCGTATAACAGCTCCGGTGTTAAAAAAAAAAAAAAAAACGTCCACATTCATGCTGAGAGCATTCATGCCACTTGCCTTCATAGAGCTTCTTCTTGTACATGTCATAGGTAACACTCAAGTACACCAGATGTGTGCAAAGGCTTTTCGGAAATTGAGTAGAAATGTGTTGCTTTCTGATGACACAAATGAAAGGCCCTGGGAGAACAGAAGCAAGCAACAATGATATTCATAAACTGCTGCTTTTAGGGAATTGACAGCATACACAAATTTCTTTCAAGATTAATGCATACATTGTGTGCTACACATCAGGGCATCACAAGACATGTTTTCACCAACTCAAGGCTGTTGCATGCAGCCTGTAAGTAAGGCTACGTAATTCGACAAACAAATTCCATGCAAGCCGGTGTATTTTTTTTAGTAGCTTGCCTTGTGGAATATGTGCTTAAACTAACGCAAAGAGCTCCCCCCCTCCTTATGCAGCAATTGCAGTAGTGGCTTAGGGAGCTTATCAGGCTCTGTTATGCGTCATGAAACCAAGAATTTGTGAAAATAAGCCGTGACCAATGCATTGTGGTTATACAAGTGACAGTATGGAAAAGTGAGCATGACTTATCTACTTTACCTAACTGAAACTGTAAATAATTTTTTGCAAGATTACATGCAAGTACTTTGTATTTGTGTCAGTTCACTGTAGTCACTTTGCACTCTCTTGTCTTTAGGCCAAAACGAAATGCAATGAACTTACTTTTTTCTAGTGTGAGCTTCTTGCCCCCACTGCGCTCTCTTGAATCTGTTTTCCCCAGCAGTGTTTCTGAAATAACACACACACTCATGCCAGGCCTGTTGGATACAGGACAGGCCACAAGTGCTCATAGCATGCACATAAGAGCACATGTCTTGACTGCAACAAGGTTGCAAATGTTTGAACCATGATTACTCACCTGTGTCCCTTCCAACCAGTTTTGCTAGTGTAAGAAGCCTTGAATATTTTGGCTGACCTGGGCATTTACCAGAGAGGTCTTCAAGGTCAGCTTGAAAAGCAGCGACACAGCTTGTTGGATGTACATCGAAAAATGATGTAACCTGCATGATTGCACATGGCAAAGCTTTTTCAAAGTGCACATGTGAAAGAACACAATGAGACATTTCAGTAAGGAGGATGCATTAACTGAACTGCACAATCTAAGTATGCCGTTTTCAATGTTCAACACCTACCAGGCAAACATGTCATCTGCTAAGGTGCAATTCAAATGCTGTAAAAAGAAAATTAGACAACAACCAGCCCTTAAGCATTGCCAAGATTGCTTCAATGGTATATACTAGTCATTTAACACCAATTTAGCCAATGTGAAATTTCACTGCAGTTGGCCTTTACCTGCACGATCATAACAATTGGACACAAAGGTTGGACAAAGGTCTGTAAAATGCTATAACATTTGAGAGTGACTGCTAAACAAAAAATTGAAGCAATAGGAGGGCTGCAAAGTGGCAAAGTTGTTGATTTGGTGAAGACAGAACAGCAACAGTGTGTACTGCAAGTGGCTGCAAGCAAAGTGCATGTGCACTGTCATGTCACGAGACATGAAAAAGGTTGAAGCATTGGCACAGGCCAAGTCATCAGACTGGCTCACATGTTAGCCCGAAGTGTAAACCGGCGAATAAAAACAAGACAGACGGATACAGGACATAGGCAAAAGAATAGACTAAAGCACTTTTGAAACACAAGAACATTGGCTGAATGAAAAATATTAAAATAACAATTTTCAGGATGCGTGATCGGAGTTGTTCACAGTATACCACTGACTTGTAAAGAAGTATTTTATTAAGGCGAATGCTTGAGTAAAATACCTTCATTCCAACAGGCACAGAAGGACACCTTCCAGTTCATTGAAAACAACATGAGTGCTGGCTAGTCTTCAATGATGATTCAGTTTCAGACAAGCAAATAAAACAATGTGAACAGGAACCAATTAGAATGCATAATATTATAAAAAGCACAACACGGACTTTTTGAGTATCTATCATTCCATTAAATAAAGCGTTTTCATTTTTAGATGCTACAAGTGCATGGATACGTTGAGACAATGTGTACACATATGGCACTCCGTTTACACTTTTGGTGCATGCATATTTTGTTCTTAGGATGCTAGATTTCATAAGCTTTTAGTTGCACTCCAGTGCCCATCCTGACTAATGCATGTTGACAGGTTCGTTGACTAGATGAAGACAGAGAAAGACAACATCAACACACAGACACATACGGCGCTATGTGTGCGTTGTCTTTTTTTCTCTGTCTAGTCACGTCTGCACATTTTATTCGTGAATCTGTCCTGTCTATTTCCACTTGTCTGTCCCCTCCTTTATTCATTTGCCTGTTTTCACTTTAGTTAATACTATGTACTAAATGATCCTTCAAGATATGTTACAGAAACTTGTAATAAGATTCACACATTAATGGTGCATTCAAAACAGTGTTCAAAGACATCAAAGGTGCAGCTGCAGACATTAGGAGCAGACAAACATTTTTCAAGCCAATACAATTCCAAACGAAAGCACAAATTGCATGTTTCCAGATTAACAAGAAACAGGAAAACATGCCTTTTCAAGTCTGCAATATTGTATAGACACTTTTGATACTACGGGCACTTCTTATATAACAGCAGTGTACTGCATTTTGCAATTGGCATTTATTGTACAACACCGCAACAGCGTACTTTGCAAGTGGATTTCCAGCATTTTTTTTTCTTTCTGCAGTGAGTAACTTATCTTGATTGGTATTTTTAACCAATTTAGTTACACATCACTAATAAGAAAGTTCTTGCCAGCAAAGGCCCTAAAACTGAGTTAACTAATCCTAAGAGAAAATGTCACTGAAGTCTTAATTACAACAAATGATGTAATCCTATTAAAATTGTAAAAAAAATGTTACCAAGGGACATGTGGAACTTTTTTAAAAGGAAAACTTTCCCAGACATGTTCCCATGGCAAATTAAAGCAACAGAAGCTGTGTCAAATGCAACAGGGACTGCAGCAAGCAAGCGAACAGAACCCTAGCTGACTGTTTTTGATGTTAATTACTATGGCTCTGACTATCTTTCAAAAGACAACTTCTGGCTGATGCTGAAACTAGCATTCATGGTTACGACACATAACACTCACCCTGCGGGTAAGGCTGGTGTCATCTTCAAAGGCCTGCAAATGACTGGCATTCTTCCTCAGCGCCATGTCCCAGTCGAGATCTCTCTCCACATGACCTGAGGCTAGACAAGTCTGACCCGAGAAAATAGCGTCATGAGCTATGAGATGGTCGTAAGACATGAAGACTCAAGTGACATTAATTTGGCTACACAACAGCAGCATTATGTGGATTCGCATTCCATATAAACATAGAAGAACCCACAATAGATAACAAAAGTATACCAAAGAAAAATTTGCTGTGGAATTATCCTGACTTTGCTAATGCTACTTTTTTATCTTAACACGTAAGGACACTTCCTCAGCTCAGAGACCACGAAACATTACTCATTGACTCACTTGCCATGAGACACCATTACATGAAGCATGCTATAAGGCTATCAGCGCATGTCTGCCAAACCTGGTCATATCCTTCGATGCTGTGTTGTCTGCACACATCACCAAACCGGAACTTGTTGTGGATCACCGCAGATGTTGTGACCGCAAGGTTCAACGAAAGGCAGACTGAGCAACGTGCTTTGTCACACACTGATTTCTGTGCAGATATTAAAGAAATAACATACCAATATAATTTCCGCCTGTTACAACTGTGTCACAGCAATCACATAGTACACTTTTTTCTTTTTTTCACACATATAGTGACAGTGCAGAGCTTACCATGAACTTGTAATCATTCCTTGTGAAGTAGAAAAGCAAAGGGTATTCAACATTGCATGTATCAGGCTCAGCAATCCGATGCGTGAGCAAGAGGAGCAGGTCAGAGTTCCTGTAAGACAAATGGACATCTGAAGCTTGCAGCCTTTTACAGGTTAAAAAAAAAAACGTTTTTTTAATTTCTTGCACTTATTTTGCTACATGACAGCAATAGAGCAGTTCTTTAAGATGACAGTACTGCTTCCACAGTGCACATAATCAGCTATTTTTGATAGTTAACACTTTTAATTAAGTTTGCTTTTGGAGCAGGACCGCTTCACTTACTACTGTTGGTTCAGTGACAGCATTTCTTCTTCTCTTTAACGTCCTAATAAGGGCCCCCCCCCTTTCATAAACTCCAGTATCAACCAAAACCAATCAACCTCTTTTTATATTCGAGCGAGCTATTTCATATCACAAGCTTGCAGGCATCATGATTATTTCAGAAAACTGATATGCCGATTACTAATATGCTACCAGCCAACATTTACAATTTTATCATAAAATGCTCTGTCTTTAGAACTCATTTACAATTGTCAAATTTGCCCCAATGATTTTAATATTGTAATGGGAAAGTGCAGTAGCGAAACTATTTACAGGGTGTATTTACAAGGGTAGCATGCACTGGCTAAAATGGAAGCCAGCCAACAGCAAGGAAGGCACGTCGTCATCGTCAGATCAGAGGTGGCTGCTTATGGGTACGTCCCACTAGATCCAAGCGTCAACATCATCGTCTTCTAGTAGCACGTAGCATGATCCCCCGCACCAGAAGCACTGCCCCCGCGCCACTAAGGAACCACAGCAGAGAAAGGGTGGTAACGCCTCAGTCTCGAAACATGGACGACATCGCTGGACAATGGAACGGAAGTTGTAGCGGGGCTGGCGGGCACAATCTCGTATGTGATGTACCTAAGTCACTTGTCGAAGGACACAGTATGGGCCCGTGTAACGAGGAAGGAACTTTTCAGAAAGGCCCTCATGTCGGGAGGGGACCAAAGTAGCACGAGGGCACCTGGAGCAAAACGTTCGCCGCGGTTTTGCTGGTCGTAAATGCGCATCTGATTGTCTTGGGAAGCAGCAAGCATACTATGGGCTATCTGCCGCATGTAATCAGTCTGGGCAATGGCGTCACGTGCATATTCACTAGTCGAAGTTCAGGGTTGTCTTTCAGTGTTTTCATTTGTGTCTATTTTGAGGCAAAAATCATTCCAAAAGAATACAAATACTGTTGCCGACAGATTTCTCAAAGCAAGATTTTTCGGATTCATCGATTATATGGACGTACCCGCACAGTAGCATCACAAACTTACAGAGCCAATGTATAACAGCAAGCAAAATTTCAGCCACTGTTGTGTAAACTTATTCATAAACATTTTTGTTCATCTGTGAAGCATAGCTTTCTCGCTGAGACTTCAGAGGATAGTGCCTGTTCATGTCCACAGCATCCCTACAAAACCAGTAATCTTTCCGGTAATTTTTAATAAACAGTTCATGTCTCGAGTAATGAAACAATCTTAACCCTTTCAGACACCAATTAGTTTTGTTGATTAAAAACTTACTTTCACCACATTTCTTACAGCTTCCGAATCATAAAAGGCTTACAGCTGCAGAATAGATTAAGAGCTTCTAGTTCTTTAGTGAGTTATGTCAAGTTTACAGAATGTAGACTCCATGCAAAACTCACTGCAGGAACATCAGATATGCAAACATCAACTATTTCATGTCAAGCAGGCTTGAAAAGCACCTATCCAGCCCCTCAAAAATTATGACTGGTGCAACACATTGCTAAAAACAATGGAGGAAGTGAACCCGCTACATACAATGACATACTCACACCAAGCAAAATACCCAACCATCTACCTTCATACTTGTTTTCCTACAACTATTTTCCTGTGCAATTCAAACTTGCAGCACTATTTCAATAAGAAACGTTTCAAGATGTGCGAGACACATTGTAAATATCCTTACTTTTATCAATGCTTTTGCTGATGACGCACTATCTTTGTGTACACAATTGTGTACATAGCGTCTGAAAGGGTTAAGTAACTTTCACCAAACTTTAGTTCTTGTTTTTTTTGTTTGGGTGCATGTATTTCTCAAATTATGAGGTTGGCAGGTCTCTTTATGTGATTTCCTTGTTAGCTATCAGAAATGTGAATCAATGCCGCTGTGAAAGGTGAACAACTTCACAATACTATTATTGTTGCAAATAAGTGTTAATCAGTGCCTGTGCAGAACAATTCTGACTAAAAATTTCAAAATGAAGTGCCAAATTGCAATTGCCATGTTCATTAGGGGAATAAACAAAAGCATTAAGAGCAGCACAAAAAACTGTGTTGGTACTCCCTACTTGCAAAAACAGCGCGAAACAACAAAGGACAATGAAGAGGACTAAATGAATGTAGCACTGACTAATAAGAGAAAATTTTATTGGAAGCCCAAGAATAAGTAAAACAATGTCAGGAGCACTACAACATAAAGCTCTTTATAATTGACAAGGCTAAGCAACAGACATTTCTCACTTTGCAGACAGGCTGTGAGGACTGCACATCTGGACAATTAAGCTTCCCTTCTCATCCAACACGTCACCTATTGTAGCCATCATCAATAAACTAAAGCAGATCTGCATCACAATCACTGTGAAAAACGAGATTACATAATTACAGTGGAATCTCGATACGATCTTCACGGGAACTGAAAAATAAAGCGCATCATCCAAAAATCATATCATCCAACGTATTATCCAACCAAATCGTATTATCAGGAAAAGAAAAAAAAAAAAGGTGTCATCCTGAAAAACGTATTACACACAATCATATCAACAAGGTTCCATTGTATCAAGTTTGACAACCATCCAGCTGTGTGATAGAAATTTTGCACAAACCTGCTCAATGACTGTAAGGATGAAGCAGACTTGAAGTGCTCAAAGTAGATTCCAGCTATAAGCTTGAGTCTCAAAGAAGCCCGAGCTTGAAAATGACGCCAAACTGTCTGCAAATGAGGTCCCAATAAAAACTTGTAGCGCTACAGTCTTCACACTGCCACACCATAAGTACAAAGTAGTAAAATCAGTCAACCTTACCAGCACAACATAATCATAGGCTTTGATGTCAGCATAAAGGGATGAAAATAGGGCTGCACCATGTACTGCCCGTTCACGAAGCCACATGCTCAATCTCTGTGCGAATCTCTTAACGACATTCACATGTAAGGGCTCCATAAGGCCACTTTCTGCTGCATTTACCAAGATGGCCGTGGTGGCTGATGACTTCCTTGCCACGCGTAAGAATGCCAGGAGCTCAGTCGCTGAAGGAAAGAAAGCACTTGCATTACTTAAGCAGAGCACTAGGGGTTTTCAAAGCATGCTTGCATTTTACTCAGGAGACACCCTTGGCACATATCTCTTCCATTGAAATACCCTGATCAGTAGTTACTCTCAGCTTTTTCATTAAATTACCTCAGAGTTCAATGAGCAAGGGCCGTTTTCCTCTTTCCTTATGTTCGTGGATTCGAACATGAACGTGCACCAATCCAACAGGCACAATGTTCAGCACAGTGCTTCCAGGAATGCTTGCACGTCTGCTCATGACATTGAGCCAACTATGAACTTTGGTGCTTGACATTTCAAAGCACATCATTAGGAGGTTTTTACTAGATGAATTGCTTGGTTAGCAATCACCTTGTAATTTAAGCATAATGTAAACAGACAAAAGGGTAGGTTATAGACCTTTGTTTTTTACTATTGTGAGCTAACACTTTCAAGTTACTAATACATAATGTGTCTGACTGGCTATGTGATAATTGGACCAATGCTGTTTCTGCAGCTGCTGCAGCCTTTTACAAGAATCCCCAAAACTGAATTCCTTGCATATACTGAACTGTATGTTCTGCCCATTTGGAACTTCTCTCAACTCAGCATTTTAAACTTTTTGCATTTACAAGCCACGTGAGAAGTTATCCCCAAATGCAAGTCGTCACTACTCCTCCTGAAGTGAAGAGTCACTCACCTTTTATAGCCTTGATAACATTCTTGTTTGAGTCGTACGAGATGTCTTTAAAGATTAGGTGCGTGCACAGGTCGTATGGGAATCCTTCTGGGGCAGTTGATAGGATGCAGACCAACGAACCTGGAAAATAAAATGCAAGAACACACTATTCTTACTTCACTTTCCAAACAAAGAAATTATCAACATTTGTTAGAAGTTATACATCAATTTTTCCAAATATGAATGTGGAAAGAATAAAAAAACTAAAAGTGTACAAGGGCTATAATTTACAGCAATGTGTGTAGTGAAAGGTCTCGTGTTTTTGCTAGCATTCCCAGCAAAATTGTACTGATATTATACTGCTAATTAAAAATACTGAAAATAAAGAAATAAAAATATCTTTTGATTAAAAAAAAATTTTATCATAAAATGTTTGCTCCACTTTCAATACTGGCTCCATGTTTTAAAATAGCCATTTTTAAATATTGCTTAAGTGGTTTCAAGGTTACCTAGCCCACTGGATATTATTTCCATGAGAGAGCCACTAAAGCAGCAAAATAGTGAAGTGTCTCGCTAATATTGGCATGGCAATGTACAAATATTGGAGAGTGCCTTTTACACATTACTGATTGTCACAAATTCTTTGTAGCAACGTTAACTTGCATATTCCTTCTGCATTCTGCATATTCCTTCTGCAGGTTCTTTGCTAACTATTTTTCCAATCAATTACAGTGCGTTAGAATTGATAATGAATACAGTAGCTATAAAGTAATAAAATACGGTGTACTGCAAGGTAGCACATTGGGACCAATACTTTTTAACATTTATGTCACTGACTTGGGCAATTTACAACTGAATTCCAACATATTCCAATATGCAGATGACACCGCACTTATTCTAGGTACCGCGGAATATGAGAGAGGATGCGCACACCTTCAAGAAGATATACATAAAATCATGGAGTGGTTTGGGAAAAATTGTATTTTTGTCAATCCTCATAAAACCAAATTTTTATGTTTCCGAAATTCACACAAACATGTAAGCCTCGACCGGCCCTTATACTTGCACAAATCTACCTGCGGCACTTGTGAATGTGAACCCCTGCAGACTGATTCAGTAGTAAAATACTTGGGTCTTTTTTTGGACGAACACCTAACTTGGAATAATCATGTGGAACACTTGCGCAAAAGGTTACGAACTATGGCAGCTTTAATTTATGATTTGCGTGGGAAATGTCCTCTCAATTTAAGAATTACAATATACAAAGCATTAGTGGAGTCTGTTTTGCGCTATGGAATAACATTATATGGCACATGCTCAGAACACAAAAGGCAAACGATTAATAAGCTTATTAAACGAATAGTAAATAGTTTATCTTATGGAACAGTCTTACACATGGCTTCCGCAAAAGAAAAGTACTCTAAACTAGGTATACTCAAGGTAAGGGAAATGTTTCGGTTTTCAGTGGTTCTGCGACACTATTTTGCAAGTGATTTCAGGGTAGCTGTCCACAAAGAAGTGACACTAAGGAAAACAGAGATACGTTAAGCCAAGAGTTTTCACAAACTATGGTAAAAAAACGAGGAAGTAATATGTCCCAGCTGTATTTAACGATCTCAGTGACGATTTATGCAATATCGTAAAAAGAAGAACACTGGTGAAACAGATAAGAAAGTGGTGCTTAGAAACAATGCAAGAATGACAATTCTGTCTGGCTCTAGGGTCATGATCTGTTCCATGTTTACTCTTACGTCATGTATCTAGTCTACCTGTCACAGCTTGTCAATTTATACTTGCTTTTACATTTTTTGATTCCTTTCTTTATTTTTATTTCTTTTTATGTCGCGCAGGACGGGATCCTGCTAGCTGATTTTTTGTGTATCATTGAGCCTTGTAACCGCTGATGTATCCACCAGCTGCCAGCTCAGCCGACAAGCGCTAGGTGCTTAGGCTGACCAGCAGATTCACGTGTATGAAAAAACGGGCGAATAAAACTATATTGTATACTGTATTGTATTGTATTTACGATGATTTGTCACTTTATTTGCTTTCTTTCTCACACATGTACATTTCTTGCCTTTTCTCTCTCTTAGATGCTGTCACAGTGATGCTTTATTTAAGTAAATACTATTAAAAAAACATACTTGGGACCTTTTACATATGCCACTTTTGAATTCTAGATATATTCTATGAGATTCTTAGACATCACCCAACGTCCTTTACAAATTTTTCAATGGAGCAAATGCTTCGTAGCACCCAATACTTTTGCCCTTGTTTTGCAACTTTGGATTTTTTAAATGCACAGCTTATACGTTGACAGAAGAGCCTGATTGATTTAAGCCTAACCGATATATGGTAGACGAAGAGCAATTCTTAAGAAACAACTTTTTCTTTGCTTTATCGCACAGCAGCCCCAACAGCCAAAACACTATTTCCTTCAGGATGAAATTTCAGTAAGACACACCCTAGATCATTTCATGTTTGTCTTGTTAAGATTTCACTGTACAAGGTGCATTTTTATGTTTCATTCTACAACACTATAAATGATATATATGAAGTCTACATATATATCGTCTACAATGAACACACTTACACAGCACATTTTTTGCATGTTTTTAGTTAATGGAAGTAATATTTAATGAGTTATTTGAAACACTGCAAGTTGATTGTATTTAAACCTGTTTGTTAATTTCACAGCATTGGAACTTGGGTTTGCTGGTAAGTGTAACCCCCGTATGTTCGTAGATTAATGCTGACATGTAATGCACATGTCAGCGTTACTCATGTTACATTACTATAAATTATATTATTCTCACCACTTGTATTTGGGATTCCAACATGTCCTCGGTCAGCAGGGTTTATCACAACCGTGTGATTTAAACTGGCTGCAGATTCCTTGTTGGGAATGGCTGTAGTTGTGGCAAGTTCACTTTTGGCTGTAAAATCACCAGGCTTGGTCGAAATTTCAGAAGTAGCTGGCTTGACTGCAAGATGTACTTGTGCGTCACACATCACTGAAGTGGAACGGCTACAGTGAGCATACACGTGTTCTCAAAAACCCAAGGCCTTTTTTCCCATTGGAGAGTTAATAAAGAAAAAATTTACATTATGAAAATGCTGCTTTCAGCATTTCTGGCCACTGAAACTGTTCATGCTTGTTGTAATAATTTTGTCTTCCTGTTTTTCAGCTATATCTATAAAATATGATGCATAACAATTTATTGCTTGTCAATTAATTTTCTTAGACTGTGAACACACAAAGCTCAGTCTGGGTGATGCAACAAGACCTATACTTCAACAATGGAACAAATACAGTGGAATCTCGTTGATACGATCTTCACGGGAACCGGAAAATAAAACGTATCCTCCGAAAATTGCATTATCCGAAATACATTGCTGCTATAAGAGACTGATCGGGAAATTAACAAAAAACGTATCATGCAGAATCATATCAACAAGATTTCACTGAACTGCAAGTAGCAACAAGTTTACTACAGAAAAAAGTTGACTTCATCACAATAAGTGTTAAGTGCTTGGGTTCCCACAGTAGCTCATTAGAAAAGCCTCTCGCTGTGCTTAATACTTCTCATTATTGCAAGCACGTTATGACTAAGAGGTGCAGCTTTTATGCTTTAGTCTGCAAAGTGAGAACTAAATTTGTGCAATTCATGAACATAATTGCCCATGTGGTTTGTAATGTGTGCTACCATGCCAATCTAATATGAGAACAAACTCTGAATGATTTTTGTTGCTTGGTTTCAGTCAAAAGTGCTGAACTCGTGCTATATCAAGCAAAAGAACCACCAGTACAGCAGTTAGCATATATTCCAGATGTCAAGAAATACGTAACATAAGAAACACCTTACCAAGCGTGTCCTTGAATTGTGATGCTAGGATGCAAAAAAAAAAAAAAAGTATAAGAGATTAAAATTAATTTTACAGAGTGGCTTTATTTTGGATGCATTATTGATGGGAAATGGTTTTACCTTTGTATGACTCTTCAGTGTGGAGTTTGTCTAAAAGCAATAACACATTTTTGCTTGCACTACTGTTTCTACTTTGCCAATATATTTATTAAGAAGACAGCACAAAACACTACCAAATAAGAGAGACAGGCATGTCAGACTGATAGTTTTTTTTATATATATTTTTTCCATTCTAAGCTCATTCACAGATCAACCCTACCAAGAGCATTGCTGAGCCTGGCAAGCCTGGAGTAAGGCTGCCGACAAACGCCTCTTCGGTCTTCATAGTCAAGGTTGAAAGCGGCTACGCATGTCATTGGGTTGGACTGCAGATAGGACAGCAGCTGTAACAGAGAACACAGTTTGAAGCAACAATCAGCAGCGCGCATCTTTTGAAAGTGAATATTGCGAAACTGATATTTGCTCTAGGTGTCACATTTGGATAGGAGCACTGTCTACAAACTTCTTGCTGTAATGATGGTCAAAGAGAATTGTAGCACAATAAACAGCAGCAGAAAATGGACTGAAACAGGACAAGCACCATTACCGACTATTTTTATTATTTCGTGAAAGGACAACATATTGTCACTGTTTTAATGATGATGAAGGACCAGACAGTGCAACACTGAGTCAGGAATCTATATTGGGCAAATTTGTGCCCAGAAAAACAAGTACTAACACTCACAGCACAACATAATGACATGCACAGCTGTTGAAATTCAACCTATGGCCAAGTGCGCCGGCTATTTCTACATGACTACAAGCTTCAGCATAATCGCTAGTGCTCACATATGTTCGAGAATTTACTTTACCATTCACGTTTGTGCGCACAATCCAATTAGATAACTCTTACACTATAGAATTGGCGATATCATTCTGGAAATTTCAGATACCTGCAGGTGCCTCTTGCGCCTTGTGTGAATATACACAGAGATAATGCACATGAAGCTTCAAAGTCATATTTTCAACTGCTAATTTTGCAGCACCTGGTCGACCCTCCAATTAGCACATTCTAATGGGCAACCGAAATGTCCCTTATATACGCTCACACTGTTTTTATCTTTTTCAATGTAATGTGCCTCTGAAATTTCTTAAGCAAGCATATTCCTGCATGAAAATGTAGTTGAATGACCAGCATCAGTCTTTATAAGCATGCAAATAGCCCAACAATAGTCTAGCATTGACGATGAGAGGCCCTATTGCATAGGCACTACCAGAAATAAAAATAAAGAAAAAATAAATAAATAATAAAAGAAAGGTACAGCACTGCATGTGAATGGTATGCAACATAATTAACAAGTGTAGCAAAGCTGCTATGAGGTAATCATCCTAGCACAACCGGACCGAAAGTATTGTTTTAATAATTGCGCACTCACTTTCCAGGACACTGTGTGTTCGTCCTCGTATGTCCAAACTGTCTTGTCTGAAAACTGCACCATGGTCTTGAATCCAGTGAAGAAGCCTTCAAAGATTCCAGAGCGAGGACATGTCTGAAATAAAATAACATGTCAGCGAGATGCTGTGGACATGCATTGCTCTTACCTCATAGTAGTTGACCCAGGTTTCTTTTTCACATGGAGCACCGAATTCAGTTCTGTTGTCTTTCACAACAAACTTCAGCGTTGCAAAGTTAAGTGAGAAACACATCATTGGCTGATGTTTCTTGTCCCCAAAGGCTTGCATGAAAAGAGCCGATGCTGCCTGTCATAAGAACAAGCACCCATAATATAATTAGGGCACTTTCCATCCCAACCTGCTTGAGATAAAGAGAAGTGTATACAGTTCCGCATTTTACATGGGAAGAAGGAACTTTCACCAACTAAATTTTATTTCTTCAATATATTGCAGTCTTCAGCTTTAGGCCATCATCTATATTAAAGGGGCGCTGAAACACTTCTACTAATCATACAATGGCCTCACTATTAAGGTACGTTGTCTCATAATCTCATGCTGCAAACCTTTTTCGAATCCTTTAACTGTGGAGTTATCACACCAATTCCCGGCTTTCTCTCTCTTTTCATCTCCACTAGAGCACTGGAAGCTACACGGCGGAGAAACCAAGAGGGCGAAGACCCAGCTGAAAATTGATGTTGCACTGGCAAAAGGGATCATTGCGGCCCCCTATGGTGGCCGCGGTAGACTACGCTATGCGGCATGATGCTGCCATCTCAGAGGCCATGTGCATTGCAAAGATGAAATGATTTTTCTGTCTTTTTGAGATCACAGACATATATATTTTCAATTTATTTAACTCAAAATTAGCAATTATGTATTACTGACAATGTCCTTGTGATCATGAAACCAGCCAATAACGTTGGTGGGCCAAATGCTTTCGATGATGAGATTGCGGATGCGAGAGCAAGCGATTGTTCACTGCTTTCGACACGAAATTGTAAATTCCCTGCTGCATGCTGCACAATAATATATGGCTCACATGTTCACAGGAGCCTCGTTAACAGATCAACAATGTTTTCTTTGTTCAAAAAGTGTTTCAGGGGCATCTTTAAGTAACGCCATTCCTTTACCCAAGCATATCACGCTGCACAATTTTTTTTTACTGTTAAACAAGCTAATTATATATCCCTCTTGCTTTCTTGGAAATTTATTGAGGCAACAGTGAATGTTAAAACTCACCAAGTCATTATTCTCATCCTGAAGGATTGATCTCGTGGATGGCAGTGTTATTCTGCATGGAGATTCTGGTGACTTGCGGTGTGTCAAGAATATCAGCATGTCCACAACCCTAAGGGAAAAAAAAACTGCATGTACAAATGCATACCAATACACAGTGACAATAGTCACTTCACACACATTCACTAAGCACTATGTCTGTGTGTGTGTGTTCCTCTTCTTTTGTGTTAAGTGAATCATTGCGCGTTCCACTAGCATGTATGCCATACCAACTTTTGCAGGTTTCACAGAAGTACAGTTCTTTAGGCAATCCTTTCATAAAGTTTATAAGCATAAGCCCCATCGAACTATGTTAACAGAGGGACAAAATAATGCTAAGATGACTTATGCTGGGCTCTGTCCCAGCTGGAGTTGGTGCTATTTAAGAAACATGGAGCACTTTTGTACATGATTCTGCTAACACAACAATACTGCGAAAGTTTAAATACAGTGTGAATAGTCAGGCACCAATTAAAAAACATGTAAAAAAAAAATTGCTGTTTCACCTGAAAGGCAAAACATTGACAGTGAAAGCAAGGTACCAGAACCCACCAAGTAAAGCTCATACATTTATGGGCAGCATAAAGTGCAGTAAACATTCACTTACTAAGTAAATAAGTAAACAAGTGCAGTGTTACACACCCAAAAACACACATGAACAGAGTTCATTGAATGGCCGCGAGCACCACTTCTTAGGATATCACGCAGCCACCCTTTGCAAGCTAACATTCTATGTTACAGCTCCCTTTACCATTCCAATGTGCTGTAGCTCAACTGAGTAGCTAGATCACGTGACCTCTGACCCTCGGCACAAGAGAAGAGAGTGCACATCAAAGCACCAGCCCTCTCACCTTAGTGCTCGGCCTCACAAGATCTGGCTGGGGATTCTTTTCATATCGAACAATTACAAGTGCTCTAGGTAAGCATTTTTGTAATCAGCAACACATATTTGTGCACTGAATTAATTGGAAAGCCGTGTGTTTCCAAAGCAATTGCCACTGAACATTCAATGTACCAGACTTGCCTCTATGCAAGACAATTCGAGTAATATTCTACACATTGCTAGACCAAGGTTTGTGCTAAAAGACAGCTTGTGCTAAAATTTTAAGGAAAACAATCAAACCTGTTACCTACATTACATTTTTCTTCAGCTGATGAAACCTGTGTGCTCTGCCGCCACACACATAAAATGCCATGACTCGATACCCAAAATTTACAGATCTGCTCACTTACTCAACAAATGGAAGCAAAGCAGTAGGTTTTTCAGTCACGGGAGAAGCAAGCACGAGCTTCAGATCAGGATAATTCTTCTTAAACAGCTGAAAAAAAGAAATGGTTGGCAAGCTTAAAAACATCAGCAGTGCTGAAAAATGACCTGGCCTAGTAACTGTTCTGGGAATGATAGGAACAGTAAGGACGTAAAATTTGCAAAGCTTGCACTTACTGTCCAGTAGTATATTTCTAGATACAGTAGAACCTCATTCATACACAAAAAAAAAAAAAAACGCAACATACTAATTGGGAAAACGTACGATCAGAAGTCACTAAAAAAATGTGGTTGATCCCTCTTATATAGGAATCGGTATAGAACACGAAAGTGAAACGTGTCTTCACAGAAGTAGTGTAATGTTTATTGCACATTGATATATAATGTCTATTGGTGTTTTGTGGCTAAAGCGCCCTTAGGCGTTGATGCACCCACGCTGACGCCTGGTGGCACGTCTCCTCCATCACGACTACCAACGTCGATGACCATGAGCAACCGTCGTGCATATGGAAGCTGCACTACGCTGCACACGCTAGCACAACGCGAAAGACGAAGCACGTAACTGACACACTAATACAACGCGCAAGACAAAGCACGTAACTGAATCGTCACCGAGTCAAATCAGCGCGTACAGCGCGTCGTAATTGCAGCCTCCGCGATCAACTTCAGAAACATTTTCAGAGCTAATTGCGGAGGCCATGCTCCGCTGTGCTGAGTACGGTGAACGCCACCTAGGTGGCGTTGGTAGTGCTTCTTGATGCCAGCGTCCCTTCGAATGCTGGCATCGAGGCGTCGTAGTGCTGAGACCACCGAAGCGTTCACTGTCGGTGCGCGTTAGTGTCATAATGCAGTACTTCTCTTTTCTGCTCGTAGGCGGCGGCACCGCCCCGAGCAAGAGCGCGGGTACACGGAGGAGTGTTAAGCCCAGACCACACGTACGCTTGCGGACGCGCGTAAGCTCGCGTCTACGCGCCTTGCGGTTGCCGCGCCTAGCGAGGAATGGCGGTTTGCATCCACAAATACGCGCGACAGCGCGCGCCACTGGCTTCACTTGTTTACACCTTGGCAGACGCCACTTCGTATCAAAATGCTTCAAAATGCTTCAAAGTGCTTCAAAATGCTTCGATATCTATAAACGTAATTGTTATCTTTTTGGAGCTGTTAGATCAGCACGAAAAGTGAAGAAGAAGCACTTTCTTGCATGATATATTTCTGCTTAACTGAGAGTTTAATGTACCGCGCCGTCGCTGCGTAGCCAGGCGCGCCGACGCGAGGCAGCGAGGCAGCCCAGGCGCGCGATAACTGAGAGGAGCTGATCACCGAGATCGCGCCGCGTTTCGACGCGTACGAGCCGTGACGCACCGTCTGCGCATGCGTGGGCGTGCGGACGCGAGCTTGCGCGCGTTTGCAAGCGTACGTGTGGTCTGGGCTTTAGATATATAAGGCGCGTCTGTGTAGCTCTCTGCAAATGCGTTTGTGGCGCAATGGGTTAAACGCTCGGCGATCTATCGTCGCGGACCGAGAGGTCGTGGGTTCGATTTCCAAATTTTGCATGTTTGTGGAACTTTTTCTTCTGGTTTCTTTCTTCGTATTATGTTCTATGACGTATTTCCGTGACGGAAATACGTCAGTGAAGTCTTGGTGGACCCCGGCATAAAACACTTTCGTGTTAAAAAGTTGTCGCAGTTTCACCTGAAAGGCGAAGCATCAATTGCGATAGCAAATTTTTAAAGAGCTATACGGAGTAATGATAGTAGCTTTATCAGCTGTATAAACTTGGACATGCAGCAGCACCGGCAACACGCATAACTGTTGTCGACGCCGTCGGCGTTTTGCCCGCGTTCGCACAAAATGCGTGCGGCGTTGGTGACTGTTGCCGGAGCCTCTGATATAAATAGGCACTTGGTGCCGCAGCTAAACGTCCCCTCCCTTCCCTCCCCCCCCCCACGGCCCTTCGTGCGTCAGAAGAAGGCGCGTTTGCTCTACATATATGGTGATTGTAAAGGAGGAAAGAGACGCCTACTTCTGCAGCCCTTAAGGGAGCACGGCACAGAACGCGTTTGTTCTCCGCTGTGCGTTCACTCCCCGTGAAAGCGCGCGTCCCTCGCGCCCTTTCACTCGCACACACAGCGTTCGGCGGCGCGCGGCGATGATTTCATCTCCATTGACGTCATACGGAACCTCACGGCGACGGCGACGCCGACGGCAGAAATCTGCTTTGGAGTGTCCATATAATTGCTATCGCAATAAAATTTGGCAGACTCAACTGTAGTTGACACCTACCTAATGCGAACCATTGTACGAATCGTTGCAGCATGAGACACCAACGCATGGCGAGATAGTGGGGCTCAAGACGTACGTGTGTTGTCGTCTTGCATATTCGGCAAGCTTATGTTTGCGCTCCATGAATTTTTACCAAGTCAGTAGCTTCTTCAAGTGGTGAATCTTGGCGGGAAGTTTTGACGTGCCCACTCAGCGCGAATCGTTGTGGCACGAGAGGCTGACACGTCAAGTTGGTGGGGCCAGAGCAAGTCGAGACACGTTTTCGTAATTCGTAGTGTTTTAAGACGGCAACAGGGAACCAAAACAAAATCAAGCAGGCGGGTGACACCAGTATACGATGCCTATGACACCACCAGAGCAAAGCATAGGTTCACTTCGCATAGCCTTTAGTAGAGAATGACAGCACGTTTGGGTTATCACCTATTAAAATTGCCCAGTATGCTTCCAATGGCATCATGCCCCACACGCTGTGAAAAATATACGTGAACATGCTTATCGCAATAGCGTTGGCAGCGATTGCTGTGAATGCAGCATGCGATGACACGGTAGGAGAGAGAAAAGATGCAAGCTTTAATGATATGCCGGAAATGTTAGCCTGGGTGATCGGCTGACATGCTACGCTAAGTGCTGGGTGATGACCCGGAAGGAGAGTTGCTGGTACCGGAATAGGAAACTGAGTGCACGCTGACGTTTTTATGTCATATGGCAGGTGCGGGCGAATGTTGCGGGAAAGCTGCTGTGGCAGGCGAGTGTTGTTCTCAGTCGCGTGCACCTCCTGCTTTTTCTTGTTTACATGGGATCTAGCGGCCGAAAACCGTATCATACAATTGCAGTTTGAAAATATGCCAAATGTTGGTGCTGAAAGATCATGTTTTCCGGGAACACATTAACCAAAAAAAAAGAAGCATAACTGTATTGGGTCATTTTACATGTTCTCGATTGAGAACGTAACACTGTACAGGCATTTTTGTACTTATTCTTTGTTCTCAATAAAATTTCAATCGTCAGTCAGAACTTGTCTTTCCTAGTCTGCTTGTGTCTACACCCTTTTTGTGTTGTTATCAACATGAACTTCCCAACTATCTACCTTGCCGTAAAAATAGTGTGTCCATGTGTTACCATTTGTACATTTAATCGATCTGCTCTTCCACTTTATTTAACCAAAGCTTTTGCAATTCTTATGCTTTGTGTTAAGACATGTATAGTGCAGTGCAATGAAGGCAATTGCTGTTTTTATTATGACTGCATCATTTTGCTCTAATTCTTATTCCACTGGCACTGGTAACATGCTAATATGCAGTGTAATCATCTGTACTAAAGACAGATGATAGTTTTTCAGATCTCTCTCCTGATCATGCAAGGCTTTTTAGGGGAAAACGTGAGCAGTAATTATCCTAAAACTGACGTTGCTTTAAGTTGGAAAACTCACATTTGCGAAGACAAGCAGATGTTCTGCGATGGCATCTGTTACATCTGGCATCACAAATGCCAAACTGCCCAATCCTTTCTCTTGCAGCCAGGCACCCAAGTTCACAGCATAGCTTACGCTGTCTGAGAGCAGAAGTTTCCAGGTATCGTTGTTCACCAGAAATCCGATAACTGCCTGCAGGTTGGGTCGTGACTGATAGCGCAAGAATGTTTCAAATGTGCCTGAAAAAGGAAAAAAATGCACAAGTCACAGCATCACAAAATTGTTGCGACAGAAAGCGTCAGTGCCAGTATATATTAGATTTTTCTTTCTCTTTTTCCTGGTATATGAAATGTTGCAGCAGGGAACTCTGAAATATCTATGACTGTAATCCCGTTTTGAATGGCCAATATAGTTCGGAGCCCCTAACCCCTACAGACGTTTCAATAAACCAGGTGCAGCAGCGGAATGTAAAATTTGAACTATATTTTTGCCAATCACAGGTACTTGAAAAAGATCACAACTACAGCACTTGTCCCATGTAATAAATGTGCAGATCTGCTAAGATTTTTGTTGGTTTGCATTTCAAGGCACTATGATGCAGGATACAAGATAACGTTAAAACCATAGGTTATGTTTTTTCTAGCACAACAAAGGCATAACACTACATTAAGGGTGGCTTCTGAAATTAATTTTAAGAGTTTAGGCGGGTGCTGTGGTACTTTGTTTACGAAAATCTGCTACATTTGAAAGGGGTCCTTAACTTCTGAGCTTGGCGAGTAAACATATTGTGTGGGTAGAGCACGAAGCTGTGAACATCTCAGCCAAGCTCTGTAGTTGCGTGGTGAGCGCGGAGCTAACGAGACAAATGTAAAGGTAGTTCCATTTCTTTTCGAAGAGAGGGCTCCACCTTGCTGTTACTGAACTGGCAGACAACACCCAGCTGACGTCTGGGGGCAGCAGCCTATCGACACCAGCCACTGGGCAATAAAGCTGTCCACCCTGAAGTACTCATACACACAAGCTCATGCACGCCATGCATACCCTTACAGATCTTTGAGAAAATGGGAGAGCAGTAGTTAATGTGTCCTATCTGTCCTATAACTTCTCCTTAGTTGCTTTCAAGGAGCCTTTTCAGTGGTCCGCCTCAGAATGTTACCATAACATACCATGCAAAAGAAGAAAAATAAAGTAACCTGTGAGAGATAAGGCATTGCTACCAGTGTCACCTCAGCTGAGAGGAACTAATGAATTGACAGGGAATGCTGAAAGTAAACACTGTACTCTTCACAACTCCATTCACATTATATCCTTCTTAAAAATTCCTTCAGGAATATGTTTTTTGAATGACATAACACTCATTTCAAAGTGTTGCTCATGTTTCGAGAAAAAATGTTTAAAGAACCCTGTAAAGCTTGTAGTTGATTGAAAACATACCACCCATGAAGTCACGGAAAGAATTCTTCCTGATCCTCACATTGGGGTCAACATATAATAGGTAATCACAGTACTCCACTGGAAATTTGTCGAAGTCTGGGTAGTTGTCAGTGATTACACAAACAAGTGACCCTGTAATATAAATGAGCATTGCATTAACATTCCAAATTCAACACAATTTTAATTCACATGTAAGCAAAACTAGGCACCACCACAGGTCACTCAGAAATGCATCATGCAGAAGAAAAAAGCACCAAAGAGGGAAAAAAATAAAACCTCATGACAAATGCCTCATGGGCCCTCAATTCCACTATGGGAGAAGGGAAGGGAGAAATGTCTTTAATGACATCAATGCCAAACTGTTTAGTTCTTTCTTTCGAAGCCAGGCACACAATTTGACAGGACTCAATACTAAAGTTCATCACAGTACAAAATGCGCAAGAGCAGGTTACAAAGAATGCAAAAAAAAATTCATTCGTGTTCCACACTCCTCTAGGGACTCATGCATAATAAACCAATGAGCCCCTGCATCACAGACACCAAGTATACATGAATGCCTTCCTCTAGCAAAGGCTCACATTACAGTGCAGTCCACTCCACCTATAATAGTGATGAAGTCAGAGTCCTGTGATTAGTACAATCATTAATACCTGGGCTGAGCTCACATACTTTTAATATACAATGTAATAGATAGACAATATGCTAGACAAGCCTTGCGTTACATTCAAAGCGTGGCTCAGAATATAACGAGGTGCTTTCTCAACCATTCCAGCTATAATAGTGAAGTCACAGTCCTGTGGTTATAATTGTTAATACCTGGGCTAAGCTAGCAATTGCATTAAAAAAAAAGTGATGAGTTACATCTGAGAAAATACAGTATTCAAAACATTTCGAGCATCCATATCACATAACATGGTGCTTTATATTGTTCTTATTATTGCTAAAATAATAATTTAGCTTTAAAGAGTTCCATTCTTATGGTACAGTATATTCAACAGTGGAGCATAAAATACAGCAGCTTTGAAAGGTGAACTCTTTTACACCATGCCCTGCCAAGATCACAAAAGAAGAAATAAGCTGGCTACACTTATATATCAAATATGCCTAGGCAACAGCTTCAATGAGAACAATGGCAATTTAAGTTTCTATGGCAACTAGCTTTAACACATTATTTTGCAGTTATGTAAATTAGTGCTGTAAGTGAACTGCACTGCAGTACCCCAGATTTATGTTCCAAAGAAGGCACTTTTGTGTGGACAAAGAATTTTCTTGGACAGCCTATCGAAGGCTGTGGCAAGAATTTCTTCCTCCACCTGCTGTAAATCCATCTTTGCGTGTAGATGCAGTGAGCCAGAAGATGTGCAGTTAAAAGACATAGTCAAGTTCTTGTGTGCCAATGAAATGGCAATTGCACTTTGGAAAACCCCTCATGCCAGCACAAGCAAGAGCCACAAAAAGCATTTGAAATGGTGAGCATGTGGTTAACACAACAGTAAGTGGAGCATGTTCCACATGCTGTTGTGTTGGTTCAGTTCTTCAGGAGAGCGCATAAATGGACTGTGATACTTACGAGACGCATTCGATGTTCCATTTCTAGCTTCCACCGCAGGAACTACATAGAAAACATGGTGTCAAAAAACATTCACTGATGGGTAGCAGGTTGAGAACTTACCTGGTTCTTTCCTTGTCTCATGGTAACCTAGAAAATAATAAATAAAAAGTAAATTTCGACTGAAAAAAAAAAAGAAAGAATAAAAAAAGAAAGAAAAGAAAAGAAAGAGAAAAGAAAAGTGAAGTGAAAGGTGGAGCCTAAGGAATTGCAAGCACAATAGGAAACAAACAAAACCTGGACAGGTTTATTTTTCCAGCTGTATTTCCATTTAGAATGCTGAAAGCATAAGCTCTTGCTATACTGCTTGCATACAGTGGAAGGGTCTGGTAACAATACACACACAACTAAAAAAAAAAAATTCCGGGGGTATTTTACGTGCCAATACCACGATTTGATTATGAGGCACGCCGCAGTGGGGCACTCTGAATTAATTTTGACCACCAGAGGTTCTTTAACGTGCCCCCAATGCCCCCAATGCACAGGACACTGGCGTTTTTGCGTTTCACCCCCATCATAATGCAGCTGCCACGGCTAGGATTTGATCCCCCGACCATGTGCTTAGCAGCGTAACACCATTTGTTGGGGGGACACTGTCATCAATACTGTCAATATTAGGGGTGTGCAAATATCAAATAGTAGATTTGGAATTGAATACTGAATCGAAAGAAAAAGTGCCATATATTGAATTGAATATTGAATATCAGAGAATTTAATGTACAAACACTTATGCTTCCAAATTTTGTGCAAGAACAGTGCTAACACGCTCAGGAGGTTAATCATATTACTCTCGTATTCTATGCAATCAGTGTGTCTGCCAGTGGCTAATCGGCTCGATGTTCACTCATGCTTCTGTGCTTTGCTTTGCACACATGCTGTCCTTGTTGTTCCTTCTGTTTGCGTAGCGTTTCATTTCAGTCGGTACGGTCAACCTGGCCGAACCTTGTACCAATAAAGATAATGCACCGTGGGAATGCTGCGCGCGTCAAGGCACGGACCATGGACGGGTCATGCATCAAAAGTACCGATATTCAAGAAACCGAATATCAGATATTTGATTCGCGAGTCGAATTATTTGTACATTCACAATTCGATTCGAAATCGAATATTTGAGTATTTGCACACACTTAGTTAACATAAATAAGCCCGAAACACTTGCCATAAGATGATCTCCCCATTTAACGTTGAAGCTGAAAGTGCGACAACTCGGATGAGCCCTACTTTGAAAGCATTGCATAAAGAAGTATACAATTGGCCACAGCTGACATTAAAGTGCCTCTCACCAGGCCTCGTCGGAAATTTTGTTTGTACATTGGAACTTTTTAAGTGCAATCCAGGGTGAATGCTACCACAATAATTTTTCAAACTGGTTCATTATTAGCCGACATAATCAGTGACTTTGCAGGCAGTGCATTTTACATAAAGGCAATTATGCATGTGAACATGATTCTCCAGCAGAAAGCAGGGTTCGCTCGAGAGGAACGACACACAGGCTTTCTTTCGCTTGAAATTTGAGCTGTTTTCAGGCCAAGAAGTGTTTTGATACTTTGCAGACACTACTGTCAGCGCATGATCTACACACTGCACTTGTCTGTTTGTAATGGCCAAATCTGGTGAGGGTCGCTTTAAAAAGCGAAACAGCATTTAAGGGAAATCAACTGTTTGTTTTTGTTTTGTTTTTCAACTGAAATGCAGATATAAGAAAAAAAGGAAATGAAAGTTGACAAGAACACAACTTGCTGCAGGTGGGAGTAAAACCCATATCTTCTGCATTATGCATGCCATGCTTTACCACTGAGCTACTGTGGCAGCTATCCCCTGATCTGTTTTCTTGGATATGGTAGCGTTCGCTTACCCAATGCCCTTGAAATTTGTTTAAGCCGAGAAAATGGTGTCTTTGTTTTGCAAACTCCCTTCACATCTTCATAGTCGGTGTAGAAAGTTGCAACACATTTCAGAGGGTAAAGTTTCTTAGCAGCATGGACCTGCAAATAAGCACGAAATTGCATACATATATGAATGTGCACAAAAGAGAGTTTCCTTTATGAAGTTGCCAACCTTACATATACAATATGCTACATAAAGCAATGATATCTCACGTGACTTGAGCTGCCCGAGAAAGCAATGATGCTGATCAAATGACAAGACAAGGCAGAATTAACAAAATACCTTTTCAAGAAGAGATTCTTCATTTTCGAAGTACAGTGTTGCACTGTCACTTTGTTGATACATGCCAGCAAAATCTTTCCCCACAATTGTAGCTGCTTGGTTCATGGAGCACACCTGTAATGACCACACAGCATGACCAATGTAGCATGAGAACTGCCCTCACTTAAGGTTGGTTAGTCAATTACATAGGTTTCATCAGGTAAGTCATTTCTTGATAACACAAGCTACCAAAGACCAAATGAAGGCGAAAAACCTCTTTGCATGAAAACAAATTCAAGGTCATCAAAAACCGGCAAACCTTGTCGTAAGTAGAGAGCGTCTTGTTGCCACATGGAACTAATTCCTGCTGGCCTCCTGGTGTCATTGGCGTATTCACTACTGCCAGGCTGAGTGACAAGCATAATGTGGCCGATGGCACCTCCAGTGTCATTTTCTTTGCCAGATTTATGGTCTCCACCTGGCCACAGAATGAAACAAAAGTTACACCCAATGTCATGCTCACCACACGAGATTTTTATTTCCAAGAGAAAAATGTATGGGCAATGATGTAGACCTCGCAGATCCCAAGTAGGAGTATATAGTAGGGACCAATGAAATAACAGAAAGATAAGCATAACAGAGCAGAGTTATACAGTTAAACCTGCTTATAATGAACCTCCATATAGCAAATTCCTGGATATAATGAAGTTTTTCTATTTCCCGCCGTTACTCCATAGAAGCACATGTATCAGACCTCTACGTAATGAAGTGGCAGTGGGAAACCCCCTCGAAATAACGAATTTTCCCCGCCGATAACCTAGAGATTTCGCCCCAAACTCTCATTTTTGTGTGAGCAGCAACCAGAAGCGCCTTCTCCGCCGCGAAGGAATGCGAAGCGGCGGCGGCGCGCTTGGCGCGCTTGGCGCGCTCGAATTCACGGCGACTGCAAGGCGAGAGCGAGTGCACGTATGCGTGTGTGCGAGCATGCGCGAGGTGGGCCTGCATCCCTTGACTCTGCGATCTTGCCGCCACTGGCGTGACCTTTTCCCCTGACTTTTTTTCCGATAAAACGGGTCCAAAAATTGCCTGTGCATTAGAATCGAGTACGACCCTAAATTTGCGCTACCATATCGCCATTGGCATTTCAATATGGCTGCCTCCTACGCACTTCGAGCCTAGCTCCCGTAGCTTTGACCATGTGCTGTAGTACGTGTGCTTAGGCATTAGTCTACCAATTTATTTAAACAGCGAATGTTTACAAGTTTATACGGCCGATAAAACTACTATCCTTACTTCGTATAGCTGTCTGCTAATTTGCTGTCGCAATCGATGCTTCGCCTTTCGGGCGAAACTGAGACCTTTTTGTTCATCGCAACTTTAGTGTATTCGGAGTAAATCTTGAGTGATAGTCGTATTTCTGTATGAAAGTATGAGGTGCGCGGTACTGTAAAGGATTTCTTTCCTCTCTTTTGGTCACGGAAAACGGGTGCGCGTTACAATCGAGGGCACGTTAGAATCGAGTAAATATGGTAAGCATTTCTTTTTTCGAATTTTCGTGCCGAACCTGCATATAACGAAATCCTCTTTATAGCGAAGTTTTTCGGGAATTTGTCAATTTCGTTATATCCAGGTTTAACTGTATAATCTTTTATTGTTACAGGGATACTATGCAGCACTGCCTTCACTCCTAGATATGATAAATGCAATAATCAAGAACCAAAAGCCATACCAGTTCACGTTTTCCAAGTTGCTTTGTCAGCATTGTCTCCAGACGACAAGACTGGTGTACTGGATCATGATGAATGAACACAAGATAGTTCACAATACTGCAATGAGAAACAACAATGCCATCAGTGATGCAAGCTGGAGGACAGAATTTTTTTTTGTAATAATGGGAAATGCCACTAATTATGCACTGGAGAGCCAGAAGATGCTGCAGCCAGAGCTTAATCAGATTATGGTACCAAAGAAAATCACAGAAGTGGTCTTGAGTCTCCCTTTTACACGCCTACATTTTTCTCTCTAAAATACAAGATGTGACTTACCCAGCATATTAGGATACAATGCCTTATTTGCCAGGCCATTGCATCTATTTATTTATTTATTTATTTATTTATTTATTTATTTATTTATTTATTTATTTATTTATTTATTTTTTCTTGAATACCTTACAGGCCCATTTAAGGGCATTGGGTAAGGGGGTACACAAAGTGTTTCAACAGGAGTAGTGAATATAAATATCAATACAGGCAGTCACAAGATAAGTAAAGCAAAGTTCAAAAATGTTTGTCTGGGCTAAGCTTCAAAAGCGTAAACACAGTAATATACTTATACACACAAAAAATACAAACATACAAGTACGAAAAACAGGGAAGGAAAGCAGGTCAATAACATCCTTATACGATGTTTCCACAAGAGCTTTGCAATTCTTCGCGAAAGGCATCACGATTTGTTAAGCACTCAATGTTATCAGGAAGACTGTTCCATACGGTTATGAGACGTGGCAGTGCTGATGCATTAAATGACAGTGTATTGCCAAATATGCGCATGTAACTATGGCTATTGTTAAGGCGACGTGACGTGCGCGCTGGTTCAAGAGGCAACACATGAGTTCGATTACCATGAACATATCTATGGAAAAGGCAAAGACTTATCGTGTGAAGAGTTTCAAGTGGCTGGAGCGAAATACCTGCTTTAATCTTAGTTACGCTGCAAGTTCTGCTGTAGTTACTTGTGATGAAGCGCGCTGCTCTATTTTGAATTGATTCTAGCATATAAACTAAATAATTTTGATGTGGTGACCATACTGATGATGCAAATTCTAATTGTGGACGAACAAAAGTCTGATATGCTAATTTACGAACTGTAGCAAGGGATTTATGCAAGTTCCGTCGGATATAACCCAGAGTTTTTGAAGCTTTTGCGCAGGTAGCTTTATGTGTGTACTCCAGGAAAGATGAGTTTCAAGTTCAATACCAAGGTACTTATAGGACGATGTCAGAGCGACGGCGGTGTTACTCATGATGTAAGATCTTTTCATAAATTGTGTCGATCCCAAATGAGAACTGCTGCAAGTTCATAGAACAATCCCCATATGGTATGCCTGGCACTTAACAGACACAAGAACTGTCATGAACATAGCATCACAGGCAATTAAATGGAAATTTCTTTCCTTAAACCTTTATGGACGAGCAACATAATCGGTAACAAAAAATTTGAGTGCAAACTTTCTAGTTAAATATCCTGAGCCAACTCTGAATAACAGGTAGCAAGCCTCATTTGTTGGTTTAGAGCAGTAATACAGGACAAGAAAGAAGTCCAGCATGCGACTTGCTTTCTTTTGAAAACACATTCAGAGGAGACAGACCCATGAAAGACCTCTGGCTGCAGGGTATCACACACGTGATGTAAAGCAAATGAAATGCAAATTTATGGTTTGCATATGAAGAAAGCCGTCTAAAAATTCCAAACGAAGCCACCGATGACTTGGGGTGAAGCCCACCTGCAGTTTTCTGCCTGGTGTCTTCCCCCTACTGCTATAAGTTCCCTCAAAATACTTTTTTCTTTTTGTTGATTATGCTTATCCTCTATGTTCCCTGCACATTTAAATAGAAAATGAACATTTTTTCAGGCATTTATGTCTCATACTTAAAGAGTTATATTCTGGAATTCATGCATTAATTTTTCTTTGCTGAGGTCAATGAAGGGAGTGCTATGGCGACAGTGGCACCATAACAGCTAAAAGGTTAGAAAATAATTAACAGTTTTGTAACAAAACTCAAACCAGAAGAATGACAACTATACACTTGCAGTGCTCCTTCACAGCGCTGCTCAGTCACTGCTGTGTCACCGTCCATACTCACTCTGCAATACGGATGAGTGTTGGGGTAATGACATGAATGGGGGCCCCAAAGATGAGTTGCAGATGCTTCAACTTCAAGTTCATGAACTGCCAGCGAAGCACCTTCACATGACAAACAATATGATCACAGTTAGCTTGCTGTAAGATGTCATGCACTGCAGTACAGGAAGTGCGCACTCCACTGAGGGAACCATCCAATATCTCAACTTTTTTTACCACACTGTAGAAACTACAACGTTACTATGATTTTCAAACTCTAACCTCAGTAATCAACCCTAAGACACACCAAATTAAGGTCACATATATCAAAAAATGAAACTTCCTGAAGGTATTGTCCAACATGGCTTACGGTGAATGTTGTCATTCCTAAAGCAAATGAAATGATTCATGCACTTAGGTCCCACAGTGCAGGATTCCATATCAAAGATACAGCAAATACTAGAAAGCATAAAGTAGGATGCGAATTAGAAGTGTTCCAGTATGAATTGACAGAACCAAGCTACACATACAACCAATATGTGGGTGCCCCTCTCAATACTCTTTCGAACACTCGCTTCCCAAGAGCAAGAAGAGAAGACTTGATTGGTGACCTCTTTAAGTGCATTTGGAACGTAATGTAGAACCACAAAGATACAATATAACCAGTGTTCTACCATTCTTGCTTTAAGCAAGAAGCTTAATTCTATTGTTCCCTTTGTAATGCTACTCTTACCCCTTCCTCTCTCCTCTGGTTGGGGGAGCTACATTTGTGCAATACCAGCTTCATCCCTTCATCAAAAGTGACAACAAAGTTGCCAACTAGACAACACAAACACTGAAAAATGCTAATGAAACCCTACTTGCACCATGGTCATCACGTCATGTCCTTCATTTGCTCTCTATAAGAGAAAAAAGTAACCGGCAAGAACCTTTCTCTCCTCCTTGCAGGTTTTCGAAAAACTTATTCGGTTTATCACTGATTCATGCCTCAAGCTGTCAATAAATTCACCCTACCATCTGCTAGCATCCTGATTATCCATGTCTGTAGTAACTGCCTTGGATAGCAGATAATGCAGGGCTATTTTATTCATATTCATATTTTATTCCAGGATATATTTTTATTCAAGCACAAAACTTTCTGAGGAACTTCTATCGGCTTTATTTGAACGACTGATATATTTATTTGGATCTAAAGTTACCCTTGCATAAAGAGTCTTCCACCTTGTGGGTCTCTACAGGACTTGCCTGGCTGATCCTCAACAATCGTACATTCTTAGTGTATCTCCTATATTGCTCTCATTCAATATACAGACAGTTTGGCTAAACTTTGATACATCACTGTACCTTTCGTAACTAGCACTTCCACAAAAAAGATTAAAATAAAATAAATATATATATAGAAGACTAATTGAAACAAGCACATTAGCAGCAGTAAGTAAAGTGTTTACTTATTCATACACATATACACTAGTGAGAGCACAAGAGTGACCCTACCTTGGTGACAGTGTACACTTGCTCAAAATTTGTGTTGAGAGTTGAAAACAAAGCAAGACCCATGAGATCATTTTTCATCAACCACGAAGAGATGACATTCGAGAAAGACTCTACGTCTGAAGTATTTGTCAGGTCTGATACTGTGTCAAATGGAACTGCAGCCAGGAGTCGTGCATGTTTCCTTAGTTTCAGGAAACTCGTGAAGGCAAACTCTGCAATGAATTCAAACATTTTTATTAAGTACGAAAGGTCAAAGTTCATTAAACTTGGCTAATTAAGAAACTAGCACATTTGTTGCAATAATATGCTTTCAACAAAAGTACTAACAAAATTACCCAGAAGGTCACCGCTTCCTGTATCACAACATGATAAATGTAATTTTTTTTTTTTGGGGGGGGGGAGGGGAATTGGTAGGTGGTTCATGTGACTTGCATAAAGGCAGCTTATGAATATGGCACTACGAATATGGAACTTGGAATATGGCAAAGACATTTATTATGAATATGGCTGCTGTCCTCAATACAAAATGAGAAACGTTTAGGATGGCCTGGTAATTCTAGGCCAAAAATAAAGAACTTATTTCCGTCAAAATTAACGTATCTTCCGGTCTATAAGTCGCAACTTTGTATAAGTCACCCCTCCCCTCAAAACGTCAGTCTTTCCGGAAAAAAAAAAACATATATAAATCGCACCAGTGCATAAGACGCACCTGTTTGTTTGGTTAGCGCTTTTAAAAAAATTTACAGCGACGTTTCACTTCGTGAACGCAGGTCACGTGCGACTGTATGGGTCCCATTGCAATAGCAGTGATATGGACACTACAGGCACATTTCTGCCGTCGTGGTCACCGCGATTTTTCGTCCATCGTGATGAATTCCAATTAAAATCCAAGGGTGATAACACTGTACCCGCGCGCCGTATGCTTATGTTTGAGTGAAAGTGTGCGACCATATGGTGCGATAGTGAGTCGAATCGCGCACAAGGGAGGAAAGCGGGAAGGCAGAGCGGGAGGGATGGGGGTGGCTTGTACTCTGGCAGCAACTGCGTAGTTTGGACAGCGGCGCACGCCGCATCTTGCAACCAATCTGCAGATGCGACGACTTCGGCATCAGTCGACTTGCGGTCGGCCTGCCGCTGCTCGCGTTGCTGCTCTGTCCTCGTACGGCGCTCGGAAACTAGATTGCGAGAACCTGGTACCTCAATGGCGCGCACAGTACCCGTAGCAATTAAGTGGCAGAGGAGGTCAACGCAGTGTGCTTCAAGTGGTCATCGAGTTTGACGACAGTTTTTAAAAAAAAAAAAGAACCCTATATAAGTCACACCATTCTATAAGACGTACCGCCAAAAAATGCAGAAAAACACCGCAACTTTTACACCATAAAATACAGTAGTGGGCCTGCGATCGTCTTTTTTTCTTTTTTTGTCAAGTTGTTACACCGATAGATCATGAATTAAATGCACACTTACAACAAATGCAAAACGAATGCAACAAATTCAAAGAAATGGCATATTTAAGACAAGTTAGAATGACGAAAAATATTCTTGAAAATAAATTGAAGTACCCTACACGCACGAGCAAAAAAAAAAAAAAAACAAGAAAAAGTCTAGCTAAGCTTCTAGCTAAGCTTCTGTGCTCGCGAGAGGATCACATCCCCGGCAGTGCAGCAGGGTCCCCAAAGCATCGTCGCAGCCTTGAAGTTGAGATGACAACACACACTACAAGCCTGCATTACAAGCCTGTACTGCAAGCTTGACTGCACAGCCCAGAGCAAGCGCCAACTGGTGCCACAGGAGCCAGGATTCTCAGGACAAAGGTTTCGTTGCAATTGTAAACCATAAAATATAATCAGAATGCATAAAAAATGATCTCAAGTTGCATCATATTACAGAGTTTTAGAAATTATAATATAATATTTTAGGCTTGTTTAGTGACAACAAATCAACATTTTGCTGGTTGAAGCAGTCAAGTAGGGTAGGTAGTATATGATTAATGCGGTGACAGCCATAATTGGCATCTGCCATGGTGCCTGGAAAAAATATGAATATGCACTTCTAGTTTCTCATTATTTTCCAAAGTTTAGAAAAACAATAGTTTTCTCAGTATAGCATTAGTGTAGTTCAGTAGTATCTTAAACTTGATTATATCCCCAGCTCTAATTAGTCTGTTTTGTTGGAAAAGACCTTGCATGTGTTCCAAAAAACAAATCTTTGCTATTGCCTGAATTGCTTTCTCTTAAAGTAGTATTTCCAGCATTTAAATGTTGCGTGCCATTGTGTTACCCATTTCAGAGAGCAGTAACTGAGATGTAAGTGAAAAACAGCATAATATATGAGTCACTTAGCTTTAAAAGTGAGTAGGCTGTGATTCCAATATAAGGCAGCAAGAATATTTTGTATCTTTGAACATATATGGTTAACGTGTTCATTCTAGGATATGAGCTTCGTGATTGGTATTATACCTGAAGTTTTTTACGGATGACACAATATTTGATACTTTGATAACGTCCACCATCCTAAAAGAATCTCATCTGGCAATGTAGCGGAACTTTCAGGAGCAATGTAAAGAACTTTCTCTTACTTTTTTGAAGTTGTCTGTTGTTTGAAATCTGCCAGCAACCTTGAAATAGCGATAATGTATACAATGACTGTTCTGAAGGAAGTTGGTATAAAAGGAAGCTGAGCGATATTACGAGGTAAGAAAAACATGCTAGATATGTCAATGCTAGTGCGGTGACGATGAGCCATGCTTTGTCAAAAATGTACTAACTTACAATGCTCAGCCCTGCAATGAGGGTGATTATCTCCTGTGTAAGGATCACTACAGAGTATAAGCACTCACCATCAAGAGGAATGATTTGCTTGTTTCCAGGTACGTAATTTAGGCCTGTGTAGATAATGTGGGTGCACAGTCCATATGGCAGAGAACTCGGCTCCACAATACGTTCGGAGAACACACAGAGCAGAGTTTCTGGTTGGAGGGTGAAAGAAAAAATTATTTGTCACACTGCATTCATTAACTGGGAATTCTTTGCACAATGTTGTTTTATTTATCCTCCCCTAGAGCCAGCAACCTCTGTAGCAGTTTCAAATGTTAAACAACTTGTAGAGCCAAACTTAGAAAAAATGGCATGACAGGTTGAAAAACTAATATGTAATCTTGATTTTTTTTAGCTGCTAGAACTTTACTACAGAATACTGCACACCGCAGTCAGTAAAATAAATGTTACCTGATGGGCCTGGAACCGCAGGCATGCTTGTGTTTGGGGCTTTGAAAAGGAAAGAAAGAAAAAATTATTTTTTGCTCACTGTAGCCCACTCTGCCATTGCTCTTGAAGGCACGATGAGTTTAACAAACTTCAACATTGTGGATTATTAGCCATACTGAAAATATGCCTTACATGGTTAACTGCTCCAGAAAGATGCAATCTATTTAGTCATGTCCTTAACTGTTCTTGCATATCTTTCTAAGTTTTCCTATCAATGATGACCGTCTTCTTGTGTCATATTTTTTTCGTATTTTGCTCCAGTTTATTAGTGCAGCCAACTGAATTTGATCTGTGCTGCTTGTTACCTTGTACTTTGCCATTTTGTTATCTGGACTAATCCATACAAAATGCAGTGATGTGTGCTACTGTATTATCTAATCAATGTTTGGGCAGATGATTCTGTATTGTAATTTATCTGTAAATAAGTAATTTTTTTTATTAATAAATGATAGTGCTCTTACATTGAGTCCTATTGGAGCTTTCACGACCCAGTGGTGCATCTGGGTGCAAGGAAAAAAAAAAACTTGGTCAAGTAAAGTATTTTGCAGAGCTCACTGTTTCTGCTACACTTACCTAAACTCTCCCGAAGGGCAGCAATACGTGAAAAGGCCACTCTGTTTGGGCAAACTACTTCTGTGTCTTCGTACTCGGCGTGGAAGGCTGCCACACAAGGAGTGGGTACATGCTTCTTGAGGAACTCAACCTGGAGGTAATAGGAATCGCAAATGTTATATAGTACCAGAAATAAAACAATAAAAATGGCTTTGTACAGTATATGTATATAGCCATATGTATGTATATGTATGTATATGTATGATGCTTATTAAGAACACTTCATGCACACTAAAAAGTATATTAGGTATGGTTGCAATTAAAACAGGTGCTCTACATGCTAATGACTACCCTTTTATGTTTAGATCCTTGTTCTTTGGCTCGCATACTAACAAGACAATTTCTGCAAGTAGCATAGCTAAGGCACATGATCATTAGATGTAGAAGATGCCAAGGTTAAAAATGTTGAGTATAAATTAAACAGTTGATATTATTAAGGTCACATTTTCTAATGCTCACTTTCACCTAGTATATCATGGCAGAGTTCTTGGAGACCTTCATGGTACAGAAAGTCACATAAAAAATCAAAATTTCCTGTTTGTTAACGTTCAATTGAAAACTTTTACCTTTTGCACATCTCTAATTATATGACTTACCTTCATCTCCAATGTGCCTTCATTTTCAAATGTCTGCACATGTGTTGAGTTTTGCTTGTAACAGGATAGAGCACTATCGTAGAATATGTCTGGACCACTGTGTGATGGGCAGACCTAGGGATAACACACAGGTTAGAATAAGCACTCTATCCAGAAAGCATGCCTGCTCATCAGAGTTCACACAATACTTTCACTACAATTTCAACCAGGCACACTAGAACTCGAGGCTTGCAGTATACAGGTCTGTGAAAAATTTACACAGCGTCACCTTCAATTCTAAGCTATGTGCCCAGGCTGCAAAATAATTTCAATTGTTCCAGGAATTTTGTGCTTGATTTTACGTATTTAAATTAACAAAATAGAATAACTATGCTCACCTTCTACATGGGGTTGCTAGGAATGTGCGAAATTTAATCAAAACAAGAAATTGGACTTAATGCAGGTTAAAAAAAGGAGCTACTTGTGTCAAGACAAAAATGCAAGTTCTCGAGTCAAAATGTTGGCTCAAGGATGAGAAAACTTTTGTTCTTGTAGACATATGTGCACATACTATGCAATCCTGCAGAATTAATTACTGAGAAATGTAAACTGAGCTAGACTGGGGTTTTGCAGCTAATCTGAACCCACTTGCCTCTTCACAGAGATAACTGCAACAGTAGGCTAAACTTCTCTAAATTAAAATTTCTTTAGTACTCAAGATGCAGCAATAATTATGTCTGGTCTACTAGATTTAACGACCTTGCAATGCAATGTAATTTATGTAATTAACCAACGATTACAGTGCTGCCTTGTCCAGTAATTGCCACAGCCTGTGTCATGACATCACAGTGAGCTGCTTAAGGAACCTGGGCATAGTCTCATCACACATCTTCCCTTACTCATAATTTTCCCGCACAACAAACTTCAAATATTGCAGAAGTGCTGAAAATTGAGCTTATTGGTACATTGTTGGTAACTTGAGAACAGCGTAATACAACAGGACAAGAAAGACAATGCACGGGCACATGGGCCCATTTGTTGTGCTTCTTGTCCCGTCATTTCGCGCTGTTTCCAAGTTCAAATATTGGCGAGAGCAAACTATTTGCTATGTCGAAACTGTAATCTAACAATAAAATATGACCTAATTATTTTCTTGTAGTGCATATTTACCCTTTTGAAGTGCCGTGCCACGAGTATACTTGTCTGGCCGCTGATACACATCCCTGGCCATGCCAGAGATAATTTGTGAGCATGAAACATTTGTAGACTGGTTGTTTAATCTACTCGGAAGTTGGTTCAACTAAAATTTCAAGGTTGGCTTTGTTTTTATACGTCAGATGGCATGACAAAGCTTATCAACTGACGGTGTTGCTCGTATCTCTAGTTTTCCGACCTAGCGGAATGGCACAAAAAGCCCATGCATTTTCTTGAACAATGCAGAAATTCAATAACTTTTAACAATGCTGAAATTCAATAATTTCTAATGAACTCTGGTTCAGAGGACCTCGACGTTGACTACAAGGTGCCTTTAAGAAGCAATGACAGCAATGAAAAGGCCATACTGCCTTAGGAACACTAATTGTCCTAACTGCCTTAGGAAGACTAAGCATGCCCTAACATTTTTCATTTGTTGAACTTTTAGTTTACAAGATTAGTGAAATGTTCAGCAACACATCACCAATAAATAGCATTTGAATTTAAAGCCTGCTAATGTGTTACATAGAAACTGAATTTGCTGCATTTCACAAGAACACCGAGCCCTTCGTCCGCTGTGACACACAGGTCACCAGTGGGTCACAGTAGTCAATCCCCCGGTGCTGCTGTGAAATTGCAGGTCTTTTCAGTAGTGCAGGAGCCATCTCTCTTGAGCTCAGAAAGACAAGTGCATGAGTGACAGGTGGCTCACAATGAATCTGAGGAATATGATGTGTGCTCCACAGGAATGAGGACCCCCTCCCCCCCCCCCCCCTAAAAAAAAAGGTGCTGCCACAGTGAATTTGTTACAGGTTATATTATTACTACTATCACTCCAAAAGCTGTTGCCCCTCACCTCAGCATAACTGCTAACAGTCTCCTGCAAGCACCGAGTGCCCAGCTTGAACTTCGCTGTACTTCCAAGAGTAAACGTCAACACAGCCAGGTTCACAGAGACGCAAATTGATGTGGTGACGTTCAACTTGCTGGAAAGGGTCTTTATGACCTGCGTGGTTTCAACCTGCACGGAGATTGAAATGCACCTTCGCTTAGCCAACTCCGACACAAGTTTTGCACAATGTGCCAAGAATGGTGTGCTAAGCCTCACCAGACTGGATAATGTGCTTGTGGTTTTCGACAAACTGGAAGGATGCATGACATGGCATGGCTCACGGCCTGGCTGGTGATGGCCCATGAATATCACCATGTCCACAGGCCTGAAGAAAAAAATAAAAAAGTTTCACAATTCGAACAACCTTACTTGGCAAGTAAAATATGTCACTGAATAACACTCAAAGAGCAAGTCTTTAACTCTTATGTAAAGCTGTCATAATGGCCTAATTATGTTTCTACAAAAGACAAGGGGACCACAAAGTATTGTTCAGTACGCCGAGCAAGGAATAGCTTGATTGCATCTCCCGGTAGGTCAGTCAGTCCGTCGTTCCGCCCGTCCGTCGGTCTGACCGGTAAGTCAGCAAATGGAGGAAGCTGAGCATGATAGCATTTGTTCCCTAGCCTCTTTCTTTGCACGATGCCTCTTCACCAAGGGCCAACCCTGGCAGATTTTATGGTAAGCCAAACATAACAGCTTTGCAATATTAGTGTATAACAGTCGGGATCCCTGTGTTGGACTTATTTAGTGGTTCACATGTTCTTCTCTCAGCTTCCCCACGCTGCCTGCATTATTGAGTTACAGAGTTAGAAGACGATGCATAAGTGGGTCAGGCAAAAGCCATTATGTCGACAGAGATTACAGTTTCAGCATCAGTTTACTTATAGCGATGTTTTGCCATTTATGGTATCTTTGACAGCTCAACATTACAGCCTTCCCAGAGGAATGTAGTAAGTCGCATTTTTGCACGGAATGATTCACTATGGAATGAACATGGCATGCTATTTGTAAAATTAAGGGAATGACTACAACTTACTCCTTCTGCAGGAACAGTAAATCATTAATTTTTCGCTGCGGTGGTATTCCAAGGATGATGGAGACTTTGCCAAATTCTTCCGTCATTTTGAAAACTTTACGCAGTTCCTGCACCATCAGAAAAAGAATAGCAAAGGGGCAAAATTAGAATAAAAAGAGACAGAGAAAATTTAACAAATATTTGAATGCTTAGCACTCATTAACGTCTGGTAACCTAAGTTTTTGGTACTTAAAGAAAAAAAAAATGTTCAATTGCAGTTAGAAGTACCTGCATGCGAGGTTAGAACATCCAAAATTAGTCTCTTACCATATGCTACCTCGGTGTTCACTTGTTAAAGAAAACTGAAGTGGGAATCTAGCACAAATAAGTGCTTGTATATTCGAGAAGAAAGGGAACCGATGGGCCCGATTTTGATTAATTATATCATAAGAAGCCAACAAACAATGACACCAAGGACAACATAGGGGAAATTACTTGTACTTGTGTTCTTTAAGTGAATTAAAGAAATGAGAAATTAATGGAAATGAAAACGGATGAAAAAACAATTGTCTGCAGGTGGAGAACGAACCCACGTCTTCACATTACGCGTGCGATGCTCTCACCATTGAGCTACCGCGGAGTCATTTTCCCATCTGCTTTCTGGGGTATTTATGCTTTACAACTAGAACTAGCCCTGGGAGTGTTAGCGAGCGCCACCACTCACAAACCTAGGGGCAGATGTGGAACATCCTTTCTGCCGCAGGCATCACGAGCACGTGATCTTTTTGGGTGATGGCAGCTGGTCAATAAACCCACATATGCTACCTGAAGGCATCAATGTTGCAGGATTCGAGCCCTCGTTATGTAATGAACGAGAAGAAAGGGAACCGATGGGCCTGATTTTGATTAATTCTATCATCGGTTTTAATTTCCATTAATTTCTCATTTCTTTAATTCACTTTGTAAGTACAAGTAATTTCCTCTATGTTGTCCTTGGTGTCATTGTTTGTTGGCTTCTTATGATATGCTTGTATATTCACATCTTATGGCAGCCTGTAAAAGAGTCAGCATTGCAGAGATAGCTACTTCAATTTATGCACCTGAATGGAGGATTTTCTTGGAGTGTTCACCCTCGTTGGAAGCACCATGCACAAAGCATTGTTTTATAAGTCCGTGTTTTATACTGCGAGTACTTTCTTCCCTCTCTCTCCTTTCTTTGCATCCCTTTAAACCCCTTCCCCCATGTAGGGTAGCAAACCGGACGTGCTTCTGGTTAACCTCCCTGCCTTTCCTTTATTTTTCCTCCTCCTCCTCCTCCTATAAGTCCGAGATGACAACATGGACCGATATTTTGTAGCGATGCGTTATGCTTTATTCGATACTAGTCTTATCATCCACCGTTCACGGCAGGCTGATCCGATTGATAACGTGAGCAGGACCGTCGCTCTGACCACTGACCAAGCGTGAAAAGCGAGAAAAGGCATTAGCATCGGAAAGGCATCGCTACAAAATACCGGCCATGCTCACGCCTTTTTGCTGAATGACCACACATGACGTCGAAACAAGAAATTCTCTCAGTCAATCCCGATTGGATTTAAGATTTTCGGTATTCCACAAAATAGCGACAACAGGCTAGAAGAATCCTGCTTCGCAATTACTTGGCTCAAACACACTATGTCTCAACAATATGGCAACAAAATTTGAAGAAAGAAGAGGGCGATACGTAAGTGGAGTCAAATGTGTGTTCACCTAATGACACAATGCATTAACTAGAAATTTGCAGGATATTGTTTGAAATCTCTTGAACCAAGTGTCTTTGAGCAAGCTAACCTTCACAAGGTTCTTTCCCACTTGCATTACTATTTACATTATGTGAACATTAACTCGGGTCAACCTGTGTATGATAGCTATACAACAGAAGTTAGCAAGGGGAAAGCTTCATTAGCTGGAATACGTACATGTCACTCCATGCATTACACCCACAACAAATTTCATTATTAGCGCTGTCCTTTACAACTGCAGTAAAACACAGCTGTAACGCACCCTGAAGATATTAAGCACGTCTGGGCGAGGCCACTGGTCCGTCAGAATAGCCAGTGTGTTGAAGCCCTTCACCCGAAGCCAGGCTGTGCTCTCAAGCGCAAAATCTCGTGCCAGGTTGGCCCAGAGAGCACCTGGTGCCACTCCAGCACCCACCAAACGCAGATGCCTGGTAAGGGTCGAGAAATGCTGTAGAGAGTCTCCTGCAAAGGACAATAGAACTATGACATAGCAATTTTGAAGGATGCCATGCTACCATAAAATCACCAAACAATCACCTTTAAAGGAAGATCTGGGTTTGAACCTACTTTATGCCAGCAAGTCAAGATCCTGCAGCATTCTTCCTTGTACAGCTAAGACATTCTACTTACTACTGGTTTTAAGAAATCAAGACAATAATGTGAGTGAAAAATGTGTCCAACGCAGTCGAAGTGTCTAAAGAAACTAAATTTGTGTGCAAGATGGTCGTGCGTGAATGTCTCTACGTGGTGACAGAGCAGGTCCTGCCTGCCACTGCAATTCATTTGTTAGGATAGTGAAAACTTGCACATCAATAAGAGATATCCTAGCACAAAAACTTTTTTTCATGCTGTACAAATGTTCCTGATCAAATATGCAATATTCAAATATGTCTTGCTCAGCTTAAAAGTATACCTATTCAGGTTTCAAAGTTTCATTTCTTTGTTTTTTCTTGCAGGTTTTGTGCACAGTGTATTGCATGATTGTAATATTTTCATCATAATGATATTTTACAACAAAACAAAAGATGCATCATGTAATGTCTCTCCCTAGAACTGTAACTATGATGCGCTTCATTACAGCCATAGTGTCCTTTGGTCTGCAGCTGCTTCATTCCATGCCTTTGAATTTTTTATAACCCTCTCTATAATGTTGAATGACAACTTAAATCTAGACCTGAGGGGCTACATCAAAGCAATGGGCTGCAACAATGAAGGTACAGTCGAATTCAGTTAGTTCGACCCTGACGGGACCAACGAAATTGATCGAATTATCTGGTGGGCCAAATTAAACAACATGCAGAAAAAACGCCAAAACACACCACTGATTCATTTGGCAGTATTTGCCCGCTTCTAACACGCCCCCGAATTAGACGAGCGCCCACTTTCTATGTGTCTAAAGTAGTAAGTTAATGTAGAAATGACATTAAACTCCTAAACAAAGTAGAAATCTAACGTACACTCGACTTTTTAGCAAGAAAATGTTGCACAATGGAAGCTGTTCTTTTAAAGTCAGCTTCGCCACACGGAGGATAAAGCAGGCTTCGCCGCAATACATTTCTGTTATGCGGCAAAACATACGAACGTTGCAAAGGTTTTGTGTCTGATTGCACCCCATAGGCAATTTTCAGCCCAATTTTTTTTACAAGAGAAGGGGCGCATTAGAATCGGGTGAATACTGCACTCAAACATTGTGAGCTATAGTTATTGCTTGAAAATCTAACCAGGGCAAGCCTAAAAAAGGTATTTTCTACAAGTGATGACGTGTGCTCAACACATTGACTGTCCTCTAAGCTCCGCAGAGACAGACGCTGCCCCTAAAGAGGTCGCTATCGAGGTCACCATAGGGGTCAGGCATGCGTGTGCTGACCAAGTTCCAATTGTACGGCAAAGGCCAATTTTAGCATAGAAAGGACGAAAATTTGGGCCCATGGAAATGCATGGGCTCCGGCCTGGACCTTCGGCTGGAATGGAATTAATCATAAGTGGCATTACCATGCTGTCATTGTTCATCAAATGGTTTAATAAATTTCGTATCTACATATTTCAACTAAATGTAGTGGTGCTTGACACAGAAGGTCAGCTCCACTGATGCAAGCATCAGTATTTACTGCTTTCAATAACACTAGCAACGCACCATCTTTGACAACCAAGGCCTTCTTGACTTCATCATATGAGACGCTGGTGTAGATGGCCGCTGTGCAGAGGCCTTCTGGTGGCAGCAAGCCCTCAGAGATGGAACCACTGAACAAACAGAGGAGGGATCCTGCAACAGCATTCACTAGCTGTCAGTTCACCCTATAACAATTCCTTGCGGTGCCCATGCAGCATTATTCATGTTTTCACAAATGTCAACAATATCAAAACTAAACATCTTTTTACACAATAAGGATTGCAAAACATTTATCAGCTTGTAACTGGAGACAAAACCTGTTCACATATTTTTTTTTGGGTAATATCTACATCAAGTAAAAACTGCAGCCTCTACTTTGCCACTGGCACTGGCTTCACAGTGTGGCAGTAAGGTTGCAGTTACATAAAACCTGCAATTGCAGCACTACATATGTTTGAGATATGAACATGTCAAAATGAACCAAAGGAGACAAGTTATCTGTACATGTCTCGCCTGCCTCATTGCAGTCAAGGCTGTGTTTGAGTTTTCTTGAAACTTCACTCACCTCCTGCCTGTGTTCTGTTATAAGGTGCAGTACCGATCCTACCTCTCGCTGTGCTGTCTTTAACTGCAACAGAATGCATTGCATGAAGCAGAGCAAATGGCCTGCAAAAGCTTACTAATGAGCGCTCCAGTCATATGTAGCTATTTTTACTAGAAATGTCACATAGAAAAACAATGCTCACCTGACTGATTACTGTCCTTCCAATCAGGGCTGTAGCCTGAAAAAGGAAGCGTATTGTGGACATTTGCACCCAGACAAGCATCATTACTACACACGACATCCTCTGTACTAACACAGGAAAGTCCAACAAGCTCAGCAGACAAGTTGCGAAATATTTACCAGCTGCTTTGCCTAGCGACTTGAGACGTGCAAAACGCTCCTTGTGCACACTGCAGGCTACCGTGTCTCGATCATAATCGATGTTAAAGACAGCCCAACAGCTCTTGGGACGAGCAGCCTCTATTTTTTCCACCTAATAAAGGACGAGGGAGCGATCAAGTCAAGCACAAGGCTAGAACGTCACTAGGACTACATTAATAAATATTTTTAAATTGTGCATGCAAAAAAAACAAACCAGACATCACATCTTACTTCAAAAAGACATTCGTCATTTTACCAACATTGTTTACTATTGAACCAAGTTAGCAGAACCCCAACAACCCATTAAGACTCACCTTGGCTTTGATCAATAGCTCCTCTTCAAATGCATCCCACTGTCCATCGTTGTATCGATGTGCACTCATGGAGAACTGTGCATCAGTGGACTCATTCCATGTGCCAGATTCGCAGTACTAAACAAAAGAAAAACAAACAAAAACGAACATTGCAGATTATGGGGGACAAGTTTGATTAAAGCCTACGACGACTTACATTAGCTATTTCTCGAGACTTGGTGCATGGAAGATCAGAGCCTGGGATGTCGACATAATGAAACCGCAGGGTGGCCAAGTTGACTGAAAGGCACATGTGTTTGTTTGTCTCCACAAGCTTGGCCCACTTTAGCGCATTCAACTGCAGGGACAGAAGCCATAAACATTTCATTTAAACATATGTTGGGCAAAGAAGACTGGATGGACACATCGTTTAATGTACTTTCATTTCATGTAACAATTTCATGTTACTTTGCAAAGTGTGCTCAGCACCAAAACAACAGTACGCATTAACGAGTAAAATTTAAGGTGAATGGATCATGGCAAAATACACAAAAATTAATGCATCAACAAAGGCTAAAGCAAACCTTATGAAATGCTTATTGACTATTTTGCAGATGGCTCATGTTTTTGTTTATACGAATAGTTCACATCGCAAGCCCCGTTATAAATTACACGTCACTAACATGAGTTATAGTCTAAGCGTACAGTATCATGCACAGGAAGTGCAGGCTAAATTTGCACCTAGAAAATTTCTTTCTTAAAAAGAATTGTCTAGCAAAATGAAACGGCAGTGACTTACATACACTTTCATTTAAAGATCAACTCACCATAGGCACTGACTGCTGGCAAGTGTTATTGCTCTCCTGGACAATAGAAGGATAAGCTGTGCGGCAGAACTTCCAGAGGCGCCTAAAGTGTGTTTGCAAGACGATGATGTCAGCAGTCCTGAAATAAAAACAATACGTAGTACGCATTAGCTAGATCACGTTCCCCGAGTGCTACGAGTTGCTCTCTTTAGCATGTATATTTTAGTTGCAAAGTATTTCTGACTGCAAGCATCCTGCTAGTATGTTCTTAATGCTCTTATTTCTCAATTACATGTTTCTTCAAAGACCTAATTACAGTCACATGGCAGCATCATTAAGTCACTGTAAGCACCAGAGAAGAAATTTTAGTGTTGGGCTGATTGTGCATGTCCCATTGAGCGACAAGCACCAGACTTTGACACAATTGCAAATAAATGACTGAGGAGAGGTTGACTACGACATTGAATTCGTGTAGGCATTTATCTCACCTAGTAAGTGGCACCAGTCGTTTGGCAACCTCCCTTGGCTTCTCGTCAAAGTCTGGTACCTCAAGACCCACAACCAAGATTAGATCCTTCCTCATTGAATGCCTGAAAAGCTGCACATTATGCAAGAGAAATTCACAAATCAGAAATCTTCTCATAGTGCATGAACATCCACAATAGCATCCACAATAGTAACTTTCGTGCAGCCAGAGCAAGTAATTACATTTTGATCAATGTATCATGCTAAACTTCACACGCCCCAACAGATACTACCAATTACAAGATACTTTTGTTGCTAATATGTGGCAGTAACATTGTAAGAGCCATATTTTGAGCTAATTCCTTTGAAAAAGAAAAAAAAAGAAAGAAAAACTAAAAAAGAAAAAGAAAAGGCTTCAATTACTAATTCTGAAGCTTGTGTGACAATGAGGTTTTTGACCATTACTAGCAATCGTGCAACCTCTAGAAATAAATCACTAAAGTTCTGAACAGTGCTACATTTTTCTTCAGTCTGTCGGACACTATATATACCATGGAGTTGCAAGAACATTTTACAAATATTCCAATAGAAGCATGCTTTGGCCATCAGTTAGTCTTCAGAAACCTGCATATTTATGTTCTACATTGAATGACAATTGTAACTTAAGATTCTAGTAAATATGATTCAGCAAAAGCTACATTCAGCAGTGAAATTCTTTTTCTAGTGTGACTGTAAAGCTGTACATAAACCACATGTTGGGAACACCTACTAAAGAAAAAAAACGAAAACCCTAAAGGCAAACATATTATGCAAGCCTAGACCTTTCCAGCATTTCTTGAGAGAAATGACGACACAGTGTAAAAAATCACAGGAACCCCGTTTCCCTCTCTCAATTTTCGTTGTACCCTAATGCAGCATCGACATCACCACTGCATATCCAAGATATTGCTGTCTTTTTTGGCAAACCTAAGACTTAACCAATTTCATGGGTGTGATCTACAAATCTAGCTTATGTTTTCTCCTGGTGCCCCTTTTAAATAACATGGATCATTAAATGCCCTATAAATTACGATGATATTTCAAACCCTAACTGCACAAACGTAATACAAACCTACTTCTGGATTTCCAAACAGAAATTAAATTCTTTCTTTGTACACATATATTACTTTTTTATTTCTCTTTAAATTCACGAAGCTGGATTACCAAGCCCCTAAGGTTGGCCTGGTGTTGTTCATTTCATTTGTGCTTTATTTCGTTGACAAACTCATGGAAGGTGATTAGGCACTAGGCAGAAATGGCTGACAGAATGAACAAACAGCACGTAGAAATCTGTTTTAGAAGCACCTGTTGATTAGATTTTTTTCCAAGTTTTTGGACATGGTGGCTGTATACAGGGTGCCCCAACTATCATGCGCCAAGATTTAGAAATATGCAGATGCCACGTAGCTGGACAGAACCAAGGTAATGTTTGCTGTCGCTTGGAGATACCGTATTTTTCCGCATATAACCCGCCACTGCGTATAACCCGCACCCCCAATTACAACAGCCGGGAAAGAAAAAAAATATCCGTGCGTATAACCCGCGGTAATAACTGCATGCAACAACGCTCAAATCTTTGCAAGAACAGTCCTTTCACGGATACACGACTCGTCCACATCATCGTATCATCGGCCAGCGGCTCTGCCCCCCCCCCCCCTCGGCGATGCTGATAAAGCTGGATATCAGCTTTATCGATATCAGCGCGGCAGCACGCGCCGCGCTGCCGTGTAGCCACCTGGCCATGATGCCACATCTCCAAGTAATATTCGCGTATAACCCGCACCCCAACTTTACCGCCAACTTTCTCGAATTTTTGGTGTAGGTTATACGCAGGAAAATACGGTACTCAGATTATTTTTTGCATTCTGCCTAATTACGTGATTAGTCTTAATTATTTAATCAACTCCTTAAAATTTATAATTAAATGAAAAGTGTCAATGAGAAAACTGTGGAGCAACATGAATTACCGTGCGACTGGCCGCTCGAGGCACTTTGCATGTATTTGCGGGCTTCTTTCACGCTCGGAAATTCACTTTTCTGTAACACGTATTGAGCAACAGAAAGCCGTATCAGGAGTTTTAATTTTTCTCTACAATTTTGTCATTGACACTTTTCATCTAGTTATAATATTTCAGAAGTTGATTCATTAATTAAGACTAATTATGTAATTAGGCTGAATGCAAAAAATAATAGTACATATCTCCAAGCGATGGCAAACAACACTGCCTCAGTTCTGTCCAGCTACGTGGCATTTGCATATTTTTAAATCTTCGTGCATGATAGTTGGGACACCATGTATATGCAAAAGTGCACTACACTTATAAGCCCCCATATTATATATGATGCAAATTCAGCCCTACGGAATAATGTAAAAGAAATTTCCAGTTTCTTCCTTTTCTACTCACCTGGAGCCTTTCATTAAACAAGGACAAAAGAGGCGACGCTATGTGCTGGTTTAGCACTGCAATGCCGTTCAACTGCAGCTTTGAAATGGATGCCGACAGCTCCTGAGCGTACTGTGTGACATTCCGCATGGGTATTTTAGACACTTTCACCAAATACTGACGTCTCTTGCCAAATTTTTCTTTTAGTAATGTAATAGGGTCTTTGGCTGCAAGCAAAAAGAAACAAAAAATATCATGCACTAGCAACGGTGCTTACAAATGCCACCTAGCTAGGGCATTGTAAACTCAAGCAAAACCATTGCAGGAAAAGTTATAATCGAACGGCATCAATGAGAACTCCTGGGGAATGCAGGTCCTTGTTTGACTTAAATGAAGTTTTCACTGCCCGTAGTTCGATAAAATATGGCCAAGGACATTGTTTAGCTATTTACAAACAAATATACAGCAGAAATTTCAAGCTGTGTGCAGTGCTCAGCGATTGAAATGCAATAATCGGACTGGATTGGGTGATCGCCAAGGGATGAAATGCAGTCATAATGTGTCACAAAGGCTCTCTCTTTCATTGTATACCACAGTGCCCCCAGTGCCCAATGGTGCCAAAAAAGCATTGGCGGCCATGCACTCAAAATATTGTGTTTCAATCGCTGAGCACTGTACAGGAGTGAACGAGTGCTCATTGCTCGCTGGGTTTCATGGAAAACAAGATTTTATGTGCATGCACAGTAAGGATATCAGAGCCTTGAACATGCGACCAAGTCAGCCAAGCCACCTTGTAGTGTTGTTTATCGACACACACAGCAGCTTGAATACTAAATGCAGGCACATTGACATTCAAGCCCTATTAATGTCCTATTTTTTTTACAGCGTTGCTCTGTTCCCTCAGAAGCCATAAAATTTTAACCGTATTACAATGTTTAAATAAAGTGATCTCAAAATCAATTGCTGACTCAGCAGCTAACACGAATATTAAGATTAGCTAGATGTAACTGAAATGTTTAATTGTTATGCTTAAATTATTGAGAATTGACTGTGCCAGCCACAGTGCATTTTTTACATGCTAAATGTGTACAAAGCCCCATTTGCAAAATACTCTTCTGGAACAATATGTTAAATTCAATAAAATAAAGACGAATGAACACAGCTCACTATTACAATATGCAGAGGAACCGTGTATGCCTGAGTACTTTTATATGTGTGCAAATTTTAATGTGAAGCACATTGTTTCTGCTGCACACTTGATATAGTCAGGTATCAAGTAGGAGCATAAGCTATCAACTGTAGACCATGCAGTGTACAGCCAAACAAGTTTCAAGCTAAACTTTAATTAGCTTTGCACTAAATATGATTTCACAAACAAAAAACAAGAGAAGCTTAAATAATCCTGGTGACTTACTCAAGCCAGTTTTGAAGTTCAGGTGCGCCACATCAATAACAAAGTGAGAGCAGTAAATTTCTGGAACATCAGCGATATTTGCCCACTCTTCACTAAGAACGCAAAGCAGTGGACGACTTGAAGTGGGCACACCTGAAAAAATTTCACAATTTAACACACAAGCTGTATGGCTGTCATGAAGCGTATAATAAACACACTGAACCACATTTTAAAGAAAGCAAAACATTATATAGCAACAAAACAAACTGCATCTTGCTAGCAGTCATCTGAACAAGCCTCTAGTAGTTTTAGTGTTCTTAGGTAAATAGTATCAATTCACTTTTTAATAATTCAGTTTATGGCCACCGTGTCAACACTAGTACTGCGAAGTTTTTACAGCACATTGGAAAACATCCGTTTAAGTTGTTTGTGGTGCACGCATACACTTGCATGGCTCTGTTATATTAGTGCACGTGTGTTAGAAATAAATAACATTCGTGTGTCTTAGACTTCTTTCACCGTCCTCATCTGGTTGTGCACTTAAGTTTTTGTCATGTTTTGAAATAAAGACAGCAAAATTTGCTAAAAGCCAAAGTGGCCTCCCACCAGGACATCAAAGCATATCTTCTAGATTACTGGATTAGTAGAATAAGTGCCATGCCATGTGCCCTATTTGCCACCTTAAATGCTTATTGGGCAAGGACTGCCCTATGTCCCACGACACATCAGACAATGGAAAGAATCCACAAGTGACATCACTTCCAATCACATGTGTGTTCCCCATTTCAGTCACTAAGTTCAATGTGACCACATCTCATTGTCTGGTAAGTGTGACAAAATTTGCTTAGAAAGTGCAGCAGGCAAAGGAATGCGTTCGTGATCTCATGGTGCTGCAAGATGGAGTTTGAAATTGCCAATGTTGATGCATACTGTCTGCTTTGTGCTTGAATAGCACAGTGCCGTGATGCCTGATGCCGTATTTAGACTTACGCAAGGACATGAGGTTGCCCCGAGGTAGTCTTGGGCCTGGTACATCGAGCTTTTTCTGTAGAAGAAAGGACCAAGCATCATGAATAAACTTGTTCTCTGCAAGCCCTCTCGGTTACAGAGGATACAGCTACCAAGTGCAAAAGTGATCAAAGGCTTTTCGTACAATACGTTGACAAAGCAAAAAGAATTTTAAAAAATCTTACTTATCAATTCTGGATGGTTGTTCTTTGATGACTCTACAAAGGAAAACAAAATGTAAACGCTTCCTGCCTTTGCACACTGGAAGGAACAGTTTATATACATACGTGTTCTGTTAAATGGTAGCTTCACTGGTCCTCTCCGTTTCAATGGTCGTGGTCTCTGGTGCTGGTAGCTCAGGTAATCTAAAAGTAGAGAAAATCTTGGTACAGTGCACATCTCAAAGCAAAAACCACCCTTCCAGAATGTTTCTGCAATTGCATTTCCAAGTTGAATAAGCAATAAGCAAAGAAAAAAATTAACCACTACAGCTAGTAAAGCGCACAAAAATGTAGCAAGTGTAATGTAGAGCACACAAATGAACCAAACTACCTACAAAGAATTATGCACGAATATGAAATACTAAAAGTGGACAGACATGGGCCCGTGATAGCATCCACATTTCAGTTAGAATAAATCTGTACTGAATGTCAAGTAAAGACACTTCAAAAATAAATTTTTTGAATCTGACTGTCACCTGTATTTATAGGAAAAGTGTAACCACTGCAGGCAATCATGAATATGACTACAGATGAATTACTAAGGGGGGAGGGGAGGAAGAAAAAAATAAAAAGACGAAAGACAAAAAAATTAAAGTTAAATTATGGGGTTTTACATGCCAAAACCACAATCTGATTACGAGGCACGCCGTAGTGGGGGACTCTGGAAATTTGGACCACCTGGGGTTCTTTAACGTGCACTTAAATCTAAGTACACGGGTGTTTTTGCATTTAAGACGAAAGACAAAGAAAACAGACTATCATTGTATGCACACTTTGCAATCACGGGAACAAAGCTCTGAAGTAAACTGGTTTTGTTGGCTGTTAATGAAAGTCCGTACAAACAAGACAAATAATGATGTTGGATGTTTGATTGGATGATAAGGACCAAGAAATTCTACTTTGCAACAATAATTTAGTGAAATAAAATCAGCAGTATGCACAAAATCTTTTGAAATTAGGATAATAAAAATGCAGGCGGCTGTACGCAAGTTTTGACAGACTTACTCTGCACTACTGAAGTCATTCGGCCAAACTTCTGGAAGCAGGCACTGTTGTAGTTCTCATAGTCCACATTAAATAATGCAACACATGCTCCTGTGTTGCGATCGAAGGCTTTGCTAACCTGTGAAAAATAAAAAGGGGGGGGGGAGAGAAAATGGATCAAAGGTTCTTTAAAGCTTTATAATCTACTTCAAATGTCCTTTGAATAAAGCTGAATGTTAGCAATAGACCCTTTCAGCATCAAACAAGTTTCACCAGATGCCATAGCTGCCCACCATGTGGTGCTTTCAGTCCACTGCAGATGGCATCCTTCTTACAATACACAAACCACAGCTAAGCACAAAAAATAAATTTGTGAATCTGGAGCCAAAATAAAAGTCAATGAAAAGCTAGAAATAGGCAGATTCATGTTAAGATGATCAAAAATGCCTGCTCTGATAAAGGCACCACAGGCCAATAATATGTAGTATTTGCAAGCCAATGGAAATCACTTACAGTGACTACAGTTCATTGATCTACGCATAAAGCAGTCACTGCCGTTTCCAGTATCCATGCTTAAATTGAGCAAGCCTTACTTGCAGACCCTCTGCTGCAGCACTATCAGTGCACAATTTCAAGTTCTATAGCACGGCTGGCAGGTGAACATTTTTGTGCCTTATAGAGTGAACACAGAGCAAGGGGATCAGACCTTAGCAGAGAGTTGATCTTCAGTTTCATATGCCTGCCAGAGCTTGCCCTTTTGCCGAAGAGTGCACAGTGCACCGCGAGGTTGGCGCACCTCGACCCAGTTTTCGGTGTCACAAGCCTGCAAGACAAGTTGCAATACAACACATCTTCTTCCGACACTCACATTCTCTCAAAACAAGCTGAAGTTGCATTTCCTTCTAAGGGCTGCCAAGTGAGTAAGCCATCACTACAATAAAAGAAAACCTGCCATTATGCAGCCACACTGCATGGTGCACCTTTAGAAGAGACGGGGGAGGGGCACTTTTATCACTCCCAGTCACAATTTGTTAAATTGAAATAAAATTTTATGGTTTTACATGTCAAAATCATGATGCGACTATGAGGTACACTGTAGTAGGGGACTTCACGTGCAGCCATTCTTGCATCAGTTGCAATTTGTGAAACTAATGAGTGTTTATGTAAGGGACAGTCCAGTTCACCTTTGCCATTTGCATATATTGAAACACCAAAAACCCCTTCAGCTTAATACAGCCATCTACACCCACATGACAATAAAGTAAACAAGATATTAAATGCTTTACAACACACTCGAAAGGTCACAAGCACTGTTACACTATGAAATTTATAGGTTCCATAAATTACCGACACAATTATTGGCACCAGGATGCAGGCAAGGCTTTCAATGACCTGGAAATAACTGTGTACAGTAAATGAGGTGCCGCCAGTCGATGCATTATGTGCATGCATGTTCCTTATCATTCCAGTTCGGTTTCTTCTTTGTCTATAATTCTCTCACACTGACCTACAGAAACAGCCTCACATCGCCGTGGCTGATTAAGTGGCCATGGCTGCTGGCACAGCCAAGCAGTGTAAGGCATAGTCGAGGCCCAAGTGCAGGACAAAAACACACAAGTGTAATGCTTACCTCGGCATAATTAAGAACCTTCCTCTGTTGGCAAAGGTACGAGTCACCTGTGGCTGAGAACTCCATAATGGCCAAGTTCACAGAGAAGCACGCCTGCTTGCCAGTACCCATATGTCCAAGCCAGCGCAGAGCAGTGTCCTACACCAGCCAAGCAAAGACCACCTCAGACCCTTATATGTCAGACTGCAGCTTACGTTCGTTTACTTTTATATTTGTTTATAAAAAGAGACACCACAGTAAACCATTCAAGTTGCATAGGCAGATAATGCTCCTTCATTAGCAAATGGGTAGCTTTTACCAAGAACGCAAATATAGAACAAGCAGCAGCACTACCTTTAATTCCTGAAACAGCTACCTGCGTGATATCACACACACACATGAGAGGGGCCTAAATCTGTGAAAAGGTTGAAAAATCATCTGAGTGTTGCGAAAAACAACAAAAAGAGAACTGAGCCTTCAGTTTTCCCTGTAAGCAGATTTCTTTTTTTCATCAGACAATCTTAGTAATCTAGTCTACGACAGAATGCCAATGAACTGTGCCTCAGACCTTTCTATTAGACAACTAGAGCACAGTGCCATTCCCAAAAAGCTTAGTTACTAAGTGGCTGAGCTCGCTGCAATTCAAAAAAGGAGAATAAGGGGTAGCCTTGCATTAATTCAAAGTATGCTTTCATGCGTAATGCCACCTAGTAATTCTCTAAAATAGGAATCTTGCATTATTTTAACTCTTTATTGACTAATGTTACCTACAGGCAACATACCAGAAAAAAAAATTTTTTTTCGTGCCGAGTTTCAGTATTGAATACAAAGTTGCTAATTGAATGTCTTCGGCCAACCCTGAATGACAGGCAGCAAGCGTAATTTGTTGGTTTAAAGCAGAAACACAGGACGAGGAAGAAGCTCTCGCTCTCTTTTGAAAGCACGGTCAGAGGAGAAAGACCGATGTTAGATCTCCGGTTGTAGTGGTGTCACACACATAGTGTAAAGCAAATGAAATGTGCACCTGTGGTTCACATATGATGAGAGCTATATACAAATTCCAAATAGAAAAAGTAGGTGGCTTGGGGAGGCTTCATCCAGTTTTCTGCCTGGGGTTATCCCCCTACTGCTGAAAAAGCTTCCACGAAATATTTTTGCTTTTCATTGATTATGCTTATTCTCTGGGTTTTTCACATTTAGACAGAAAAAAGATCTTTTTTTCTTGTGTATTTATATGTGTCATCATTAAAGGGCTAACACAAATACGGCCCAGGTATAGGTGAATAGACTTGACACAATCTGAACTACATTGGCAAGGAGAAAACAAAGATTGAGATGAGTTTCAACAGGTAATGAAATAATCCTTATGAGCCAATAAAAGGAATCAAGGAAAGTTTGGGTAAATAAAAGAAACTGGAAGAACATCATCCAAAAATGAGGCCATATACATAAAGGAGACAGAAGTGGTGACAATGCTTTGACATAATGTTCAACGGGCTTCGGCAAGCCAGTATTTGAATATGTTTGGCTAACATATGCCACACATGTAGGTAGTTGATTATTCCGTATGAAGCAATTTCTGCCTTACCACAGGAACTGTTGGAGAATGGTTGGGTATGTCAAACGTGGATGTCAATGCCACTTCACAATACCCAAGTGATTGCCTGTAGTGGGTCTGGAATACCACCAAATGACTGAACCTGCATGATACGAGCAAATTAGACAATCAAAACATAATATTTAACTTGGCGCAAGATTACCTGAAGATGTCATGAAGACGAACTGCCATCAGGGTTGGAGGTGCAGCAACGTCAACAATATCCAGGCTAACCACGACTTGCAGGTCATTGCCAAATAACTCATGAATCACCTGAAGAAAGAGCATGCATTTATAAATCCCTTAAATAAATAATGCTCAGCAGCCCTTTGGAACAGACATTTTACTTTGCTACTTAAATTTATTCTACCAAAACATGACAAAAATTGCAAAATTTCAGAATAGCAGCCTTATCTGTTACTGAGTGCCTGAATAAAAAAACACATTTATACTAGTAAAACCACATGGCTCCAGAAAACACCTTTATTTGTGAATCAAACCTTCGAGAAACAGGTAAATGAAGTCTTTCACGTGAACTACAAATTAATGCAGGTTTGTCTGCCTTAAATGTGTTAGTTGCTTTTTAGACGTGTTTGTATTTGTTACTGCTCAAGTGTTGCAAAAGTAATGCTTCAGTTTTCATGAAACCTTTCTTATTTGCATCAGTCATTTCAGTGGCTGTAAAAAGAGAGCATCTCTACATTTCCTGTGTGCTTGAGTAGGGTGGGTAGGACTTCAAGCGCCTCCTAATTTGGTCATGCCTTAGCTGCAATACACATGTGAACATACTGTTGGCATTTATGTCCAGGACATACTGAATGTATGTACTAAAAGAAAGAAAAGAAGGTAATCTCGTACAGAAATAGTAAAACCCCATTGACTTGAAGTTGTAAAAAGTGGCAAAATTTAGAGATCAGCAAATTCACGAAAATATAAGCCCCTGGCCGTGCATAGACCACATAGAGCCTTTTGAAATAGACACCAGAAGCCATTAAATTTCTCGTAATAGATCAATATGCCAGGAGTGGCATTTTTGGTAGATCACTTTTGTGAGATAATGTGTGCCTCTGCACCCGACATTTCCAGAGCAAAAACTATCTCCGAAAGACACAGATTATACCGAATACACATGTTCATGCATGCACACTGTTTGGAGCTTTGTTTATGCACGAGTACACAAGACTTCTCACGTGTCTGTTGTTGGGTTGCTGGGCTGGTATTTTGTAGCGATGCCTTTCCAGTGCTAATGCCTTTTCGCGTTTATCGCACTTATCGTGCTTAGTCAGTGGTCAGAGCGACTGTCCGCTCGCGTTATCAACGGGATCAGCCGGCTGTGAGCGGTGGATGATAAGACTAGTATAGAATAAGTCATAAGGCATCGCTGCAAAATACCAGCCCTGGTTTCACGCGGGTCGTCATGCTTTGCCAACACTGCAATTTCCATACAACTGGTTAGCGGGAACGCTAGTGCACTTGTGCATGAGAGCACGACCGCTTGGCTTCTCAGTAGTTTTGCAGCCGAGCTGATAGCACATCGCTTGCCTTTCAGCAAGACGTGCTCAACCAATGCGAAATATACAGTTCCCTGCAGTGTTTCAGCACATGAAATCTAAGCAGAGCGTAAGGTAGGCGGTGCCCAACTAAAGCTGTCTATTATTAGCAAAATCGCAGTTGGCTGTGAAGAGTTGCGTAGAATCAAACGGATTTTGCTACAAACTCCACTCCTGTCACTTTTGACAATATCGCAGCAGCGGACAAAGTATGGAAGCTTTTGGGTAGCGCCTTTTTCCCTTAATTTTCACAGTCGAGATTTTTTGAATATCCTGAGTGCAGCCCAACAGCATTTCGATATGAGAGGTGAAAAGTACATGGAGTTGACATGAAGCCAGGAAAAAAAATTTGACTTAACAGATATTTCGAGATATCAGAGTTCTAGTTAACAAGGATATACTGTGCGTAATTAACTACTGATTAGGTTGCACACACGAGCAGCATCTTTACCCAGAACAATGAATCGCATGGTCAATATTTATACAATCCAAGGACTATACTTACTGCGAGGCCGTCTGACAATTTCGCTATGCTCTGAGATGTTCTGTTCACATTCAGTAAAGCAAGTCCATTGAAACTCTGCTCTCTCAGCACTTCTGCTGCCAGCGTGCCAAAGGCCAGGCCCGCTTTGGAGCCATACTTGATCAGGTATCTAATTAGGCTGTTATCATCGAAACCAAGAAAGAGTGCCATGTCACGGCGTAGCTGCCTCCAGCGCCATGTTCCTCCTGGGGGCAGAAAACATGTTTGCATAAAAAAAACAAATAAAAAACATTTTTTTTTTTCATTCTGGGGTGTTACGTGCCAAAACCACAATTTTATTATGAGGCACGCCATGCTTGCATCAAATATGCTCAACAATGAACAAGGGTTTTACAGAAAATAATTTACTGGTTTCTGCCTATTGTTAGCAGAAGGTTGAAATAAATTGTTTCATTTCATTTGTTCATTCTTAAAGTGCCGATGAACTAATGGAACGAAAAATGAAAGACATAACATTCGGAAGACAGCGGTGTGGATTACAGAGCAAACAAAGGTAGGATTTGGGGATTTGGGGACAGTTGAGGGAAAAAATGGAGTTTGGGCAGGAAAGGAAATTGCAGTCAATGACGGCTCAGAACTAGGTGGTGTGATGAAATTAGGAAATTTGCAGGCACAGAATGGTGTCAGCTAGCTCAAGACAAACTAATATAAATTTGATGGGAGATGCCTTCGTCCGGCAGTGGGCATAAAATAGGCTGATGATAATGGTGATAATGAAAGGCCCAAGGGCATTACATCAGCAAAAGCTTGAATATGTTTCCTTTGCTCACAAGAGAATGCAAACAAACAAGAAAAGTTAGGAAAAAAACATCAGTTATTAACAATAGTAGGAAAGCTCTAGTATGGATAAAGCTAATTACAAAGTTACTATACAAAAGCAGGGCAGCTTTATCAACGGAGGCTGAGTATGCCTTTTAGTAGCGTGTTGCTAGATTGCTTTAAATAGTCTGATGCGATGAATTGGGTGGCATGGTTCAGGATAGTTTCAAGGTGAGAGGAGAGGCCCACTTAAGATGTACGTTTTACTTGTACTACTATGTAGTACATAGAACATACATAGAACACAGAACGTACATAGAACACAGAAGTACTTCTAGTACTTCTAGTACACAGAAGTAAATCGCAATGCTCAACTTTTCTTTTTCTCGGGGAAGATAGCCATTATAGCTGCCTAAGCCCTCGCATAGTAATTATGCATGAGCTACGCACTAGAAAATAATCACCATTGCAAGTGTGGGCAGATATCTGACAGATAAAGAAACTGGAACTGTGATGCATGTGGGACGTCACAACAAAGTTGTTGGGATGGTAGAGAAAAGGGGACGAAATATGTGATAAGTTGACAGTCGAAGCCACTGAAAGGGTCAAATCTCACGACTTACAAATCGGGGTTATCGGAAGGCATGGCTATGTTTAGGCTGTCAAGCCAGCACTTTCCATTTCACATCGAGTGAGCCACGACAGTCTGTTCACACATATATGTGCTAGAATTAAGGAATTGTTGACGATTTTCAAAAGACAATGCTGTTCATTGTTCAGGAAAGACGATAAATTGAACAGATTTCTGCAGCCAAGTTCATTGAGATTTTAAGTTTCATCTCAACAGTTCAACATTAGGTTAGACATCATAGAAAAGAAAATGCTTGTAGTGATCACGCACTTGGAACAACAATGGTCTGTGTAGCTTGGTTGAAAAGTGCGCCAGAGAAGACGAGATGCGTGCAGTATCCCTGGGGAACAGCAGCTTCGTGCTCAACATTCTTGGAGATCACACACACCAATGGTCGTTCTGTAAAAAAAGAGCAACTATGACTTCCTAATCACCCTAAAATCGTAAGCTTAGCAAAATTTGAATTTCTAGTAAAACAAAACAAAACAAAAAAAAGGTGAGCCACATTCTAGTTTACCACCTCTACTGTGCGAAATAATTAAATGCCAGTGAAGTTCATGAACGTACATAGAACAAGTCCGTGTGTTCATGTTTATAATGTAGGCGCTTCATAGGTTTTCTTTTGACGAGTGCAAATTGCAACAATTTTTGATGGCACAATCTACTCCCACCAAGAAAGATACTGTCCTTATAATCCTTAATACTTCATAAAGGAAATCGCAATGCTATTTCAAATAAATTTAAGAGCGATTTAATCCAGTAATGAGGTGCAAATCCTACGAAGCACCGTTATCACTGTTACTTTCACAACAGCTTAGGTAACTGCAAAAATTGAGGACGCATTGCCACATTGCACTATGAGCTCCAGAATAAAAACATGTAAGCTTCATTTACTCAGTTTCCATTACTTCCAACTACTGCAAACATCAGTAGAATTTGCTGCAACTTAAAAACCCCTCAACTCCCTAAGCTACAAGGAATTCCTGTAACCTTCAAGAAAGGCCTCAGGATGGACACAGTTAGCCAATTTCCATAGCTCAAAAAACTGCCACTTCTTGACAAGTTTCTAAGACTGCATCATCTTTTGCTTGGCATTTTATAAGACCTCCCCCCCCCGTCCACTCCCAGACTGCTCCTTAAGTTGCCTCAGGCAGCATTCGTAGAATGAGTATTCTACACAGACAAGCACAGGGTCATCCAGAGCCATTCATAAATGAAGCATTGCTATTACTTACCAGAAGGGTAGTCTTCAAGGCTGCTGCTTGTTGTTGTGCCGCCTTCTGTCTCGGAAGACTCGGCAAAACCTTCGAGAAAAGTGTCGTTATTTACAATGGCTAGCTGCAAAACCTTCACGAGATAACAGCAGAAGAACTCTAACAAATTGACACCTGAAAAGCTCTCCAGTAAGGGAAAATATGAGGCTACCAAAAGAATAAAAAGACACCGCCACCACCAAAAACAAGCAAACAAACGAAAAACAGGTGAGTCCCTCAGAATTTTCCTTTCGGGAAAATTTCTCCACCTTATGTATTTTCACAGAACTTAGCTTCTTATTAAAGAGCTTTGTTGGTTCCTTGATCACAGGCCAACTTTGAAGCTTCAGTAAATTACAAAGACCTCAATGAAACTACGTAAGCTTGAACACAATTTTTGAGGTAATTTAAGGTATTGCCAAAACACAAGATTTCACCTTGCAAGCACAGCGTCAGCCGTGGAACACCATGGAAATACTCTGCCCTTTTACATAGCAACTGACAGTGGTGCTGACAATGCAGAAACATACTGAGAATACATGGTTTAAAGCATTTATTTATTTATTTATTTATTTATTTATTTATTTTACCCTCAAGCGCACAGAGCTTTACAGAGGGGAGTGGGGTACATAAATAGTAAACAAAATAGAAAATGTAATAATATGTACAATTCTAATGACATCAACAATACACAGGACGAGAAAATGTTAGGCTAATGCAACAAAAGCAGGAATGAAGATACAATGCGAAGAACCGCGTTAAGGAAAAAAAAAAACACTTCATGCGTCGTCAAATAAGTGACTGTAAATGGTTACACAAAATTGATCATGGTCCGAAATGGAAACAATATCTGAGGGAAGGTGGTTCCAGTCACTGGACGTGCGTGGGACACACTATGGGATGGATTATAGCAGTGCAAGATCAGCAAACAGTGACAGCACCTTGCAGTAGTGTAGAGAAGAAGTTTCATGACCGTGTTCCACCAGCCTCAATGAGGCAGTACTATTTAGAGACTAGCCTAGAACTTGTAGACAGCCAAACTCTTACTTTATGTTGCACTCTGCAGTGCCTGCCACACTAACCATAATTGCACTGCAACACAGCAGTCTTTCAAACAGCTTACCTTTTTGAATTCCTGCCATGCCTTTCTTTGCAGTTTTGCTGTCATCTAGAAGAAAATGTGCAATTATGTACATAGTCTTAAACAAGCCTGTTCTTAAAAATGTGCAAGTGAACTCTGATGTTGTTGCCTGGCAATGCATTAAGACTATGCTGATGCACTGAAAATGTTTCTTCTTTATATGAGCCACTCTCTAACTGTTGAAAATGACTTGACCAGATTGGTCACTTTCAAAGTAATGCTTTCACAGCAGTAGTTGAGTATGCAGATCCAAAAGAAAAGCAGCAATTATTTATGGATTTAAAGTGGATTCTTAGATGAGCATTTCCACAGACCATAATTATGACATACTGTTATTTGTGGCACCAGAAATACAAAAACACTTGAAAATACAAGATTCACACCTCCAGGTTGAAGTGCTCACCTAGCCACTGCCTTAAAGCCTTCATACGTGCATAAGGTGCCCCATGGCAGCGTCCTGAGGAATCTTCATAGTCATAGTTGAAAGCAGCCACACAAATAGCCGGAACACTCAGTGAAGCAGCAACGACCTACACCAACAGCAGGGAACTTTATTTGCAGACTATGCACAACAAGCTCATATTCAGACACACTTATAACAAAATAGCAAGCAGAGGAGATGGTTGATTCGCTACAGTGGCGGAACAACCATTTGACCTTTTGGCGCAGATTTTGGCACAGGAAAAAAAGCTGGCTTTGGTGTAGCGATGAGCACTTTTGGTACAATGTCGAATGCACATCTATACGCCATATCTCAATATTCAATGAATCAGTCAACAAAGATAACAGAGTGGACTCTATGCATATCAGCGTGGCAGAATAAAAAAATCTGTTCAAGTAAAAGAGAGAGGACCTGTGTCAAGTATAAGCACGGGATCTGCTCTTCTGATCGTGCAGGGCTGAATGGAAGATCCGCACTAATAACAAATTATTAGCCAACGGTTGCTAACCTATCACAGAAAAGGGCTGTCTGTTGCATAGTCAATGCTCCGTAAAACGCACACGCCAGGTCTATCTGTAAAACCTAAACATAATACCTGTTGTCGACCTGCATGATTTTTTACTCATGGCAAGCTACAAAGATCCGCACTAATAACAAATTATTAGCCAACGGTTGCTAACCTATCACAAAAAAGGACTGTCTGTTGCATAGTCAATGCTCCGTAAAATGCACACGCCAGGTCTATCTGTAAAACCTAAACATAATACCTGTTGTCGACCTGCATGATTTTTTACTCATGGCAAGCTACAACTAAGGCATTAAAATAAACAATCTGTAGTTGAAGAAACTTGCTAATTTGACAGAGAGTGAATGTCTGTGACATGCGCAGAAGCAGTTATGGCCGACAAATGATCACATTGACATTGCCTACTCTTATAAACCACCACCAGCATTGTTTTCAGTAGTGCTATCTGTTATTGCTTTTTCTTTCTCTTCAAATTTTGATTATGTGCAGGAAAGTATTTTTTTAGTGTTAGCTTCTAGACTGTTACTATTGTATTTTACATGCATAGTTGTGCCATTGTATGTTTGTCGTATGCAAATTTTATTTTGTCTCTGTCATAGTGCAATTATCGGATACAGACACTGTCAAGCCTTTTGTAGCTTTTAGTCTGTACCCCCAGCCTTTTCTGCTAAAAATGCACCAGAATGCCAAAAAAAAAGAAAAAAAAAAGAAAGTGCGGCATTTCGTATAAAAATTACCAGGCTAGATTCATAAATTTTTAGTATACTGCTTCTTCCTGTGCACACAACGAGGTATAAAACCGCTTCTACCATTTTGACTTGCAACAGGCCTTTGCATGTGCGCCGTGCTTCAAGCGAGGAAAATAAGAAAAAAATTACAGCAGAAACTATCCTCAATGATTGTCTAAGTCAATGCGAAGCATTTCTCCCTTGCACGTGGCACAATATCTGAACGAACTCGCCTCCTCCCGGGGAAACGCTTGCTCGAGCACTGCCACATGCATGAGCCGCAACACCCTGACTGATGTACGATTGGAACCAGAAGCGATTACAGACGCTACATACTACGCCAAATTAGTCTTCAACAAAGCGCTTTTGAAAGTACGTGTCTCCGTCCCGCAAGTACCAGTCCTCCAATCGGCACCGCTTGGCTTCAGCAGCCTGTTCAGCGGCTGCTTCTCTTGGCTCCCTTAGCTCAGTTGGCCCGTTGCTTCGCCTCCTGCCTCACTGCTTTGGTACACATCGCATACCCTTGTAGTTTCTGCAGAGCCATTGCACTCTTACATTCCTCTCCTGCTTGATACTTTCAAGGGACAATTGTTTTGTCGGCAAGTAGAGGCCTACACGCAACATAGTGCACCTAGCGCAACCGAGCCACTTCTATTTGTGGCGTGCACATCCGTACTGGCAAGTGGAGCAAGGCGCCCAACCAGTAGCGGCACGCAAGCGGGCGCATGGGGGTGTGCGTGTATCGGCAACAAACTTTGTGACCTTGGATGGCCTCGAGTTTGACCTTGGCTCTGACAAGACAAGAAAATGCGTCGCATTTATTAAATAAATAAATAAAATGCACAACAAGAACGCCTAAGGAAGATCATGCCCTACAGCATATGCATGACTAAACCGAAGTTACAGTGAGGTCGTCAAGAGGTTTCTTGACATCTAACGTGCAAACTATCTGTGGATTTGGTCACGTGAAAGCTGCTAAATTACCACCAAGGGATCTGCCCTTCTGATTGCACAGGGTTAAATGGAAGATCCACACTAATAGCAAATTATTAGCCAGCAGTTGCTAAACTCTCCGTCTTCTCTTGGGAAGAGTTTTATGCCAGGGCCATGTACTTCCTGTGTCAAAGTGTTTATTGACAGGGTATGCAAGGATTGAGAGGTCGAACTTGGTGGGGCAGTCACAACCCAGTGAGCAGTCAGAACCGGCCCCGTGCTTAAAGCGCTGGTGATGCGCCTGACTGACCGGCACTTCGTTGCATTTCATACGCTGGAGATGCACCTGGCTAACCGGCACTTCTTCGTTACACCTGTAATGAATATGACCTTGGCGCAAACGCGTGAAATGTGCAATTTCCACACATGGTTTTTTTCTTCCTTCTCCGTCCAGCCAGCGGTCGAGTACGCAATTACAAGGTATCTTGGAATGGCGCTGTCAACAACAATGCTAAACAATGTGTAACCGGACATTATCCAAAGCCGCTTTTTGATCCAACAACCTTCTTGAGCGATCTCGACACCATGCACAGTAGTACAAAGAATACAAAACTGGCACCACAAGCGGCACAAACAATAAAATCGCACAGCGGCAAAACAGTGGAACATCCACCAGAGAGAAATAGAGGACCGATGGCATCGGCTATAAATGTTAAGTTCATGATGATGATGATAGTGAACTTTACTATTAATAGAGATTTGTTTTACTAGCGAGGCAGCTCTTATGCTTCCTTGGCACAATTTTCAGCTAAAATTCCGTTTTGGAGTAGATTGGGGCAAACGATCGCTCTCAAGCCAATTTGGCGCAATTGGCGCAGCTGTTCCTTCACTGAAATGTGGTTCTGGTGCTAGGACAACTAAAGGGAAAAAAAAAGAGGCAGAAAGAACTTCACAAAGACAGTACAGATGGCACAAACGAGATGTACGCTACAATGATGAGCATTTCCAAATGCTCATAACTGAGGATGCACCAAGAATCAGGCGGCTGGCAGAAAACAATATCAAAGGTATGTAGATGTCGGTCACTGCCAATGACAGCATCACAATGACAATACAAAGAAGTTTCATGCATAGTACCTCAGACAATTTATCATTTTCTTTTTATATAATATTTGAAATCTTTCATTTCTTTTCACGTCTGTGCTCTAAACTTACATTTTTCTTCAACCACAAGGACCCTTTCCCACTCCCCGTCCCCCAACCACTCTATAACTGCTGACCCACAGTGGGAGAGTGCAATTATTTTAGGAACAAGCATACAAACAAGATGGCAGTCTACACGGTGAGAGACTGCTGTTGTTGCAGTAAATGAGTTCAGAGTCAAAGGAATTGCTTAATTCTGTTGCTTTTTGCTTATAATTTGTTATGTATTGGTCTGTCCATGACACAAAGAAGGGCAAGCAAAAGAAAAACATCAGAGACAAATGTGTATGATGGCATAACTCGCACTTGAAAAGAGGATAGCGGTAAGTGTGTGGTTGTTCAAAAGTAAGTTAGATTTCTGTCTTGTTTATGGAACTGCGAGATGTTACCAATAGTGCCATAAATAGGCAATTTTTTTAGTTTTGTTGTTGGAGTGCACAATTTGTTTTTGATTTATGCTATAAGTTCAGTATGAGTGATATATTTCACATCAATATTCACAGAGTTCCAGTTGTTTGACTGAGGGTACAATTTGCTGTGTCTTAGGTTACCACATTTTTGTTAAAGGGACTGTCTACCGCTTTTCAAGGACCTATTTTGTAGCACAATAGAAAGTCTACCATTCGAAGTGTCTAAACATGCAATGGTTTCCCCTGGAAAGTGAATATCAATTTTTTAAACAGAATTTTTTGATCTGCGTAGTCTTTTCTTAAACCTGTGTATGGGTGCTGACAACATTGATTACTGGATGCGATGTTAATGTTGGTACACCACTCTGTTCATCATGACTCTGTTCATTTGCACAAGGCGGCGCCACTCTTCAACACGCGCTAGCTGAAAACGAGACAAAGTACTTTCTCACGTAAGGATATGTTAGCAGAAGTGCATAAAATACAATTTCAGGCTATACAATATTGTATCCAATCAAATGACTTTCTCTGTGTGGCTTTTTGTCTACGTGACAGTGCACGGATTGGTTGCACTGTTTCACCGTCGGACGTGACCACATGTATTATTGGACCACTTTCAAAGCCACATTAAAAATATATTTCGTGGTTTATGGAATACAAGCATGCTCATTTCCTTCATTATGATACACAATCTTCTCATTCCAACCACAACAAAAGACATGTTCCAAGCAGTAGACAAGTACCTTTAAGCAGAAATACTATTCTAGCATTGTGCGAGAATGTGTTTAAAGATAGTAACACCAAAACATGACGCAGATGTGAATAGAGTGGCAGTTACCTTGCTCATGAGGCTTGAAGGTGTCTCAAAGGAATGAAGAATGTTGCTCAGCTGGCCAAGACTGGTCATAGTGTAATCATCCTGCTTGTATATCCATTCCTCTTTGCTACAAACCTGAAAACATTAGGCCCAAATGGTACGCCGATTAGAAAGCTATCAGAGCATGACTGTTGCCAGCTGGCGGACATAGCAAGCTGATTTTTCCACAGTAAGTCACTCTCACTTTGCCGTTACATCTGCAGATATGTGCACTAGAAATACTACTAATGTACATAGATGAAACAAAGGAAAATGATACACATGCTAGCACTTCTTTTGTTTACACTGGTCTTGCTCAATTCACCTGTCTTTTAGTAACATTTGCAATACAAATGTCTATTACATAGCTAGACATTGCTATTTATTTCTAGACCTTGGAGTAGGTTTGTTGAACTACACTGCATTAAACAAAAAGACCAGGACCATCCATTATAAACATAAGAAGACTAACAAGCAAATGAGTGGTGTGTAATTAATATGCTACAACTATATAAATGCCAGCTTTCTGTGCAAGATTATTGAGTTCTTCACCCACCTGCTCATAATGCAGATGTTCCTCACTGTAACACGCTTGATCCATAACCATGGGTCCGTACATGTGGTAGGCAAAAGCCCGCATGTCCACAGAGAAGCAGATGTACGAAGACCCTCCAGTGACATTGTGCATCCACTCTAGTGCGAGGTTCTGGAACAAAGCAAATTTTGTACTAGACTAGATGGGCTAAAATTTTGCCTACATGCCTGTAAATATCTGACACAGCCTAAACAACAAGCATCTAACATATTTTAGGCCAAACTTAACAACAATTTAAACCACTAACTGGTTAGGCTGGCTGCTGTTATCACATGTGTCATGTGCACTATTAAGCAGCACACATGACTGGTGCTAGAGCAAGAGCATTTATTTCACATCAGCAATTGCCTCATTAAAAAAAAAAAAAAAAAAAAAACGAGGTAAGGGATTTCAGTTTACAGATGCGAGCAACGAGCAAGGAATAGCACGCCACTTACCACCGGCACCTGTGGTATACATGTGGTCAATGGATGGTTAAAGGTTGATGCAGGTGTGGCACGGCAAGGGCCATAGTCTCCACTGTAGTGTGTGTTCACCACAAGGAAATCGACGTACCTAGAGAAAGCAGATTCTTTAAAGAGAAGGGCGTGTATAACACTATCACACAGAAAGCAGTACTAGAAAACAACAAAATGAAAACACAGCCCCAACAACCAGTTTTGAAACCATGCAGGCAAGAACCATTGCATTGTATGCTGCAGACTTCTTTGATTCAACCGGTGACAACCTCGGAATGCTGTTCCGGGTAACCAACGTTACTAGACAAAGTAATCTAGTAACGGTGCGCGTAACTGTGGCGGCCGGTGCACGGTGCAGCTGTAAAAGCCTAGAAGCACCAACACAAGCAGCACGGCTGTATCACATATAGTACACTCACTTGTTCAGATTGTTCAGCAGGGCACCTGTATAAGCTGCCGGCTTATCGTAGTCCACAATCTGAAGGCTGAGCAGCACACACAAGCCACTGTTCTGGTACACGTCGTGCAGTTCCTGCAGTGTACCAAGCAGTATGTCCATTGTCCAAACACATTTTGGTGCGCACAGTTGTTATAACTCGCTTTGAGTGGCATAGACTGCCTCCCCGCCATAGTACTAGTACGAGGTTAGCTGCAACACTTCGCTAAGGTTCACTGTCAGTAGAAGAGCTTGTCACGCTTTCGTACTGCCACGCACACAACAGCGGCACGACAAAACATAGGCATCGCAGGCGTCTACCCGGGTCATGCATTTACACTTGCGTAGATTACCTATATCTTTGGGAAGTGTCCTATTACTGCTATTTTGTCGCGCGTACTTCAGCGAGCTCTGACAGCCGTGACTACATTCGGCGAATAATCGTATATGTGCAGCAACATAATTGCTTATGGTTTCGCTTTCAACACATTGAAAACTTGGAAAGCGCGCAAACTGATGACGATAGCAATGGCGATGCATTGGGCTGAACAAACAAAACAGTATAAAAATGTATATGGCTCAACAAATTATTGCATCCTTTAGGGCTTATTTTGTCCCACAACGATAATCGTCATCTAGCTGCCTTGCTTTCGTTTCCTTTCTTGAAAACTTTGCGCTCAGTCGCTAATGTCACGTTGATAACGCGCATGCCGTTCGTGACCCGAAAGTACAGTGCCTCGAATATAAGTATATTTTAGGCACTCTACCGAAAGTACCGGGAACGCAGATAGGTGACAATTATTGCTGTGGGACAAGGTAAGGCCCAAATGGTGTAAACTTTTGTTGGTGTATCTTGCGTGCTTTTGCGCCCGGTACTGCGATCCAGATCACGAGTGGCACGCGCGTTATCAGCGTCATGAACCCGACAAAAGCGGATTGATTCCGTCTGTTGTTCTGGAATCGGCCTGTCGAGTGCATGAAAACGCCAGCCGGTCGTATATATATTGCTTTCTGCAGCAGGAAATCTAGGGACTTTAGTCGTAACGAGCGCGTCGAGTCGGGCTGACTCAGACCGATCGACCACAGAACACCTATTGGATCGACTGCATGGCGTTGGTTGACCCAGCCCTGTTTTAACGCGATATATCGTTAAGAGGAAGCTTTAGCTCGGGCCCAACTCCGACGCGGCCTATTCGAATACATGTACAACGCAGAAACGCTTTTCTGCGAATGCAACCCAAATGAACAAATGAAATGACCCAAATGCAACAGATTTCATTAATATCGAACCCCTGGACCGATATTAATGAAATTTGTTGCATTTGAAAGAGTAAGTTAAATTCTAGTAACTGTTGGAAGCGGAATTTCGATTTAGGGCCTGCATTTTTACAGCGAAGCTGTTAAGCGCTCAGTCTCCGATGGTCGTGTCCGCGTGTATAGAAAAAAAAATTGCCCCCACCTCCCCGAAGGGCATCGTGAGGAAATGCGAATGCATTTCTTGCGCCGAGAGTACACGGCGTAGTAATTTTAATGGCGTAAATTAATGACGAGACGAGGATTTGTACCGTAACCATTTATTTACACATTCATCAGCACCTGTTTGTGTTGTCATTGTACCTGACGGCCATAATCACAGCCTTGTGGTCGCTAAAGTGTACAGTCAAAGGGTCTTTGAGAAGCATGCGCACGTCACAGTTTCGGGTAAAGGCGAGATCAATGCAACTTCCGTGAATGGTAGTCGGACACTTGTCGGACTCGGCCGAGGCACACTGCATAGAGTACTTTGTCCGCATGTACTTCACTCGAGGATCGGCGGCTCGCCATTGACGTTTCTCCGCCGCGTCTCGAACACGAACTTCAGCGTTCTCGGCTCGCCGTTGACGTCTCACAGCGGTGTATCGAGCACACATTTCCGGATCTTCGGCTCGGCGTTGGCGTTTCGCAGCGGCTTCCAGAGCACCGAGTTCGGTATCGGCAGCTCGCTTCGCTCGCTTGCGTTCGGCATCACGCGCTCTTCGCTTCGCAGCCTTGTCTTCCGCTTCTTCTCCTCCGGTTGATGATGACGTTGAAGCTACTGCAGTGACGTCACCTCCAGCGAGAGGTGTAATGCTCGGGTTGGATTGTATTACACTTCTTGCTAGGGGTACCGTTGCCGTCAGACATTCGCCTTCACCGACTTCTGCTATCGCCTTGAGAGGCGCCCAGCCAGCGAATGGTCGAGAGTGAGGCGCGCGCTTCACTCCATTTATATATACGTGCGAGTGAGCGAACGGGAGAGTGGGGCGCAGGGAGGAGAGAGAGCGAACGGCGAGAGAAGGAGCGGCGAAGCACTGCACCTAAAGCCCCTATATATAAACCACCGTGATATAAACCTATCCTCTCCTACACTCTCTCCGCACACGCGGGAGCTCCGCCGAGTTAGGGCAACACCCTCATATTTTTCTAGAGGGTGTTGGTTAGGGTGGCTAGAATTGGGCAATTCTAGCCACCCTAGCCGAGTTCCCGCGATGCGAGCGCCCTCACAGGCCTGAGCGCGCTCCTCCTCTCCACTCACTGTCCGCTACTCCGCCCGCAGCACCTGCTCCGGTTGCTAGGGGCGAGGATAAGCATGCGCGCCCGCAGCTGTTGCTATGGGAGAGGGAGTGAGAGCGGAGAGATAACACCTGCCGGCGCGCGGACACCGACAGACGCCCGACATGCCCCGACTAAGAAATGCATTCGCATTTAAAAAAAACTCTCATTGGCCGTATGCTGTATGTGCGAGTGAAAGCGCGCAAGGGACGCTCGCGTTCACGGGGAGCGAACGCGACTTCATCCGTCGCGCGAAAGGCCATGGGGGGCTGGGAGGGAGGGAGGAGGAGACGTTTAGCTGCGGCACCAAATACGTATCTTGCGACTAGGCGTTTCGTTTCGCACTTTTAATATTTCAGTCTGAGGAGATTTAACATAAGAGGCATGCGCTGCCGGTGTTTTGTTTCATGACATTTGTTTATGGGCTGTCATTCACAAAATTCTGAGGAGCTGTATAAACTTGGACATGTAGCAGCACCAGCAACGCGCAGAACTGTTGTCGACGGCGGCGGCGTTTTGCCCGCGTTCGAACCGAACACGCGCAGCATTGGTGACGTGTTTATGAAGAACGTGCGAACCTTTGTCGTACACCCTATGGCGGTGTACCGTAGCGACCATAAGGCCATGGTCCCTGTGGTCACTAAATAAATGAAAACCACCGAATCATACATATTTCTCATTCTTTAATAGTTCAAGACTTCAAATAACCAATTGCACCATCACATCTTAATAGTCATAATTGGAAATACATATTTCCCACCATAGTACAGCTTCGCTGGTCTTCTATCTCCACCCCAGTGGAAGGGCTGACAGTTTTTTAAAAAAGATTTTTCAAAAATTCGAAAGTTCGAAAAAATAGAAGTTCCAAGTTTACTCTGCATCAAGAACAGATATCGCGGTTCTGTAAACGGCATCTATTAGATCATTCAAAGCGGACAAATTCGTTATGTCAATTTATATCTTGTGTGAATTTGTTGCATTGTGTACAAGGGTTCTGCAAAAGCTGTATTTCCATATTACAAATTTTTTTAGCTTCATGTGTAATATATCAATTCTGTCCGCTTCAGATGTACTATTAGATGCAGTTCACAGAAGTGTGATACGATTTTTCATTGCTGAGTGAGAGTTGCAACTTGATAGCTTCGTTTTCTGAAAATTTTAAATGTTTGCCAATTTTTTATAGAAATTTGACGACTTAAATAAAAAATTCGAAACCTCGTTAAATTTTCTGCAGTGGCTACAGAGCAAAATGAATTCTCCTTTTAGATGTATTTAGATAGAAGGAACCGAGCTAAAGCTTCCTGTAATCTCGTGTAGCAGAAAATCTGGCGTCGGCGAGGGCGCGCCGGCGTCGGTGGCGGAGAAAATCATCCCGCACCACCCCGACCGCGCAGGCCCTCCTCGTGGCGCAAGGCGTTAGTGAGCAAAATTGACTTTCTGAAAGTAAAATCGGTAGAAAAACTTAAGAGCCCTTCCACTAGTGTGAAGATGGAAGCCAGCGAAGCTGTGACTATGGTGGGTCTGCTGTAGTGAATATTGCCCCCACTATGAGAAAGGGCGTATCGTCGTTGGGCATCATCCAACCGAACATGCCTATCATGAACGTTCCGGTTGAGAAACTCGCGCTGAAACCTGGCGGTCGCACCGGGGAAGTTGGCGCTAGCGTTGCCACCGTTGTCGGGTTCCTGGAGGGCAAGACGACGCTGACGTTTGGCCTCAACATCGCGCTCCCTCAACTCGGGGGTCCTTGGCTCTTCGCTGATGTTTCGCCTGGGCTTCGGAAGCCCTCATGCTAGAATCGGCACGTCGACGACGAGCCTTACCCGAGCGCGTTCGAGGCGGCGTTGCTCAAACGCGTTAGGACACGTCGTCGGTCTCTCATGAATGGCTCATACCCCCTTAGGCAATGGCTGATACCCCCGAAAACGCGGCCTCCCCATTACGACGACAGAAGTGAAATTTTACGCTGGAATAATTTGCGGCAACGCAGCCAGCTGTGGAAGCAGACGACGACGACGAACGCAGAAGCAGTGGCACGAGCGCAAACCTAGGGGCGCCAACGAGCCAGCTGTGTAAGACGACGATGCTCGAGCCATAGCCTCCTCTATACTTTTCAGAGGAGGCTATGCTCGAGCCAATGCTGATATTTTTTTCTACACGCGGACACGATCCTGGGGGAACTAGCCCTTAACAGCTCCGCTGTAAAAACCGTAAAGTACGAATTAACCACAACCTACAGACTCGATAGCGTCGGATTGTAATGTGAATGTACGAGAAAGCATAATTCTGTTACGAGGTAACTGAAACACAAACTCCTTTTCCAGCATTTTACCTTACCAACAGCGGCACTCCCGGGTAGGTTACTTGCAATACTTGCAAAAACACCATCCAAACGGCGCTGGTCTCCTCGGCAGCGTAAAACGGCGGCGGCGCGCACAGGCGAAGGTGGAGAAAAAAGAAAGCTGCAGTTGCCGGGAAGTCTGACAAGCATTCAGAGATCTTTGAATGCTATCGCGTTCCATTATTAAAGGTGAACCTTAAGCGTCCGTCCATTTTTTTTTACCACATGGGGTTCAATTTAGTGGCCCATTTGGAGGGACCCCAGGTGATGAGCTCTGATTACCTGGCCCCTGCATGGAGTCCTTAAAATTACACGATCGTTTCTGCACTCCACCCCCACCGGAAAGCGGCCGCCGCGGCCGGGATCGAGCCCACGTGACCTCAGCTCAACACCGCAACGCATCCACTGGGCTACCGCGGCGGGTGACTTTCCTCAAACAACAATCACCTGTATGGCGTGCCTTTCCTTTTATTACGATAGAAATTACGTGGACACCAGGCAAATTTCCGTCGTCATCGTCGTCGCGGTGATGTTTGGTATAAAGTTCAAGTGCGATAACATCGAAACCGCGCGCCGTATGCTGTAGGTGCGAAGGAAAGCTTGCGAGAGTGACCCGTGAATAAGGATGGCGGCTTGATGCGGAGGCGTCCTTTCGCGCGCGTAAAGGCGGAAGGCGAGGAGGGTGCGGTCTTGCTACGACGGCAGGCGCGGCCGCGCGCCCTATCTTGGAGATAATCTGCGGTGGATTCAAAAACTAGGCAACCGAGATAGGTGGTGGCTTCACATGCGGTGTGTTTTCGCGCACTATATAGTTCTCATTTAAGCGAGAGGCAGCAGGAAGGGCGAGTTCACTCGCCGCTGCTACCACTCTCTTCATCACGCCAGCGTTCTGACCGAGAGTGTCCGCGGTCATCGAGTGGGATGTGTTCGTGTTTGCCTGTGCGCGCTGTCACAACATGCGTATTAATTTAGTTAGGGAGTAAATGTTTACCGCAGTTTATGCAGCTGATGTAACTACTAACTTAATGCAGCTAGCGCAGAGTTTTCAAGAAAGAAACGCAAGTAAGACAGATGTTTGAGGACGAGATACACCCAAAGGGATGTAAATTGTTTTAGAGTGTGGTCCATATTCTAGTACGTGTGCCCTCAGTGCTTTGCTGTGTTCTGTGCTGAAGTTACAGTGCTAAAAAAAAAATACTGCTGAATTCTACAGTGAGGTGAAACAGCAGATGAAAACAGCGTTAAGAGATGAATGAAAAATATAAAAATAATAATAGTTAGAGGGGTAGGGGAAGCGATACGTTGTCACTCAAATTTGTTGCAACGACGTCGTACCTTCATTTTGCGCTCCAGCGAAGGCAACTGCCGGGTGGAACGACTAACGTAGAGTAGCGCCAGGCCGTCCAGGTTGCGGTCTCGCAGCTGCCGCGCGGTATCTTCGGCGCTTTCGCGTAGCGAGGTCAGTTGCAGCAGTCGCTCATGTACCGCCACCAGCACTCGTACGCCGCTCTCCTGTAGCTGGGCCAGGTAACCTGCGACACGCAGCAGCACTTCTGGCAACCCTGTTCCTGGACTTCATGTCCGGACCATGGTCACATGACTCGGTAGAGCGCTTTTAAAATTTTTTTAGCAGAGAACACTCGATGGGCATATGGCTGCATTGTTGCTGTCAGCAAGGCGAGCTTGCCATCTTGTACATCACAGTCTTGTGCAGTCATTGCCTTGTATTAACCTTATATTCTTTGGGGTATAATCTTGATGCACAACAACCTTTCCTTCTTCCTTTCTTTTTTTATCGCGATAGCAATTATATAGACCCTCCAAGCAGAGTTTTGACCGTCGTTGTCGCCAGTGAGGTTCTGTATGCACAGGGTGTTGCAGCGAACACTTTCAAAAATTATTAAAGGTTGCCTGCGGCAGATAGCACAATTCTAGGTCATGAGCTGGTCTACTCGAAGAGGCGGACACTACTTGCACAATAAATTGAAATGCACAATCGAATAATTAACAGAAATTCACTAATTATTTTTAAACTAATTACCTGATGGCCCATATTGCAATTTACAAATTGTAGCCGTGGAGTTCTCAAGGCGGATCCGCTTGGAACGAATTCTCGGGATGACACTAGTTTCGAGATATTAATTCCCGAACTTTGCGGAGAAATGCATTGGCGTTCCAGTTAGGTAATTAGTTAGAAACCTAATTAGTATTTTTTGTTAATTAGTCGATTATGCGTTTCAATTTTTTCTGCAAGTAATGTCCTGCCTCTTCGAGTAGACCAGCTCATTAACTAGAATTGGGCTATCTGCCACAGGCAACCTTAAACAAATTTTGAAAGTGTTCACCGAAACACCCTGTCCGTTTAGGTATATGTGCGCTATATGCCATGCCATGCTAGATGACATACGGTACATGCGGGTTATAGTGCGCCACACCGTTCTATCACTTAGATTCCTGACAATTATTCCTCAGAATTTTGAGAATGGTAGCCCGCAAACAAATGTCGTGAAACAAAACGCCGACAGCGCATGTATTCTATGTTAAATCTTGCCAGACTTGAATATTAAAAGTGCGAAACAATAACAGAGCTCAAATCTGAAAATGAAACCGCCGGGATCGGCCCAGGAAAGATGTTTGAAACATACCCGATACTGAAAAGTGGTGGTAAAGTAGCTGAGAAAGACGTTGGCTTTTATTAATAGATATTAATGAAATTGTCCGATGACAGGATCGATTCAAACAGAGGACCCCTAGCACAAAAGCTCGTTTTTACTTTGGCAACTTACGTTTACTTCAATTCACGCTGCCACTACACTACGAGTCGTGCACTTTGTGTAAATTCTAACATGTTGCTAATGCTATCGCATTCATTGCTTCTCCCTCATGGCGAAATTGTGTTAACGCTGTTGGGCCTGCGTATGACTGGATACGCAGGCCCAACGCCGTGGACTTGGATAATGTTACCAACAGGAAAGCACCTGACACCTAAGTGCCCACAAGACTGGTTTTGGTTACTGTTGCTCAACGGTGGTCGAACAAGGGATGTGTAACTGTACGCTAAAGGGTGTGGGGATCGAGGTGCCTTCCCGCGCGAACCCTGCCGTAGCGCCTTCGTGTGTTGAGGAGTGGAGGAGCGTCGTGCTTTTTCCTGACAGTCGCTCGTAGGGTGATCCATAATCGTTATGCGTGTTCTGTGTGTAAGCATGTGCTGAACACTTCCCTAGCGCACCTTCAGGTATTTCAGCTTTAGAAGAATCACTTCACTATTTTATTCCATACGGTAACCAATTTCAAGGAAACCGCTTTTTCGAAAGCCGAGATTTGCTTTGTTCAATATATATATATATATATATATATATATATATATTTAACAAAGGAAATCTTGGCACCCTATATATATATAGGGTGCCTTTTTTAGCTGCATCAAATTTTAAAAACTTGCCTGTAGCAAACAGCACAATTCTAACGAGCTAAATTACTCGATGAGGCGGCCATCACTTCTACGAGGAATCAAAATGCTTAATTGAATAATCAACATATTTACACTAATTAACTTTAACTATATTTACGTTAACTTTAAGGAGATTATTTCCATCTACGATTTGTAGTTAGTGAGTTTGCAAGGTATATCGAGTTAGAACAAATTCTGAGGATGGCACCGGTTTCGACATATGCGCCGTCAAACTAGCGAAAATGCACTGTTTTCGGCTTAACTTTTTAACGAAAACACTGTTTTATGCATTGAAGCACGAAAGTTAACTGGAACACCAATGCATTTCGTCGGACCTCTTAAAAATGATTATCTCGAAACTAGTGTAGTTTTGAGAATTCAGTCCAATTAAGTAGATATGCCTTGCGAACTCACCGGCTACAAATCGCATATTGAAACATGTGCTCTAAAGTAATTAATTAAAAGTTACTTTGTAATTATGTTAATTATTTAATTAAGCATGTTGATTTTTTCGTAGAAGTAATGGCCGCTCATCAAGTAATTTAGCTCAATGGTTAGAGCTGTGCTTATGCCATAGGCAATTAAAAAAATTGCTGCAGCTAAAATAACCTAGTATATAAAATTTACAATATGAAGCTTCTGTGCCGTTTCTCGCTCTTTCTTCATTATAAGTGAAATACACTGTAACAATATGTCGCTTAACAATCAGTTACGCGTTATCAACTTTTGTATACAAGATAACCATAAAACTGCAGGATGTGACTTGTTGGCACTGTATTATGACTAAACCACAAACGCACAAACAAAGTTATAGAACAAGACATCACAGAGCTTACTGTGTAAACCATTTCTTTTTCCACTTTGTGTGTCAAGAAAAATTCCTATAACAAAGCATTTATCTGTGTTTATCGGTTACAATGCCTAAATCCTGGCTTTCGAAAAACCCCTGTCGACATCTGTCCCAAAACGCGCATTGTGTTTTGCACTAACTGAATAACAGGTGAATAGCTGATTAAGCTGTCTCACATTGATTTCGTTGCAGCAAGTATCTGGCTTCGTTGAAGAGAGAGATCGATTCAAGGTGCTCACCGTTAGGAAGAACATTAAGGTCAGTGTTTCCGAACTGCCGCAACGAGAAGACCACATGCGTGCAGTAGCTGGTCGTGACTGTCCGCGCATGCTCCGTCCGTTCAGAGAGCACGCACACCAGCGGGCGCTCGTGCTCTGAAAACAAAGCAATTCAATTCATGCATAAGCACGTGTCCGCCATTAAAGGGGCCCTGAAACATTTTTTAAAACTAATCATAGAAATACATCAGTATTAAATTAGGCCGCCTCACGAATGTCCTGCCAGAAAAAAAAAAAAGAAAGTTTTCAAATCCTTCAAGCACAGGCGAAGTTATCAGACTGATGAGTGGTTTTCTCTCTTCTTTCATTTCCACTAGCACGCTGAAAGCTACACAGGGCCAAGAGGGCGCAAGGCAGTGAAAGCCACACAGACGACAAGGGGGCGCAAGGGTGCAATGCCCTGCTGGCCACGCCCGAATGTTCGATGTATCGGCGGCGAGACGGCTCGTGGCGGCAACCTATTACGGCCGTGGTTTATTCGCTACGCTTTTTTATTTTAGAGGCCACACGCAGCAGACGCACCAACGCGCAACGGTCGTGTGTATACCGGCAATGCGAAGATGAAATGATTTTTCTGTATTTTTGAGATCGCAGGCATAATATATTTTCCCACTTATTTAACTCAAATGTGCAATAACTATCACTGAGAAGGTTCTCGCGATCACGAAACCAGACAATAGCTATTGTGGGTCCAGCTTCTTGCGATGACGCTGCATGACGCCATTGCGGAAGCGAGAGCAAGCGATTTTTCACTGCTTTTGACACGAGATTTTAAATTCCCTGCTGCATGCAGTGCAATAATATCTTGCTCACATGTTCACAGGAACCTCGTTTTAGGATCCCTTGAAGGGGGAAGCTCCAAGGCGGAAAATTGTCCCAAAATGTTTTCAGTTTTCTCATTTTTGCGCTTTCAAGACCTTTCGTTAACATAAGATTCATTCTATAAAATTCCAAGACTTCATTTTCATAAGATTTTGTAAGTTTTGTCCCAATAATGATACAATTGGAATGTTTTTCCTTGATTTCTCAAAAACACCAATTTTCGTGCCATTTGTGTTGTGGAGGAGCAATATCTTTTGTTCTGGCTCTCGGTTCCACTCAGAAGGCGTCGTATGGCGTCGTAGCCTGTAGCGCCGTCTCTTTTGCGCTCCGCAAGCTAAGCGCTCCCGAAAGACGCGGTAAATCATTTTTCCGTCAGTTGCTTGGCCACGCCACATATGGTCATATCGTATGTAGTCTAGAGAAGGTGGGGAAGGGCGTTGTCTCATGGTACCCTCCTGACTTCATCGGTGTGACTACACGGCCTCGGACTGATGCCACTGCATGCAGGTTCGACTGAAAGGAGCGCATGTCACTATACAGCTTGCTTCTAGCACCATAAATATTAAGAATGCGAAAAACGTGAATGTATGAAATGCGATTCTGTTTTTAAATTGCCCCTGAGATGATTCCGCAGAAGGTGAAATAGTTATTTTACCATGCACGCGAATTGATTTGCATGCAGCTAGATGAACACTGCGCTTCAGAAATAACTTGTTCGCCGTTGGTGGTTGCTGAAGGGCGCAATTGCCGATAAAGGACGCACACCTGAACAAACAAAGAAACACACTTCTTTCTGGGGTTTTACGTGCCAAAAACCAGTTCTGATTATGAGGCATACCGTAGTGGAGGGCTCCGGATTATTTTTGACCACCCGGGGTACTTTAGCGTGCACTACAACGCAAGCACACGGGCGTTTTTGCATTTCGCCTCCATCGAAATGCGGCCGCCGCGGCCGGGATTCGATCCCACGACCTCGTGCTCATCAGCGCAACGCCTTAGCTGACTGAGCCACCGCGACGGGTAGAAACACACTTACGACAATGACTTGCATGGCCGGTGTTGCCTCCGTTTAGCGGCAATTAGGCCCTTCGAACCATGTGTTTGGATCAAACGTTTACTAACACGATAAGCCCTGCTGTTCCTGAGTTGTAAAACGTCGTTCTTTCTGGAAAGCTTAGCGAGCTTACTCTAACAGAGTTATCGTACAGTGAGACTGCGGTACTTTATGATCTCACTGCAGGCGCGTTGTACAGTAGGCGTCAGTGCGCATGCGCGCGGACGCGCAGCACAGCACAGCCTGCTGCCTTGTCTGTGGGCATCGTCGTAGCGCCTGTTTCGCAAGTATACAAATGACACGGCGAAGCTTATCAACTGGGTAATTGTCGCATACATAGGGTGCAAGCTGTAATCACATCTTGGGCCGTGCGCCATGTATACAATGAGGGTGCGTACCTTTTCCACGTGGCATGCATCGCTTGGCAGTTTCACCTTCTTCTTCGTCCCCCACTTTCTCTTCGGGCAAAGAACGCCCTGCAAATAAAAAGGTCTTCATATTTTAGCGGTTAAATATACGTTCTGTTTCTGGGCGCCTGATTGCTTTGAAATTATGGTGACCATTCACCATGGCAACCCTAACTTATTTTCTACATAATGCAAGTTGTGTAACGCTGTCACCTTTGTTACTTTTTTATTACGGGAAGCATGTCTGTAGGTGTGGTTGCAGCTTCTATTTCTTTTTGTTTTTTAAGCTCTTTTTCACGCCGTGGTAAGTGGGACCACAAGGGCGCCTCGTTCTAATTGACTTTGATGCTACGTTCGCAAAGTGACGCCGCATTCGTTTCGCGGACTGCAATCATCTACTCGGTCAACATCACCGTTTTATGGACAACCATGCACTTTTCGTTAGATGGAGCGAACAAAGAAAGAAAGAAACAGAAAAAGTTCGCGGTGGTTCATGAACGCATATATGGATCTGATAAGTAATGAAGCACATGCAAAAGGCCTTCTTACCTTGTCCAGCTCTAGATTTATCAGCTGGAAGAAAAAGGAGATTTTTGTAATATTAGGAAAAAGTCCCAGTTTCAAAAGAAAGGCGAAGCATTAATAGCGATAGCAAGGATATAATTATACAAGGTAATCTGCAGGAGGATTTGTTGTTATAGGCTAGTTGGTGCTCACTCAACGACATATTGTACCGCAAAATCACATTCACAAAGGAGACACATGTCACAGTTAGGCGCTACTAACAACTTTTGTCAAACGAAGTATGGTTCGTAGTTCTTGAGGCCGCACAATGCCGCAAAAATTCGTGTACTAACTAAGGAGGCATCCTGTAACGCGCGCACAGACAAACATGAACAGATTTCGTTCGATTATCGCATGTGCTCACTCGCTTTCATTACGCCGGCGTGTTGAGAAGCACCGGCATCGAGCAACGCGCCTGCTTGTTCCAAAGCGAACTTTTCGTGCTGCTGTTCGCTTCAACATTTTAACTTTGCCGCCTCTCCAAAACCACGTGGCTTCCAACTAGCCACCATACTCCAACACTAGGCAACTAGGCGCGCATGAAGGTACCAGCCATCTCGGCTCGCCCCCGCCTTGCACGCTCGCCCTTCGTTCTGGCACCCGCGGCAGATGACCTCCAAAATACGGTGCGCGGGCGGCCTATGCGCTCGGCCGCGCAGACAGCCGCGACCGGACTAGAGGAGCAGACGTACGCTCTCTGCCTCTAGCCCGGCCATGAGACAGTGCGGACTCGGTCACGTGGCCTGCAACATTGGGCGCGCGGGAAGACGACGCTCATCATGCCGTCATCCTTCTCGGCTAGCACTTGCATGCTTGCCCACAAACCAGTAGTACATCGCGTGACCGCCACTATACATACGGCGCGAAGGCCACTCATTCTCCCTGCACTTGGAATTTATCTGGTGCAGCACGGCAGCGACGACAGCGAAGGCAAAAATGCGTCTGGAGTGTCTCTATATTTGTTATCGCAATAATACTGGCGTGACGCAAGAACAAGGATGTAAAGAAAAAAATGCACCGACGAGCCAAAGAGCCCACTGAATGCAGTTTTGTTTCGGGACCTGTATATAGGGTTATCTCATTCAGTGAAACGAACGCTTTTTCTGTTTTCAAATACTAAGGCCTGCATTCGTCGGTGACTTGAACTCAAATGCGCATCCATTATTCATATTCTGCAGCGTGATTGACAAGATATTGATTAGCAGGTTTAGCAGAATTGCTATAGTGTCGAGCGAATTTATTTGCAACCTTGGTTCGCTATAGTGCAATGAGCTGTAGATGTGGGTTCCCTCTAGGAGAAGAACGGCTGGCAAACGTCATATTCAGCAACTTTCATTTCGACGCTGTCATCGTCGTCCTCATCATCAGCGGCTTTAGCTGCAGTGCAAAACAAACGACTCTCTTGGATGCCTGTAATTATAACTCCATCGCTCGTACGTATTGTGCAGAAAGAAATTGTTATTAGCAGAGAAATTCAGGCAGAACTCCTCTTTTATGTATTTCGTAGCTATACCATGGAACCCATGGTTTCAAGGTGACGTCAAGAATTTTCTGGCCATTTTCGCACATTTACTATCTCGTTTGTGGCGTCTTGTTACGCCTGGTTGAGTTTCCTGTTTATTTGTGACTGGCCTGTACAATTAAACCTTTAACGAACTAATGGATATAACGAAGTGATCCTAATTACACTTGACATTTCAACAGGAAGCCACGCATTTCAAACCTCGTTTTAACGAAGCAAATACTTCTGCTAAATAGATATAACGAACTCTCTTTTCTTAGACTAAAACTGTACTACCATTTCGCGCCTATTAGGCTAAAGTTTGGCGGCGCGTGACGCTGCTTGTCCGATTTAGCCATTCAAAACTCCCGCGAGCTGTCGGCCACCTGGCAACGCGCCAAACCAGCCGCGCTGTCGAGTCGACGGCCACCCACGCACCGTTACCGTCCGCTGCCGCATTGCACCACGCTCTACCAACACGACCGGCTCCCGTGCTCTCCTGTGCACTGTCATGGTCGCTCCTGTGGTCGCTCGATGAAAAGGTACACTGTGTGCTCAAGGTGTGCCCAAGGTGTGCCTTTCAATCGATCGGATGCTTTGTAGCGCGCGCATCGAGGCACCCTAATGCTTTGGTACATGCTGCACCGTCTAACCGTAATCTGTCGAAAGCCGCGGTAGAGCACCGCATGGTAGAGCGGAGCTTCATGTTTTTGTAATTTCGTATGGTTGTGACAATTAGCTAACTAGCCTTACTTAGTGTGCCAAATCTATGACGCCAGGGGAAGCTAGCACTTCAAGGCGGCGTTGCCACACAATTTTGCCTTTACGCCTTTTCTGGCATGCAAATTACCTACAATATAAATACACGATGACGTACCGTGTTGTGCCTGGCGGACGGCGTCAACACCACCGTTTCACACGCGCCTTCCTGTGGTCATCGAGTCTCTCTTCATGTCGGTCTACTTGCGCCGCAGCACACCTGCTTACTTAATCAGCTCATGTTTACTACAATTCATATTGCTACCAAAGCCGCTCACCTTACTTCGTATGACATTGCTGTGTTGCTATCGCATTCATCGCTTCGCCCTTAGGGCGAAACTGTGACATTTTTTTCCTTTACGCCTTTTCTGGCATGCAAATTACCTACAATTTAAATACACGATGACGTACCGTGTTGTGCCTGGCGGACGGCGCGCAGGCGTGCAAACGGCTCGCCGCACACTCCCTCGTAGTCGTCGCGGTCCACGTCGAACGCGGCCACACACACGCCGGGTAGATGCAACACGGCGCGGGACACCTGCGTGAGGTAGTTCGAGGGAGGGCATAGTGGGTGGCAGCAGACGGGAAAGTGTTCGGCAGACCACGTTGTCGGGATAGACCATAAGTACAGGGTAAGCTATAAGTCCCAACTTTACTTCTAGAAACCGACACGGAAAAGAAATTATCAGAAGCGACGAGGATGCCCGAGAGAGAGAGAGAGAGAGAGAGGTAAACAGAAGAGTGTTGTACGCATATAGTTGCGGAAGGTTAGAGTCGAGTTGTGGAGGGCAGCGGAAGTTAAGCGTTGTAAAGAGCTACTTCGTCACACGAGCTTTATCATAACACCCCAGATACCTTGTACCAACAGTCTGTTTTGGGAGCCTCAGGAACCACCGTGGGGCGTTATTTAAGCGCAATGTTTCCTCCTAGCGAGAAACATCTATTTGCTTCATTCGGCGGAGTTGGAGAATGCGGGCGTACGTAAAGTCTTTAACAAATGGGCGACAGATAACTGCGCTTCAAAACAAAATTTCTCGATCGGGACTACTGACGAATTAGTGCTACAGCGCTACCGCCAACCTGGAACACTGGATGATCGGTACATACATCTCTGAGCGAAAGAGAGAGAAGATAATAGGACGAAGAGATATTTGGCAAAACGCTGCGTGCACGATAACAATGGTGCGTTCGTAGAACATTGCGTCCCGCTAACCCGTTCTAATAATGTGTTTGAACTTTGTGCCGGCAGTATAGACATGCTTGATGCGATGCATATAGCCAACGTATAAATGCACATTATTATTCGTGCCAGCAAATATTTTCACAGGTTCGGTGTAGTGTGCTCACCTTGACGGCGAGCAGGTCAGCCGTCTCGTGACTCTCAATCTGCTCGCCCTGTGATCCCATGTACGCCAACGAAGCCTGGCCCGTGCTGCCGACTACTGCAGGCCACGGTGCCTGCTCGCAGATCTGCATCGCCGCCATCATTTGTTGGAATAAACGATGATGTAGAGAGCAGAGATTCGGTCTAATGCAAACAAATAGAGGTGCTGACGCGAAATACGTTGCCCCGAAGGTATAAATCTGCTTAGAAGTGCGTTACCAGGGAACGCTCTCAACACCTCGTGATGAAGATCGTGCCCAAATTCGACGAGAAAAAGCGGTGTCAGCTTTTATTTTCACCACAACCCATTTCTATGAAGCCCCTTCCACAACGTTTGATTACGAAGTACGTACACTTTCAAGAGAGCTGAGTCGCTAAAAAATTTAAAAAGAGCAACACCAAGCAAAAGAAGTACTTGTACCCCATTTTAAACTTTTAAACTTGCGATTATTGCTCGCGGCGCTCCTCTTGATTTAGTGGCAGCTGCGGAATCATAGAAGCTCCCTTTCGCTATTTAGCGCAAATGCGTCGTGTGCTTGGCCTCAGCGAAAATCTTGACCACATACGCGCATAACCAAAACTCTTCGGCAACGCTAAAGAAAAAAAAGAAAGAAAGAAAGAAAAATGAAGAAGCGCAAGCGGTAGCTGGGCTCCTGACAGCGACCATTCAATTACAATCCGAACGTCGCCTTCATCCATCCTTTCTCCGCTGCTCTTCCATTCTTAGCACAGCTAAACTGATGTCAACCTCGTACAGGGATGTTACAGTGAGGTCAGAGTGCTCTTCTTTCACTTTGATAATCAATCAAAAGCCCAGCGTCTTCAACAGGACGCAGTACATTAAGAAGGTCATGACATGCGGTGCCTTACCTGCATGTAGTTGATGGAACTGACGTCATCGCATGGAGCACTGTAGTCCTTGTGAGAGCGGTAGAGCAAGGCCGCCATGCTGACGGAGAAGCACATGGTGGCCTGCTTGCCGCTATTTCCTTGCACGGCCTCTATCCAGTTCATGACGACAGACTGCGAAGACAACAAGCAACAACGCGATAAACAGCAAAGACCCCGTCAACAGCAACCGAGCAAGTGAAGAAGCTTTCCTTCCTGCATACCAAGATGGGATTGCAGACAACGAAAACTTTCAAGGGGAACAATAACCACAGAAGGAGTGAACACAAGGTTAAAAGTAGAGAGAGAGAGAGAGAGAGAGAGAGAGAGAGATAGCGAGCGAGAGAGATTGTAGTACAAGACGAAAGGACAAGTTCGTGAATACAAACGGGTGCATTTCTTAAACTGCGTAGAGGCATAGATGGTGAGAGGTACCTTCTTCACGTTCCCAGTTTTCTATTTTTGCCTTCGTTCTCTTCTCCTCGCAACTAGTCGTCCCCTCTTATCGCATACTTACTCTCTGCGGCTCACACACTTCAAGTATTTGCTCTGCCCGTTGTGTGTAATCGTAGTATGTGTTTGAAATGTTTTAATGCGTCAGCATTAAGACTGCCAAAGTTGAAAAAAAAGTATGTGCGTGAATTGTAGGAAGCCGGTCACGTGGTAGCAAGTAGAGAAGAGACGGGAGAGTTTGGAAGAGCGTATACAAAACTCCTGAAGAAAAGTATGCAGTGTTGTGAACGCTGTTTAGACCATGGATCTAAGACCTCAAAGAGGTCCGACTTAACGCATTTATCTTGCATTTACCGCTAAATCGCTACTGAGTTTTCTGTGCACCTCTCTGAACCCACCACAGCCATCAATGTGGCGCTGTCAGCTGGAGGCAACTGATATTGATGCACATTTGTTGATTCGTTCGAAATACAATCGTGCTATGGACATAAGTGCGCGTCTCCAAGGTGAGTAGCGTGACTCGGGTACACCGGGGCAGTTAGTTGAATCCCTCAGACTCGTGAATATTGTCAAGTACTGAGTGATAGCTGCCACAGTTAATTATTAGCATTAGAACCAAGTAAAATGCATTCTTGTAATTGAGCCAGATGTTAGAACGGAGTCAACACCTTGTGAGTCAATATCGTTCAGATTAAGGACACTTGCTTTTTCTGCAGCAGAAAGCGGAGCGGGGTGGCTCACTTGAATCTTGAAAGAAAGAGCGCACAAAAGATGACGCACAAAGCAACACAATCTGAAATGTCAAGGGACAGGCCACATCTCTTAACGAAGCTGTATTCACTATTTTTATTGCGATAGCAATTATATGGACACTTCAATCGGATTTATGCCGTCGGCGTCGTCGTCGCCGTGAGGTTCCGTATAAAGTCCGAGGGCGATAAAATCGTCGCCGCACGCCATATACGCGAGTGAAAGCGCACGGGGGACGCGCGCTATCACGGAGAGCGAACGCACGGCGGAAAGCAAATGCGACTTCCGTCGCGCGAAAGGCCGTGGGGTATGGGAGGGAGGGAGGGGGGCGACGCTGTGCTGCGGCACCAAATGCGTATCTTGCAACCGGCGCAAGGCGAACTGGTGACTCAATCTCCCACGCGAAAGGAAGAAAACGGGAAGGCAGCACGGGAGGGAGAGGGGGGTAGCTTCTAGTCTGCCAACAACTGTGCTTGTACTTTGCCCGGCTGCAGCGGTCGCCCGCACCGTCTCTTAAAAGCGATCTCCACACGGCTCTGACCTTTGTATGCGCTGTGCATTCGCCCCTCAGTTTCCGTTGAAGCGATAGACCGCACGAACCTTCGCTCGCTGTGGCGGCTGCGCTTGCTACCAGCGTTTTGACAGTGGTTGTCTGCGGTCATTGAGTGTGATCTATTCATCTTTGCTTGTGCGCGCTGACACCATGCTTGTTAATTCAGTTAGTAAGCGAATGTGCCCAAGTTATTGCAGCCGATAAAACTACTATCCCTACTCCGAATAGCTCTCTACTAATTTGCTGTCGCAATTGATGCTTCGCCTTTCAGGCGAAACTGCGACATTTTTTTGAACTTATGCATAACTTGACGCTAGTAATGCCATGGCATAATTTAATGCTCTCTGTGAGCTCTTTAAGAGGTAGCGAATAAAATAAAAATTCACCAATTTACACTGAATGCAGCGCGCTTGCAGGGATTACGAGGCGAAATGTGATTATATAAAAAATTCAGAATTAAGAATAACAAAAGGATGAACTATTTCCGGATAGGCCATGCAGAATTGAAGAAAAGCTGGAACTTCGTACTGCCACGTATTTATTTACAATTACCAGCATTCGCTTACTGTTAGCTGCCCATAATGAGATGACGAAGAGACATAATGAGATGACTATAGATAACGAAGAAGAATAACGAATCCAGTTTATTTATAGCTGTGATCTGTCTCTTAGATTCAGCGCTTTCTTCCCCGCCCCGCTTTGTGCATTATCTTGGTCGCGCTCTTTCCTTCACATTTCTTTGCCTTTTGAACGCTGGCGTGATAGAGAAGGGTGCACAACGTGGTGGCCACGAAGTTGCAAGGGGTTTGTACGACAAACAGGGTGGTCGCTCACACCCACTCACCAATAGTTTCGCAGGCTGTGTACTCGCTGACACTCATGTACACTCATACTCGTCGGCACTCACGTATCACGTTCCCATTCGAGCCCACTCAAGGAACAGCACGATATCGTAGCACGATGTTCACCATGCTCACCGCTCGCCCTCATAGTCACCTGCATTTACACCTACTACCATCCACTCAAGCCCGTACTCACGTCCACTCTCACTCACCGGAATTAACTCACATGCACGTCCACTGACGCTCGCCGACAGTCACACAAGTTCGTACTCGCATCCTGCCAATATCACAGTCCCTGAATTTCATTCGTACTAACGTTAACCGGCCCCCATATACCTGTCCATACTTACGTTCACTCAAACTGTCCGACACTGCTGTTCGTACTGACGTCTACTCTCACCCATAGTCACTCACTAACGTTCCTCCGTCTCACGCGATTGGGAAACGAATCCAGTTTATTTACAGCTGTGATCTGTCTCTTAGATTCAGTCACGGGTGTACCCGTGAGAGAACACGCCGACCTATGGATACAGGGAGCAAACTGCGTCACTCACGATGGGGATGGTGCCCGTCCTGTTGCTGGTTGCGGCGTACACGGAGGGCAGGGCCACGCGGCACTTCTCGCCCTCTTTCTCGAAGTGCGTCTGCAGGAACATGTAGTCCACGTGCCTGTCGAGCAGGGAGAGCGCGATTGTTAGACGACGGAGAGAGATCGTGCTTGGGGCTACCAACGCCGCAAGGCACCATTTGCTATCCGGTTCTCCGAAATGTCTATTGAATTCTTTATAACAAAATAAAAACTCACTGTTCTTTGTTCTCATTCAATTCTTGTTAACTCAAAAAGACACTAAAAAGAAACGCCAAGTCAGCTTACACTGATAAAGCATCCTTAGAAACTCTACTGTCGATAATGTCACGGTCAGAGGTTGATTATTAGAAGAGATAATGAATGTCAAAGTTTCACTTTTTGGAAAGTTCGCGCCAAGGCCCAGAGCCAGTACGTCAGAGTGACGTCACGGATCTGAATGTGCTTTTTTCGTATTTTGGCCGTTGTGAGTGCAGTGAATGTTCGCGAAACTTGCTAACTTTAGTCTATGGTGCTTTTATAATACAATGCTGTCCATTTTTACCCATAAAAATATAACTAGGCCGGAGCAGACGGCGTCAAACTTTATGACGTCACAGCGAGCTGGGGTGCGGAAACTTTAAGGTGGCGATCGCTACCGGTATTTCGTTTTTGCGTCTTTATTTTGGCTTACGAAGCCTCTTTTCACGGTGTGGCTTTTTTGGCATTGCGGAAGAGTAATGTGCTAATACAGGTAAACTTATTTTTTCACTTTAAAGCAGATCCTTTAAAGTCCCCATCCGCCGCGGTATTCCAGTAGCTATGGCGTGGCAATGCCGAGCTCGAAGTCGCGGGTTCAATGCCGGCCGCGGCGGCCGCATTTCGATGTGGAAAGCAGAACACACTCGTGTACCCTACCATGCATCGAGTTGCACGTTAAAGAATCCCAAGTGGTCAGTATTAATCCGGAGCCACGCACTACGGCGTGTCTCATAACCAGGTCGTGATGCTGAGTGCTCATACTCAACACTGCTGGTTTACGAGGTTAATAACATTTAGTTTGAGAAGATTTAACATAAAAGACATGCGCTGCCGGTGTTTTGTTTCATGATGTTTGTTTGTGGGCTGTAATACTCTGAATTCCGAGGAATAAGTTTGTAAATAATGCGAGACAAAGTGTGAGCAACTTTTGTAGTAAAACATTGCTGGTAGCTCTATCTTGAAAGCTGGAAAGCGATTGTCCTACGCGAAGGACGGACGAACAGATTTCTCGTTGGGTAACCATAGGAATGCTTACGCATTTAATAAATACGCAGCTGTATCGTAATTATCAATCTGCCGTTTCTGGCCCCGCACAAGGTTGTAAGTGCCAAATAATACAATCTTTCTTTACCAACTATTACAAAACGTCAGTCAGCAATGATGAACTAGAAAAGGAGAGAGCGTTCGAACACACGCCCTGCCCTGTCTGCAGCAAAGTAGATGAGTGCGAGAGAGAAAGAAAGAAAGGCGTTTTGTTGTTTAAATAGTCGCTTTGCGTTTCTTCAACCTTACAGGCATCCACTGTTGCTGGAATTGTACGGCTTACTACTAGCTTCGGCTTCGTTCCTGTGGTCTTTCCTGGCGTTATTGCTGCCGTGACACTGTGATATACGCGAAAGTAGCGGCGTTTCTCTGCTTTCTTACTCGGCAATGCTGGTCAGATGGGTGGCGACTGATTGTAGGGGTCCGCTCCAGTCCTCGATGAGAACGCCAAACACGATCTTCTGGCCCATATCAGACAGCTTGTCATGCAGGTACTGTCGAACGGAAGAGCAGAAATAAAAGATGAAACCATTAAAGGATGCAAGCCCTGCCTAGTGGTGGTGGTGCGTCTCACCCAGATGGCAGCTTGCGGCGCCTCTGGCGCGATAGCACAGAGCAGAGATGGAAGCGGGAACTGGGAAAGTGCTAAGGTGCCCCTTTAGAACAACGCACGGTCTCTTTCACCTTTTGTCCTTCCTTTGTACCACAGTTTCCTGGTGAAAGAATAGCCCTAGCTTCGTACATCAACACTAGTGCACCATACTTCGACGACAGTTTGATTTATTGATTAGTCGATTTATTGATACAACGCGAAATGCAAAAACGCCCGTGTGTTTACGTTGTAGTGCACGTGAAGGCCAGGTGGTCAAAATTAATCCGGAGCCCTCCACTACGGCGTGCCTCATAATCAGAACTGGTTTTGGCACGTAAAACCCCATAAGGAAGACGAAAGTTCCGAAGCTGTACCTGTGATATGAGGAAAGCCAAAGCAGAGTTGTCCGCATTAAACAGCTGGAATTTCTTAACGTTCACGAAAAACTCATCAGATGGAATTATTAAATTCTGCCTCTATCAAAGTGCAGTCGCCAAACGGAACAACGCGTTAACTTCTGAGCTAACGTGGCAACTCATAACTACAAAGAGAAAATAAAGTATTGTCCTCGAAAGCAGTATTCTGAGATTCAATGTATATGTATAATTCATCTGTTAGGTGACAAAGCATGACTTGGCAGGTGCGAATTGAGCCCGCGGCTTCGTGCCTCTCGGCGAAGCACCTCAGTGTTTGCATTTTACCGCTGGGCATTTAAATAAATTATGTGAACTGACATACGCGGCGAACAGAACAGGATCGAATAGACGCCACGGGGTGTTGCTTACGAACACGGTGTGTTCTCTCTGTCTTCTCTGTGGCTATTTCCTGAATGAACAGCGTTGATGATGACATATGGAGAGGAGCAAAAGCTTTGATAGTGCCAGGCGTTCGACCTATACTTACGAAGGGCGCAATATTAGTGCGGTAACAATTATACGTAGGGCTCGAGGTGCGTTCGCACCATCGGCGTGGCCGTGCGGTATACCGTTGTTAACGGTGTATTACGCCGCTCGCGCGCGGAGGGTTAGAGGCAGAGAGTTTCATATATGGTTTGCGGGCCTTGAAAAGACGCTAAGCTCGTTTGGCTGCTAAGACGACAAACACGAAGTGGACGCACCGTCAACGTTCCGCTCAATCGGCTCGGTGTGCTGTAAAATAATTTACACCCTTGAAAGCGAAAAAGGGTGCAAATGTGTCTACAGCTCCCACTTTTACACCCTAAGGGTGTAAGAGCTATAGACACATTTACACCCTTTTTTACTTTCAAGGGTGTAAAGGGTATAAGAGTGGGAGCTATAGAAATATTTACACCATTTTTCATTTTCAAGGGTATAAATTATTTTACAGCGCACCGAGCCGACTGAGCGGAGAGTTGACGGTGCGTCCAATTCAATTTTGTCGTTTTAGCAGCCAAACGCACTCCGCGTCAAAGTGGGATTTTTTCACTTTCAAGGGTGTAAATTATTTTACAGTGTGGTGGAGCCAGACTATAGCGTTCTGGATTTCCCGCTCCTGGCACGAGCGTTGTGAATCTTTCCGAATCATCGTAGCTTTCACGTGCGACGGTTTTCGCATTTGCCCAGAGGTGGAAGAGCAAAGCAGAAAAAATATGTCAAACATAATAGTCAGTCATGCATTTCGTCTTGTTTTGCTGTTGTAATTATGATCTTCACGCTATCTCTGCCACAGCTTAATCTAACGAGGAGTATGAGAATGTGTGGACATTTTTTAGGAGCTCCCTTAACGACGGTTGTTAAAAGTGGTGCCATTTTTTACGACCACGAGTTTCCCGCACCCTTGATGAGCCTTTGTCCTGCATATGTAAGATTCAATGTAGGAGAAAAAAAAAAAAACAAAGAAAGTGCCAGTTGCCAGGTTGTAAAATTATTTCCAAGGACCAGTAATAACAGTGGCATCGGTTTGTGCGGGTTATAGTCTAACGAAACCTTCTGGTTTCGAGGAGAGCATGGAGTCACGTGTGCGAGTGTGGGCCGGAAGACGAGCTGCACGCTGTGTTTCACCATTGTTCGACCACCAAGAAAGCCGCGCCACCAACATCGCCACCAAACGGCACATCTAAGTGAACTCCACCATAAAGGCATACGTACCTGCAGGGGAACGGCGTACTCCACGATGCGGGTCGTTGAGGCCGCGTACTCGATGAAGGCCAGGCCCGTCAGGCTGCGAGACGTCAGCCAACCCGCGGCGTTTCTGGCGAAGCGAGTGAGGAGCGGTGGCGAGCGCTCCATATCGTCAAGGGTGGGGCCCCCGACGCTGACCAAGATCTTTAGCTGCGGGGTGGTGCTCGTCAGCAGCAACAGCGCCGAGAACGTCTGGTCTGCAGGAGGCGTTATTGTGACGATCGTCGTGTACCAGCTTGTCGTTCACGCTAAAGAACAAGGAATGTCAGTCACTGGCGGAATGGGCAAGCGACAGGCTGGCTGTATTACAAGCCCGGCCAGGCGCTTTCTTTTGCGCTTTCACGCTACCTTCACTTGGGCATTAAACGTAGGGTACGTACAGTCAGAAAGTCTGCCAATATTCTTCAGTACCTGGCTAATTTGACCTTGCTATAAAATAGTTATAAAAATTATGCATCCATCTTGTGTGTCAACGTTGATATGATATAATAATCGAAGAAATATTTCGTCACAACTGTAACACATATGCGTGGTGGTTCCGTGGACCCACCACTAGTCAGTGAAGAAGCAGTTTAAAGGGCCCCTGATCAGGTTTTGGCATTTTAAACAGACAAGCCCATCGCATATTACACGCGCTGACGATCGTGTCTGCAAAGTATTACACAGTTGCGAGTCGCCCCGAAAACAGCTGAAATTTCAAATCAAACGCTGTGCGTCCTCCCCTTCGATGAAGCGGAGCTCCCAGCCAGAGAGTCAAGGTAATGCGCACAAACGCCGTGACGTAAAACGCAGTCTTAGCAACGTCATTCACCAAGATACGTTACTTCGGTAAATCGTCCAATGCGGAACGCGCAACGCTGCCACCGGAAATGTGCCGCGCAGCAAAAAAAGGTAAAAAAAATATCATGAGCCATTCCACTCTGTGAAGGTGGACGACCAGCGAAGCTGTTTAGCACATGACACAGAGGTGACACAGAATTTTGATCAAAGGTAAGAACCCATTGTATTGTCTTGAGCGGACATTCTCATCTTTGTTCTCGTCGTCACTCTTCGTAGGCGCGTTGATCCTCGGGAGTGCGCAATACACGGGGCCTCCCCATTACGACGAGAGAAGAGAAATTCAAAAAGGAGAACGGCGCCTTGTCTTATATACACGCGCGACAATGCCACCGCCCCGGGAGAGCGGCAGGAAACTAGGCACGCAAGCGGTTGGAATCCCGACAAAGAGAGGGCGGTGCGAATGTAGGCATGGCCGACGTGGGTCTCAGTTGTGACAAGGGTAGTTCAAGGGCGCGTTACAGGTCCTGGTGCCCACTACCTGGAGTCCACAGGGGTATATGCCATTGCACTTGGATTCTTTGTGCACTATCACTAGGATCAGCCCACATTTTTGCTCGAGAAGAAGAAAAATGCACAGAACCCTACCCATAAACAGCTTCGCTGTAAAAAAAAAAAAAAAAAAAATAATAATTTGGCGGGGCTTGGGCACGTGAACTCTTCGCAGTCCTTCGGATCTGGTATGGGAGAAGGATGGGAAGGAAAGTTGCATGCGAACGCCGCAATTTTCCGGCAGTCCGCAACTTTCCCGCATGCGCACGCCGGCAGGGGAGAGAGTATCTGTTGGCAGTCGCGCTCGTCTCTGGCGGTATGGTAACCGTGCATTCAGTTTGTGTTGCTGCCTTTAATAATAAGCCGATTTGAAAAATTATTTCGGCAAAACGATTCCTAGACATCGTTATAGAACTTCCAATTTATAACTAAAATTTGCAATGTGGCCTGGTGAGGGGTCCTTTAAAGACTTATCGTCCACGTCCTCAACAAACTTCACGAATGATTAGACTGATGACATCCGTCAATAAAGGAAATAAAATGAAATTATGCAGCGACTCCACTCGAGTTTTCTAAGTATGCGTAAGCATACCACCAAATTTAAGCTGGCCCATCCCCACATTTCAAATTGGCCCACCCCAAATTTCAAGTTGGCCCACCCCTACTATAGGCTTCCCCATTCATTCTCTATAAGGAGCCTTATGTATCCCTATGTGTAAGACGTCATGCTTTTCGCGTTACGGACACAATTTTGCTAACAAAATTGCCCGGCTACTCGCCAAAGAACGCTTACGCAATATAAGTCAAGTGTATTCCAACATACTAGGTAAAAGACTGACTGATGGAAGCGCACCCAGATTGTTTTTTAAGTCGAGCGACGAAATCGCGTCTGGTTGGCAAGAATCATGAAGAGAAACAAAACAGACGCCGACCAAAATGAAGATAATTGTCATCTTGGTTGGTGTCTGTCTTATTTAAAATTGCTTTTGTTTGCCTATTTATTTTTGTACTTCTCGTGTGCTCGCCATTGCTATCAGCCCCATTGTGGGGCTCCTGCAGCTGTTTCGGTACTCTGAAGATGCAGATAGATCTAGAAAGAAGATGAATCTTCTTAGCGATCTCAGTGTTGCTCCTTCAGACAAGCAGAGGAAACTGAAAAGATGGAAGGAGCAACGGGAGAAAGCGCTGTACTCTCAAGGGAAATAAAAAAATTAAATTATGGGGTTTTACGTGCCAAAACCACGATCTGATTCTGAGGCACGCCGTAGTGGGGGACTCCGGAAATTTGGACCACCTGGGGTTCTTTAACGTGTACTTAAATCTAAGTACACGGGTGTTTTCGCATTTCGCCCCCATCGAAATGCGGCCGCCGTGGCCGGGATTCGATCCCGCGACCTCGCGCTCAGCAGCCCGACACCATAGCCACTGAGCAACCACGGCGGGTTACTCTCAAGGGAAGGTATCAATGAAATATTTCAGCTTCGGGCACTTCCGCATTTCGTGTCGATGCTCTTAACTACGTCCTCTCTGCGGTTCGGGCTGTAGCAGCACTTCTTAAACAACAGAGCTTTTAAATGCGGAGAGTTGTGCAAGAGCCCTTCTACAAAACCTGTAGTGACTACTTGTGTTACGCATGAGTCATCCTCTCTATACTTTTGCCCGAAATTAGACGTTCGAAGCACTTCCGTTCTTAAGGCCTTAGATAGCTCATGGGTCGAAAAATTGACCGTCCGGCGTTGTGGCACCAAAATTAAATGGCACCAAAATTGATGATGCCACCATGGGTGGTCGAACCCACGACCATTGGTGGTAGTCGAACTCACGACATTTGGTGTTAATTAGGGCGAAGTTATTTAAGGTGCAGTTATAAGGTAGTGTTAATTAAGGCACAGGAACCCACCACCTTTGGTGGGAGAAAGCAAGTAATAGGAAGTAACAGCGCACCTTGAATGAGAATGCCAAGTAATTTAATGAATGTCTCGTGAGTGCGCAGGCTTTCCCCTTCATCCTCTTTAGCGCATGCTAAAGTGACTGTCAACTTTTCTTGTTGCGTGAAAGATAGGCCACACTCACCGTTGACAGGCACGAACTTTCCCTCGTCGACCAGGTAGTGGACGTCCGAGTAAATTAGGTGCGTGCACACGTCACGTGGGAACTGGGCCGCGTGCGTGGCACTGTTCGACACCACGCAGAACAGCGGGCCGGCAGCAACGCCTTGGCCGGGAGTTCCTGCGCATGCGTAGTCACACTCACTAGCGCCCTCACACGTACGCTGGGTGCTCTAAAACGTACATTACACTTGTTAGAAATATCTAAACAAATGTCTTTTCTTTTCGTTTAACTTAGCCGAACGAGCGCAGACGAACATCGCATAAGCTCACATTCAGTAGCTATTGTGGGAAATTAACTTACAAGAGCTGAAATTTGGGCGAGTTTGTACGTATGTGTGTTTGCCTCTAATAGCGCAAGGAAGATTACGACTCGCGAGAAAGTGCTTGTCCTGTTGATTTCTCTCGAGTCGTAGCCTTCCTTGCGCTATTAAGATAGACATGGAAAATAAGCATGCAAATACAGAATGCTGATACAAAGATGATAATTTTTAATAGCCGAGTAACATATAGCAACGGGAACAATAACCCCGAGAAATAATGTAACATGTCACACAAACATTTTCCGCGTTTTATCAAAGGACAAATGTGGTATTAAACCACAATGAATCTTTGTTACCTCCAGACAGTGATTCGCTTTGTAGCTCCCTCTGCTGACCTATTTCGTAGCTCGGCTAACTTGAGCGCCTAATTTTAATTGGTTCTTCACCACTAAGGTGTATACTATTTCGGCTCTCAGGCAAATTTAATAAGATCGAGTGCATGTCTTGTGAGGTGAGTTCAAGTCTAGCGCAGCGAAGCCACGTTAACCACTGAAAAGATAGAGAGAGTGGGATGCGTTATAAATGTAGAGAAAATATAGAAGGGCATGCACACTGATCTTCATCAACCATCTTTATCAAGAAAGGATGCTCTCTCTCTCTCTCTATCTCTTCGAACCTTGCTCGAGATAGTGACTGGAGCTGTTGTACTATATACTTATCTTTGTGTCGCGCAAAGTTCAACTTCCATTTGCGCTACACTGTCCATCCGCTAGTAAGCATTTACTCGCATTATGTGTGGTGAAAATTACAATATGCCAATAAGCAGCCCAGCGAGAGCGGTCACGTACGCGTACCTTCAGCAGGGCCTGCGGGCTTGGCAACGTCGGCAGCAGGAGCGTGTCCAATTGCCACGTGGTCCACGGAAACGTTTACATACGCTGTCCGGTACGCCCCGTCTCCGGCGACTGCAATGCCATGCACAGCACTCTTTTAAACCAATGCTGTTCGCTTTTATAAGGAATTGTGAATGCCTACAATGGTATACCGGGTTTTTCAGCGAACACTTTCAAAAAATGTTAAAGGTTTCCTGTGGCAGATACCACAATTTTAGTACATGAGCTGGTCTACTCGAAGAGGCGGACATGCACAAAAAATTGAAAGTGCATAATCGACTAATTAACAAAAATCACTCATTACGTTTTTAACTAATTATCTTATTGCCCATATCGCTAATTTACACATTCTAGCCGGGGAGTTCGCAAGGATGGACCCACTTGGAACGAACTCTCAGAATGACACCAGTTTCGAGATATTAATTCCCGAACATTGCGGAGAAATGCACAGGCGTTCCAGTTACTTTCGTGCTTCACTGCATAAAACGATGTTTTGTTAAGAAAGTAACTGGAACGCCAATGCATTTCTCCGCAAAGTTCGGGAATTAATATCTCCAAACTGGTGTCATCCTGAGAATTCGTTCCACGTGGATCCGCCTTGCGAACTCCACGCTAGAATTTGTAAATTGCAATATCTGCCCTAAGGTAATTAGTCCAAACTTAATTATTGAAATTTTGTTAATTAGTCGATAATGCATTTCAATTTTTTGTGTAATGTCCACCTCTTCGAGTGGACCAGTGCATCAACTAGAATTGTGCTATCTGCCACAAGCAACCTTTAAACATTTTTGCAAGTGTTCGCTGAAACACCCGGTATATCTCTTCCGTTATGAGCGTCATCGGCTGCCATAGTAAAAAATGCGCGTAAATTTACCGAGAAGCTGCAATGGTGCACTGCAATGGCATTCCGTAGAACTGCCTCCTGATTGTCTACGCATGCTTCGTGGCATGGTAGGCTCTGCTCATGCAGTATGCTCCTTTCATACAGCTCATGTCAGCCGTTTGAAGCAATGCTGAGATCTGACACTCATCTAAGATTCAAAACCAACTCGCGCAACAACAAGGCCTCTCGGAACACTCACCTTGTTTTGCCACTTGACTTTTCGCAGGTTCCGCGTGCTGCTCCGATTTTACTGGGGCAGCTGCGAAGGCATCGTCATGAAGTCTCTCAGTGATTGTCCAAACGTTATGCAGGTTGACTGCATACAAAAACTGCGCAAACGCGCGAGTGAAATGTCCTGCATGTTTGTCCGACCTTCCGTCAAGGTTAGCGCACGTGGTCTTCTATAGTACCCCATAGAAAAAACACACATGCCTTACATGCAATAATGCCATACGAATGTATTGGGGTCAAGAACCCCGTATGTTCCCATATATCATACGTAGCAAGCCTCTATATATGATATATGTGAGCATAGACGTTCTAACAAATGGGATCCGCATATGTTCATATGGGATTATTCGATAAAGAGATGACAGCGACAAGATAAGCTCCAAAGGGTGCACATATATTTTTTAGAGTGTGCTACGTTTTCGCTTTCGAGAGATCATCACAGAGTTCATTCGCACTTGCGGCTGCAAACGCAAACATGGAGCGGTCCAAACGCAGATTTCTTTAATTTGAGTTAAAAATTAAATTCTGCGGTTTTACATACCAAAACCACGATCTGATTGTGAGGCATGTCGTACGAGGGAGGGGGGGGGGGTACTCCTGACTAATTTGACCACCTGGGTTCTTCACCATGCATCCAATGCACGGTATACAAGCGTCATTGAATTTCACCCCCATCGAAATGCGGCCGCCGCAGCCGGGCTCGATCCCGCGACCTTGAGTTTAGCGGCGCAGCGCAATAGCGACTGGGCTACCACTGCGGGTAAATAATGTGATAAAGTTATTGGGGCCACCAAATCGTTATGACCCCAATAACTGTATCAAACCAGCTAGCCGAAAAGTCTGTAATCCTAAATATTCCGAGTTCGATGGACGCTGTTGTAAGTGCCGTTGTCGTGAGGCACCGTGCTGGGCACCAGTAGGAAGGAGAGGGGCTAACGCAGAACAGGCAAAAAAAAAAAAAGCAATGTAAAAGCTCTTTGTTTCAAGACAAGGAATGGGGGACTTAATTATCGAAAACATTTGCAAATATTTCGATTATTCAATTTTGGGAGTCGTCGACCCAAATGAGCACAGACGGAGTTGGCTGTGCCGTCAGGTCTTGAGAGTCTGTGCACCAGAGGAACTACTGTGCATTCGCCTTTCTCGAGTTTTCTTTCGCTATTCGTATTTGCTGCCTATTGCGGCACTTCTGTACACGAGAAGTTTTCAAGGACGGAATATACGTCGCAAAATTATCGCCACAAGGCTTGCGAAGCGGACTGAGGAAGCGAATTGAAAGAAAGTTATGAAAAATCTAATGCAGCCTATAAAACTGTATAGACTGTATACGAAGAATTCACGACATTTAAAATTTGTCGAATATATTGTCAAGGAACCTAACCGCAAGGAACTCCTTTTTGGAAGGTTGTAGGTCACAGACTGCAAATGTGGATCGCAGCCGTTGCCGCTCAACGCGTCTTCAAGTCTGCGATCTTTAATGAACGTGGCTGCGGTCGCCTTCATGACGACCTCCGCACTTTCTACCGTCGCTTGCGCTTCTCACCGGTGTCGTGAGGCTGGCGGACGACAGCGGATGTCGGCGGCGGCGGTGACTTGACGCCGCCTTCGCCTTCGTGCGGCGAAGACGAAGTGCGGCTTCCCAGGGCGAACGCCAGTGCCAGGCCCAGGACCACGCAGAACATAATCGCCAAAACCTTGAGGCTCGGCTGTCGTCCTCCCTGGCCCGGGCTCGGCCCACTGCGCCACGATGTCAGGGCGGGAAGAGCGGTGTATGAGAACCAGATATATACGACACGGCAACCGATATGACGGGGCTACGTGGCTGCGTGACTGCGACCTCGATTGTTGGAAGATGCTGGAAACTTGGGTGAATGCGGTTATTGACGCAACTATAGCCGTACGGCCCGTCGTGAGCTGAACTGGGCCACGCGACTCTTATATACACCTAAATGGGGCAGAGCTAGTCAAGCCGACAAAACGGCCGCGCTCAAAGTGCCGGAGGATTGTTGCGGACTCGACAGCAGTTTCGAAATCTTTTCGGCTCGTCCACGCCTTCATGTCAACAGTAGCCCATAGGTACTGCTCTTTAGTGTTGACTCTTGTACCGCGATTTCTTACTATATTTAACATGCAAGAAACGTTCACAAATGAACGGCAAGGGAGAACATATTATCAAGCTAAGATTTTTTTTTTTGCAGAACGCCAGCTAGATGACTGCTGAAGGAAACCGATGTTCAATGCGGATTTTTCTATTTAACGAAAAATCATTCAAACAATGAACTGTTCCTCTTAGCTCGGCCTGGGACTCTGGGATAGCAGAGAAGCAAAATGTTTCGACGCTTCAAACAACTTTAAGTGTTTACGGATTTTGCCTTTGAAAGACTAAGTTGATTCCCTGTGCAACGTCATCGCTATAGATACTATTTGAAAGTAAAATTTTTAGCTCAGCCATTAGTTGGGTGGAACAAAAGAAGATTCCATCGATGAGGTTTGATATTCTCAGAGCCAGCAATAGGAACAAAGGAAGTATACTTATGGATGTTCCGAATGTATGGCCCATATCTATAACCACAGCGTATTTTTACTGCACAATAAGCTATAGATAGCATATCTCTGCAAGAATGAGCGCCATAAAAGCAGCCTTCCTTGGATATAACTACTGGCACTAGACAAGCTTACGGTTGTTCGGCCTCAGGTGAATCTGCGTAAAGAAAAGGTTGGACATGCTGGTAAGTTCAATTTGTCGCACAAAGAGAAAGGCAATAACGCTTCGCCGACTGACGGAGCTAAACAAGACATACACATACTGTTGAAGCACTCATTCAACTCTTTTTTCGTCGCTGTTGTACAAGCAGTAATGAGGTAAGAGGTCTAAGCGCTTGAAAATACGTTTGAGTCAATGTGCGGCAGTGACTTGCGGCAGCTAGATTGAAGTCATGCAGCATTATTCGCACAGTGCGATGTTGCACCACTCCAATCAAGAAGCGCTGTTGCTTAAAGCTAAAAAAGTTGATTTATATAGCGACACACCTCGTGCAAAGCAATTAACCTCACAGATTGCCTGTCTATTTTTGCTTCCTTCTTGTATTACTGTCATCATTTACTTGTACTACGTTTGCAGAGCAAATACACCACCCTACCTATACATTGTGAGGACTGGACAACGCGGTTGTAGAGCACTGATCATCGTAGTCCCGCACGCCGCATGTATAAGTAGTGGATTCAGCCATGGAGCATTCATTATAGCCTAGAACACGCGTATCATTCAGGCGGTCACAGCTTCGTCGCAGCTCTGTTGCTGCATATAGATATTGATATGTCTTGTTCAACCAGCATTTACGTTATCGTTGCGTTACACTGTTCACATGGTTATAATAAAGACTGTCAATTGTTTCGTTGCACAATGTCCCTCTCGTACTACGGGCTTTACAAAACCACAACAGGAAAATCGTTAGACATCATTATAATCGCCATGCATGAAAAGTGCGCATGTGCGTACCACACGTGGTGCAAGGACGCTGTGGGCGTGAGTAGAGGCCGCCGCAAACGGTCTCCTCGTACCATTTTATCCTAAATGTGCACGATACGGTCAGCGTCAGACGTCGCGTTATTCTGGAATGCATTTAGGGCTGTTGGAAACGTAGATAACGTTCGATCTGCTGAACGACACCTCAGTTGCCGTCCTATACGTCTCCCGGATGATCCCCGAGTGCTGATGTGGGCGGCGTGGGAATTCTTGTAGTGGGCTCACCTTTGGGCTGTTCCGGGGCCGCGTCCATGGCGTCCCTGGAGTCGTGCTCTGAAATAAAAAATAAAGAGGGGAGCCGCGGGCTGGGCTCGCCTGCGAGTAGCTTCGCAAGCACGAGCTGGCTCACCGTCCGAGCCGGTCGAGGCGTCTTCTTCTGTCTCGCGACAGTTCACACCTCCTCTTCCTTCCTTCTACTGTTGTTGTTGTTGATGATGATGCACTCAAAGGCAGTAACACCGTTTAGCTGGCGCCATTTAATTGACACCGTTTAATTGTTTCGTAGCCTTTCGCAGCCTATCTTGCCGACTGATTGTACTTACAACCATTTATTGACCTTGTTTCGGATGTTTAAGTACAAATATGTAACCAGTGTCATACTATTGTGCCAATATTTTAAGCGATCTGGTGTCAGTTATGTTTATCTAAATTATTTATGTTTATGGTATGCAAGCTCTTTTATATTAACAATACTAACCTGAAACTTATCTGCCATGTTACGAAGTTCTTAATGCGGTTTTAGACATTGCTTATGTACTGCCAACAATGTTTTCAATTCTTGCTCTTTTTCTTTTTTTTCGGGTTGGCGAGGCTTGTGAAGCAGTCGTTTGAACTCCTTTTTTTCTCTCCAGCCCCAGTTTTCGTTGTAAGAAAACTGAAATAAAAAGATTGAACCTATCCATTCTAGGGGTCTAAAAGTACTTTATTATGGGCTGCAAACAACACGGAAATTGTTATTGTTAAGCGTTATAACCACTATGCATGGCAACAATGGCCTTTCCTACGCCTTGGCATGTGCGTACTACACGTACTACACGGGCGTCGTGGACGTTGGTAGAGTTATTGTTGGCGAGCAGCAGTTGTCTTGAAAGCCATGGCTCATACCCACTATGTGGGACTATCCAAGAATGTGGTGGATGATCGAAAGTGATAACAGGAATCGAATGAGTGATTAAACGGCTTTATTGAAAACTAATTGAACAATATGAGAAAGTGAGAAATAATAATAAGAAATTAAATTTACACATGGCCTCCTAAGAGTTAGAGGAATTCATACAGATGGTTGAACCTCATATAATCGAGGAGACTCGTGTGGACGGACTTGCTGGTCGACATGCACCCTTATTTAGAGGTCTCGACGTCTGCACCACGGAGAGGCAAGTACTTGGAAGGCCTGCTGCTGCTGGGCCTCAAACGCTCGGTATTCCCACAAAGCGTTCTTTAATGTCTGGTCTGAAGGTCCCGTATGGACACTTCGGCTGCAGTAGCACTCTTCACTTGTCGTCATCGATAGGTAGCAGTTCTTATTCTTGTGAGTGTTGTGGCATCTAGTCTTGTGAGGCCAGGATGTATTAAGACTATAGCATCGATGAAAAAAAAAGCAACAAAAAAAAAACTCTACAAGGATGGCTAAATTGCTTGATAACGAGCGATAAACAAACACAAAGAAATTCAATGGCGGGATATTATCTGAAACGCATTAAATACACACGCGCACGCGCATATTTAAGGGGCCAATAGCTTGTAATGTGACCGAGTCCCGTTGTCGAGGCTCCAAAAGAAAGGAGGAAAGAAGCTGTGAGGACCAGCGCCCGGTGGAATGTTGCGCATACCTTTTTTTGGGGAGTGGTATTATCGGGTGGTGTGAACTAGGGCTACTAAAAAAAAAGGAAGAAAAAAAAAGGAAATGAAAAGAGAAGCTATAAAAAGGAAACTTCTACAAGTATTTTGTTCAGTGGCTCCTCCAAACGTACGGCAAATTCACTTACTTTTGGTGCCGGGTCACCGTGAATTGAGCTTGAGCGAAATGGCGGATTCACTCGCGCAAGCATCCCTCGATGGCCGTGTTATTTCTGTTGCGTGGACTTTGGCGTGTGTAACCGCGGCTAAGTAGATAAATGTATCCGTATCTCAAATTATGCAAAATCCTCCCTTACATTGTCTCCTAACTTCTATCATCTGTGTTTCCCATGGAATAATAATTGGTGTCTCTTAAGTCAATTTATAGTTTCTTTGACAGCTGTCGTATTTCACCGCTAAATTTTTATTTACGCAGGTCTGGTCTGGCTTCGTCCGCTAGGTGTTGATTTTGCAATGTACCTGAATCTCTTGAGCATTTTATTTTCTATCCTGCCGCATATCTTTAAGACAAACAAAACTTTCAGAAGTTTCATTTCACCAACTTAGGAATTCGCCAGTGAACTCTATGCGAGTTTCATGAAGGGTGCCACGACACCGTGGAAAACCCGACTCACGGGACGTTCGACTTGTTCGTAGCTCGAGTTAACTTGAAACATAGTCATGGCTTACCAAAGCTTTCGTGGAATTCGTAACAAGTCTCGCTTTTCCCGTACTGCCTCTTGCACTGATCGTTACTTACATACGATGCAAAAATAGACGAATAAAACGGGAGCGCACTATTGAACCGGCGCACCGGCCACGAGTGGCTGACCTTCACTTTTCCTCCGATATGACTGTACACAATACCGTTAGTGCTCGTTTTAATAAAGAATTCCTACACAATATAATAAGAACGTGATCTTAGAAGTCGTACCAATACAGACTAAGCCACGGTAACAGACAGTATACAACGGTCGCATTTGCCAAAGGAGTCTGCAAGTTGTCTTGAACCTTTGTGAAAGACGACTATCCGAAGTTATCGATAACTCTCCGGCGTTCTCATGCCTACAGCAGCACCGCAGCGGGACTCGGGCAATATGAATTATATTAACGTTCATTTTTGAAACAACATAAAATGACAGACACTAATGACTATTTGTGCATTTTTATTCAATTCGGTATAGAACGATGGCGATTTTAGATGTTGGCGCAAAGGCCAGGTGTCTTTTTTGGTAGTCCCATCTATCGAGTGCCAGGGGTGACAAATGTGTACGCAGTACTCTTGACTGGGTTTAGCAATGATGGGGCCCTTTGTCCAGGGCTCCAATTTTGATCTGCCGCTCCGTACTAGAGCGCTTCTGGCGTGGCGCTGCCCAGGCCGGGGACGAAACACGAGCACAGGAAAACTACCCGATCGTAAGGATTTATCGAATACAAGTGCTATCGTTCTGGTACCAGTTCTGTAGCCACTCAGGGCGTCCAGTGAAGGTGGCGAAGCGTTCCCAAACAACGTGTTCAAATTTGATCAAAACACTTGCCGGATTCCTCTGTATACGCGCGCGTCTATCTGTGCTCCTTTGCATGCGACGTTACAAAGTCTAGCAACGACGTGTCAGTGTGTCACTACCACGAAGTCCCCTTTGCGCGTCTCCGTCGAATTTAAAGGATAAATGAAGTAAGTCGCTAAAAGGCCGCAATCCGTTCGCTTTCTCACTGTTTATTTCGAATCTCAAGTTCTTTAGTCTCAGCTTCATTTCGTTCTTCGTAGCGTGAATTGGAGCGGCGATGCGGTGCTTACCTGCAACAGCCAGGAAATCACGTGAACGCGCTAAAGGTTTCGGCACGTGGCCACAGTCAAGCAGGTTTACGTACGTCAGCAGGTCAGGTGCGAGTGCAGGTTGAAGTAGATCGAGTCAGCTACCGCGAAGAAAAATCAAGCTCGTCAACTTTGTGGCGAGTTTAGATGCGTATTCTCGGAGGATGCGACTGAGCGGTGCTTTCACCATGGTCAGCGCAGCTATAGGCCTAAAAAGGCAGCGAAATAGTCTGTTTGCGGTCGTCCGATGGATTACTCAATGCACTGCAAAGCTTTAATTCTGCCGTCATGTACAGGAAACTCTGTTGCCGTCTTACTTTTGCGGCCGTCATAATGGACATCAACCAACTCCCCTAAAAAAAAACTTCAGCGCTGTACCCTTTAAGATTAAGCCGAATGCAAGGTCGCTTGTTCACATCCACTCACAATGCATTGCTACATGCGTCCGAAGCAAGAACCTGTTTATAAAAAGTTCTGTGATTCTAAAAGCAACCCGCAAGTTAACTTTGTCAACATAAAAATCCAATATGACTTGTTGACTACGAGCGCAAGATGTTTTGCTGTAACGATCTGAAATATTCTGACGTCAGGCAATTTATAGTAGCTGCGTCGTTTCGAGACGAAGCTTTCATGCGTAAAATAAGCTGCCCGAATTCGCTCACGGAAACTTCCAAGATTTAGCTCGAAAATATCAGTCGCGAGTTATGATGTGCGACTGAGTCGAGCACAAGTCGCACATCGTAAGTCGAATAAAAAATGGCCGTGTAACACGCCAAGTCCCATCCTCATTCGGTCCCGTACGATCAAAACTTGTGTGACATTGGTATTGCAATTTGTAGACACAGTTTTCGGTGGACTGGAGGAATAAGCAATGTCATCAGGCTAGCTGGTACGATTCCACGGTTACAGGAAGCGCGAACTTGACGTGGACAGAGGAGCAAACACAGGAGTGCTCTTGTTTGCTATTGCCTCCTCCTGTGTCCATGACAAGCTTGCGTTGCCTGTAATCATAATTTGGAAGATCTTCCGGCTCTAGACGGTCCCTTTGCGATACGTTGAAGAAAACAAAAATGACAGCATGGAACTACGACACCGGGGGCCAAGTGTATTATTAAATCAGTGTAAGATAAAAGTGTGGGCGCCGATCCCTCTGCAAAACTGAGAAACAGACTCCATGCCAGGATGTTTGTCAGGCACCATCTGAAAAAGTAGGAAGAGAATGTGAACATGTGAGTGAGAAAATATGTGTTTGCCGAATGTATAAGTTTTTTTCATGACGCATTCCTGGTTTTGCGACTCACCTGCGGCATTTCTCCTCCAGTGACTTTCTCCATGCACGGATGAGTCTGGAAGAAGGCAAGATGTTTATTTTTATTACGGCTGGCTAGATTTTCAAGCGAATTCCACAGTGGCTAAGAAACAAAAAATGTGGTTGATCCCTCTTATATAGGAATCGGTATAGAACACGAAAGTGAAACGTGTCTTCACAGAAGTAGTGTAATGTTTATTGCACATTGATATATAATGTCTATTGGTGTTTTGTGGCTAAAGCGCCCTTAGGCGTTGATGCACCCACGCTGACGCCTGGTGGCACGTCTCCTCCATCACGACTACCAACGTCGATGACCATGAGCAACCGTCGTGCATATGGAAGCTGCACTACGCTGCACACGCTAGCACAACGCGAAAGACGAAGCACGTAACTGACACACTAATACAACGCGCAAGACAAAGCACGTAACTGAATCGTCACCGAGTCAAATCAGCGCGTACAGCGCGTCGTAATTGCAGCCTCCGCGATCAACTTCAGAAACATTTTCAGAGCTAATTGCGGAGGCCACGCTCCGCTGTGCTGAGTACGGTGAACGCCACCTAGGTGGCGTTGGTAGTGCTTCTTGATGCCAGCGTCCCTTCGAATGCTGGCATCGAGGCGTCGTAGTGCTGAGACCACCGAAGCGTTCACTGTCGGTGCGCGTTAAGGCCCGACCACATTCGGCGTTTTCCCGGCGTTTCCTGGCGTTTCGTCACCCGGCGCCGCTCAGCGTCGATGCTGAGGGAGGCGCCAAGCCGAAACGTCGTACTCAAGGCACACCAGAAATCTCGGCGCCGGCGCCGCCGCCGGAAGCGGCTCGATGAACGCCGACGTGGCGCCGACCAATCAGCGCGTGGCCGCGGCCGCGCTGCTGGCAACTTTTGCAAGCGACTTCCGCAGCAACCATTTCGCTTGCGTGCCACCATGTGGCGCCAGTGTCTCGTCGGCGAGGTGGCGCCGTCTGAGAAAGCAGGCGCTCGTACCTTCGAGCGCGCTACCGTGAATGTTTTTGTGTGTGTGTGCCGCAGAACTATAAACAGGGCTTAAAAACCTTAATCGGGAACCTTACTCATAGTTCACTTGAATGACATTGCACACTGCTTCTGGTTAAATCTGTCTGGTCACATTGTGCGACGCTGGACTGGCGCTGTTTGCGTGCGTCTCATGTGGCTGGGTGACCTCTCCGGCGCCGTTAATGCAACGACGCCGAGAGACGCAACGGCAGGAAACGCCGGTGAAAACGCTGAATGTGGGCCGGGCTTTAGTGTCATAATGCAGTACTTCTCTTTTCTGCTCGTAGGCGGCGGCACCGCCCCGAGCAAGAGCGCGGGTACACGGAGGAGTGTTAGATATATAAGGCGCGTCTGTGTAGCTCTCTGCAAATGCGTTTGTGGCGCAATGGGTTAAACGCTCGGCGATCTATCGTCGCGGACCGAGAGGTCGTGGGTTCGATTTCCAAATTTTGCATGTTTGTGGAACTTTTTCTTCTGGTTTCTTTCTTTGTATTATGTTCTATGACGTATTTCCGTGACGGAAATACGTCAGTGAAGTCTTGGTGGACCCCGGCATAAAACACTTTCGTGTTAAAAAAAAAGAAAAAGTAACAAACGCTATTCGTAAGCGAAAGAAATGCGACATCCGATTTTGGAAGCTTGTTGCATCAATAACTGCTTAGATTACAACTTCCCGCCCCCACCGCATCGCCGCGCTTAGGTGCTGTCGCAGACGAACCACATCGCTTCCTCATTAGCTGACGCAACCATAACAGAAAAAATTGGCAGCCGATCCACGAAGTGAATGCTGATGATGGAGCGAAGCTCCTTGGACGAATACGGCTGCTGCTCGAGCTTTCGCTTCGGGGTCTTGCTGCCGTTGCCGGCGTGCTGCTGCTTCTCGCGCTCGTAGCTCGGGGTTAGCTTCGCGGCGTTGCCGTTGGGCTGCCGCGTCTCGTTCTCGAAGTGTAGGACCAGAGCCATGACGTTTGCGCTTACGTTGCGCTCCTCCATACTGCAGTGCTAAGTGTAGCGGCAGCGGCGCCGGCGCAGCGCAACACCTGCGCGCGGTCGGTATGCGCGCTGCGTGCGCTCTGCGAACGGTTCTGCGCATGACGTCGTGCGCTTGCTCGGAGAAGGGTTTCGGAGCGGCGCCGGCGCAGCGCAACACCTGTGCGCGGTGGGTATGCGCGCTGCGTGCGCGACGGGGAGCTACGACGACGACGGCGACAATGGACATCGTGAAAGCCTAAGGAGCTTCGCTCCTAAAAAAAGAATGTCCCGGTGACGTCATCTCACTTCTGCATGCAATCGCAGTTTCACAATTGCGAGTGTCTTCGTTTGTCTATAAAGGCAGTGATTTCTGATCGTTTAGAATGCGACAAGTTTCAACAGACACAGCTGCGTTTTCATTAACATTAACAATAAACGCAAACGAGAACGACTATCTAATTGTTCCAGACACGATATGTCTAGGACTTTGCGCATAGATGGAGCTGCGAGGAGGACTCACCGAGTCCCCTGCGAACACTGAGCAGTCTTGCGTACTGTTCGGACTGCGGGCATGCCTCCCTGTCCACAGCGTCTAGTTCGGCGTGGAAGGCGGCCACGCAGAGACTCGGGAACCACGCCTTCAGAAAGAGGACCTGCACGACACCGCCAGGTAGCACAGCAATGTGAGTGTGGGCGTCATTTTTAATTATTAAGGCGAAGGCCTTATATGCCCCACGAAGCGAAAAATCCGGTGAGCGTCCAGCGTTATCATCCGATGGCGAGAAAACCCACGTGACCAAGTGGGTCATGTGGGTCACCGAAATACTACGGCGAACAGCCACGGCGTTGGACGGACGCCGTGGCCCACACCCAAAAAATTGACCTGGCCCACTCCCAAAATTGGATTAAGGTGGATTAAAGTGGATTAAGGTAGATTAAGGTACAGTTTTAATTTGATTTGATAACTTAAAGAAATCACTATGCTTTCGCATTCAAATCACGTATGAATACTTAAGTGACTGTAAATTCTTTTTTAATGTTGCAGCCAGGATATTCACAATACAGATCACGTCACAACGGTTACCCAAGTCAGTGACAACCAGAAATATTGATGCTGTGAGCTGCTCAAGAAACCCGTGTGTCCTGTGTTGTTTTTTGTGCATCTTCCTCTCAATATTCGAATTCATTCAATGTAATTAACCAGATCACACAATCTCTTACGTGAAAGGTAAAGCAAGGCAAATGTTTGGGCTAGTTGAGGCCCAAACCTTCCACTCGAAAACTTTTCTGCACTGACCAATTCTCGAAACAGCACAAATACCGAACCTACTGCTTTGGAAGATCCTTTTTACTGGGTTACTAAAAAATAATTAAAGCTCCGGCACATGAGTTAGGTGCTGTGATTCAGTACGTCGAAAGTTCTTGAGGCATTTCAATGCATATTCTTTGACTCCCGCTTTCACCGTGTCTCTGCTACGAAGTCCCCTTTGCGCGTCTTCGTCAAATTTAAAGGATCACCACCGTAGAGCGGGAAACACGTGCGTCGAAACCACTCGGTCAGTTGGACGACGCGTCAAAGGAATTGCTGCTCTGACGATTGGAACCTATTGAAAATACGTTGAAGACTTGAATGCGATTGTTATATGACTACTCTCATGGTGGATTAGAAGGTAAACGCATCACATGTCATCGCTCTAGTGGTATGTCGAGGTCGTCGTTCTCGTCGCAACAAGGACGACGATAACAAGAACAATCTATCGAGTGCCAGGGGTGACAAGTGTGTACGCAGTCTGTTTACACGGCAATTTTTTCACAACAATTTTTCTTCGTCCTTTCTTACGGAATCTTATAAAAAGCAGTGTAGAATCCAATGCTTGCATCTTACCTTCGAGAGCAACATCTCGGCCTTCTCGAAGGTGTAGAGCTTCTTGCTGTCCTTGAGGGACGCAGTCATCCAGTTCATATCGTACACGGGAATCGCATTGTTTCTCTGGCACACCTGCACACATAAGTATAAAAAAGCGAAAGTCATTGCGAGAAACATTTTTCCAGTCGTCTCGCGATTAACGTGTGCATGAAAAGCTACGTCAGTAATGAATGGCACTCGCCGCGGTAGCTCAGTGACCGCGGTCTGCTGCACAGCCCGAGGACGCGGGTTCGATTCCCGACAGCGACGGCACATTTCCAATGGGAATAGATTGCAATAAAACCCTCCTGTACCGGGTTTCGGATGCACGTCAAAATTGACCAGGCCCCGTCCACACGACGTCCCCCACAGCGCAACTTTCACTTTCACTTTCACTTTATTTCCTTAAAGACCCCTGTTCGGGGTATTACATAAGGGGTGGGTTACAAAATATGAGATACAAAGACTAAAAAAAAAAAAATATTACAAGGCATAATGCGAGGCAATTTCTTCTATGAAGGCAGATGAGCAGGGTATAGAAACTATGTTGTGCGCAAGGCCGTTCCAGTCTTTGGCTGTTCGAGGAAAAAAAGAAGATGCAAAAGTGATAGTACGCGCACGTGGACGAGCTACGTTTAAGGAATGTCCTATGCGATGGGATATGCGTGACGGTGGCAAGATATATGGTGGACGATTGAGTACGCTGTGGTAGAATTTGTGAAATAATGATAAGCTAGCAATTAGACGGCGGTGGGAAAGGGTTTGTATGCCCGATTCCGCTTTTAACGAAGTTACACTGACATCGTATGAAAAGGCGGAGTGAATGAACCGGATGGCCCGATTCTGAAGTGCCTCAAGAGCGGTAATGAGGAAAGTCTGGCGAGGGCTCCAAATGGCTGATGCGTACTCCAGTTTGGGTCGTATTAGTGTCTTATAAGCTAATAATTTAACATGCTGCGGTGCATTTTTTAAGTGACGTCGTAGGAACCCAAGAGATTTGTTAGCTGAAGAGATAACGTTAGTCACATGCAGACACCAGTCCAGATCATTTGAGACGGTAACACCCAGGTACTTATAATTCTTTACAAACTCAATTTGTTCGTTAGTGATTTCGTATTGAAATACCAAAGGGTTAGAACGGCGAGAAAACGACATTGCTTTACATTTGGTAGGGTTTAGGACCATTAGGACGTTAAACCTCCCGTTTTAAAACAAAAGTAATGAGTGGTGCGAGTGTCAGCACACATACAGCAACTCTGTTTTTCCTGACTGTCTTTCAGTCAATTCATGAAAAAGAAAAATAGCTGTCCTAGTATACATAATGATGAGACGCTATCGACGGCCACGAGAGCTTTACGGAACGTCACATTATGGAATCTGTGAGTCGCATTTAAGTGCGGCGTGATGTGCGTGCTCGAAGAGCCGCCGGCTAACCTCGGAATAGGCGACCTCGTCCTCCGAGTCACAGCGGCTGCCATCGGCGAGGCTGTCGGCGCTGGTGGCGAACTTGAGCACTGCCAGGTTGATGCTGATACAGTACGTCTTGTTCTCGGTGCCTTTATGCATCAGATCCTTGGCGATCAGCATGGGCGACGTCTGCGTTAAGGAACACGCGAAGGCGACGTTTGTAAGTCTTCGAATAATGAAGATAGTCCGTGCCCTGTAGCAAAAATATAGCGGCCGATAGTCCAATTCCCTATAACGTCGGCGATCCTAGGTCTACCAACGACTATTCGCCAAGTACGAGTTTCTTCACTGTACTACTAACATTTCTTGCTTAACGTACAAACGACAGTAAGAATAAAATAGGCTCTTGAATATTGTGCTTCCACTTCTACTGTACAACTACGCACGCTACTTTACCTAAACATACTTAGAAATAATTATCGTCCAAGTGCAATCACTTTGAAAAAGCTTCCTGAACTTCGAAACTGCTTCCTGAACACGCTTTGACGAACTTTAGGCACGTACCTCTTTTGGCGGTCGAGGTTCCGTTATTTACAAGTATCTGCATACCCATAGTAGCGTCACGAAAACACTATGCACGAAAACCTACATTACATTGATGACTACCTTAACAGCAGAAACGAGTAAAGCGGGGCAAAGGGTAGGTACCCGGATGGAGTCGTTGCGTAAGTTTTCTAGTGTAGCGAAGCAGTTTCCGAAACGTGAATACATTCTTCGCAGCTACTTGAATTTGAAGTTTTCGAATAACTGGATACCTCTCGTTCCAAGTCAAAGGCCTAACTCACTACCTCTAACAAAGCCGTAATTTCCTCATTATGAAATATATTTTGATCATTAAGAAATCATGGAGCATAGCAATGACAAAAATCAATTAGGTCAACCGAACTATGATTTGGTAAGTTATTGGGGATTATGTTAAACTAACTAAAGTATATGTAATCAATCAGTGAGAAGTGCCTATAACACTGCTCACCAGTGACGACGTCCTCGGTGAAACTGAAGGGAAGGCCACCTTACAGGAGGGAGAGCCAGCCTCCCGAGGGATGTGGTGGTCCACGAGCACGAACACGTCAGACAGCCTGAAGAGCGAATCCCGTAGAAACAGCCATGGTTACGTATAATAAAAGTAATGCTGAAACTATGCTTCAATTCTACAAATGGCAGGTGTCACGTGGGAACGTCAGATGTTAAGAGGCCATACGGGAGCCTTGGGATACCGAGGGAAGTGATTCCTAAATACCTTTGTGTAAACGAACTAGCCCAAAGATACCGTGTTGAATGAAAATAGTCACCTCCGTACAAGCGCTCGTTTTTTAAACATGATTCGCCAATATTTTTCACTCCGTTCCTCAAGATATCTTGAAATAGCCGACGTATTCATTTTAACTTTTCGGAATTCAGCCCAGATAGCTGTTTACGAGCTATTACCGGCAAAATTTTCTCGTGGTGCAGCCGCTGATCAAATCGCTTACAAGGTGCACTTGGTAGGCCAGTATCCTAAACAAGTAGTCGTGGCCTTAACCGCAATTTTATTCTTGGCACGTATTTACAGATGTGTATAAATAATTTACATTTAGCGACCGACTTTTGCTGCTGCACATGTTACACCAAGATGAAAAACAGCGAAAGAAACGCATACACAAAAAACAAGGAGTACGCAGGACGATGTTGGACACGCACTTTCATCTTCGTCGACCATGTACCAGCTCGCCCGGCACTTAGCCTTGCGGCATGTTACACCACAACGCAAAAAAAGGCTATTTTCAACGTAGCATGTTAAGGTTACCATGCCAGGACAAATGTGACTAGAGCTACGCAATTACAGGTGTTGTCGAAAAGGTTACAACAAGGGAAGTCACCGGGCTTTTCCTTGTTGCATTCAGTATTTTCAGCGCTTTGCAATACTTCAGCCTTCACCTTGCTCGACACTCTTGTTGCACTTCCGCTCCTTTCCGGAGCATTTGTACACAGCAGCTACCGCTAATCTTTTCTTAATCACTTATTCGCCTGGAGACGTGATAAAGCTAATTCCGGAGTAGCTTTGGGGCACCGGCTCACTCGATAAGTTCCTTGTGGAAGAGTTCGCTGTCAGAGGACACGGCCAAGATGATTTCAGGTGCCGGATTCCCGGCCTGGTCGAGTGCCGAACGCAAATCCTGCGCAGCAAGGTCAGAAGGAACATGCGTACAGCAGCAGAAGTTGCCATATATCGGATTAGCTACTAATATAACTACAACAATTACGACTACATCTATCAGCTACCAGTATACAAATTCGTACGCGAGTCAAGTCAACTTCGCACAAGAGAAAATGGCAGCGACAAAGTAGCGGATGCGGTGCTGTACAAGGATGCATTTCCTTTGTCTCATAGCTGTTGCTCGTCAGTATTGAAGTCAGTGATGCGGTGTATGAATCGAGAAAATGGTTTTTCAGGAACAAAATTCTATACGGAGAGCTTGTATGCGAATTTACACAAACTATGCAAAACTATAGACACTGCGTTGTTGGCCCTCTAAAAATAAAGAAGTCTGTCTACTTTGATGAAAGGTAAGGAAAGAAGTTCCCTTAGTACGCGAGAAGGTACAATGAAGACGTTGCCACTCGTGTAAATGAATATACTGCGTCGCTACCAGCTGTGTGCACAAAGGTTTTTGCAAGTTGCAGTATTTACATTTATCTCAACTGAACTGTTACCAGGACTGTCATGTCCCTTCTACTTGTACAGCATACCGATGAGGAGCGGCTTGTGTCCACGCCTATCTCGATGAACAGAAGAACGGCCGAAGTGGAGTAAATAAAACGGCCCGTGCCGCAAACCAGCGTTCCTTGACACTCATTTTTGCTGTTACGAAGCAAGCAGTCATAACAAGCCCAGCACGCAATCAGCCGGGCTCTAGACAGCATCTCATTAAAATTTTTTCTCTCTCTCTCTTACAGTAGAGGTCAGTACATGTATGGTCAATGTAGTGTCCATATGGGGGAATACTAGCTTATTACAAAGGTTGAATGTGCGCCAGGCAACGTTTTAACGCGGTGTGACCACGTATAGAACGGACTTGCTCCTTTACACACTTTCTGACAGGCGAACGTGCGGTTACGTATCAAACGAGTCATTATAACGTATACCTATAATGGCTGTGTGCTTCACGTGTCCGTAGGCAATATGCGTGATTAATGACGCATGTACAAAGATACCATTAAGCATCGATAAAGATGAACCCGAAACTATCAGCCCCGTCGCAAAACCAGCTTAATCGCTCCAGAGGGCACTGCGGAGTTTTAATTTATCACTCCAGCGTTACCGAAACCAGCCGCCAGGGATTCGAAGAAAACGAGACATTAAAAACGACAACGACGCATGCTTTGTCATTCGTGTGACTGTTATGCAGCGAGATTTAGCAGGTTGAAGCTCCCTGGTATTGGCGCTTCTAATCTCGACCACAAGCACTGCCGAGGTATTCGGAGCATGCGCACTTTGGCATTTTCATATCTCGACTGCTCTTGCCTCGAGATCAGAGGGTGTCACAGCAAATGTTTATCGCGTCCCTGCCATTTTGCTTCCGCTGTCCGCTAGGCTGTACGTGATGGCGCTGGTGTCAAATGTGCGAAGCTTCGGCGTAAGCTAGCTGCAGCGTATGTTCTACAAATGGTTGTATGTCACACAGTATAGCTGTCATTTCCTTAAGAACGCACCTTCAGAATGCGGAAGAGCAGCAGCTCGTCTTGCGAGGCGAGTGATCCAGCGAGCAGAGCCAGGCCACGCCCACCGTTGGGCTTCAGCCATGAAGGCACGGACTCGACAAGCAGCACGCCGGCCGCGTAGTCGCCCTTGTAGAGAGAGACCAAAGTGCGCGCGTTCATCCCGAGCACCAGCCGGGTCTTGTGCGACAGCTGCGTCATGAGCTCCTTCCACCGACCTGCGCATGCGCAAGCTCAGTTATTTAACGATAGCAATGGTGATGCAATGTATTGCAGGCGCTTGCCTGATGATCTTCGTAATCTTAATAATTATGGGGTTTTACATTGAGGTTTTACGTGCCAAAACCACGATCTGATGATTATGAGGCACGCCGTAGTGGGGGACTCCGGAAATTTGGACCACCCTGGGGTTCTTTAACGTGCACCTAAATGTAAGTACACGGGTGTTTTCGCATTTCAGCCCGCCGCGGCCAGGGATTCGATCCCGCAACCTCGTGCTCAGTAGCCGAACACCATAGCCACTGAGCAACCACGGCGGGTAATTATGGGGTTTTATGTGCCAAAACCACCATCTGATTATGAGGCACGTCGTATTGAGGGACTCCAGATTAATTTGGACCACCTGGGGTTCTTTAACGTGCACCTAAATCTAAGTACATGGGTGTTTTCTGCATTTCGCCCCCATCGAAATGCCACCGCCGTGCAACCTTATGCTCAGCAGCCCAACACCATAACCACTGAGCAACCACAGCGGGTACTCTTAGCACACTAATTACTGCTTCAAGAGATAGGAAACGGCGCAAAAAGATGGGGATCAAGAAAAAAAAAATTACGAAATAAAAGCGCCTGCTTTACACTGTTTAGTACATGCAGTGTTTTTACCGCGTCCCTGTAAAATCTGACAATGATTTCTAACATTCAGTTTCTCTAATGTTTATTTTTCGTGGAAATTGAAATGGCACTAGTGATGTAAAATACTACCAAGAGGAGGATATTCGCTGTCTGAGCGGTGCAGATTGATAAAAAGTTTCAATTTTTATGATATACGGGGTTTTCTGCCATCGAGTGTCTAAGCGCATGAAAATGACATTGCGTGGATGGCCAGAGATGACATTGGTTCATCGTCGATGGCGGATGTGGTACTTACTGAAGAGAGCGGTGACATTCTCGACAGCGGTGAAGTTCTGCGTCGAGAGAACCAGGTAGTCGCACGAGTCGGCGGGTAGATCGGTCATAATGTGTGAAGACGGCGTCACGAAGCAGACCATTTTGTCTGCGCCGCATTAACACAATTGCGTGAAATATTCAGCTTCAAATAAAAGGTTCAATAGACAATCAAATGCTCTGTAAGGATAATAACGCATTAATCGACTTAAGATGCAGTACCATTTGATTTTGCATCTGAATCTTGTATGCGCCAATCTTTCCGTGTGCCATAATTCCACATTATGAGGACTTGATCGGTAAGAGTTTGCGTTGTCTGCAATCTACTTACTCGGCTTGTTCGTACGTTTGGAACGGATAGTGCCTTTGACAAGTTTGGCAACAACAAAATAAAATGATTTAACATAACAGGCTATGAAGGTGACTTATCGCAACTATTAGTAAAGAAGAAGCCTTTATATGACGCGGTAGTTCAGTTGAAAATAGGCTTACTTCGCTTGGTGACGTGGGTAGAGATCATGTCCTCGGGTGCAGCTGTTGGCAGTGAACCTGTAACTAGAACGTCATGAGGGTCAGCCTGCGCTGAACGTATTTCCGACGACGTATTTAGGGTGACACCATATATTTATTTCACACCGTCCGACGCTAGCCCACGCTCTAATCAGGCTGAACTGCGTTCCGTGCGGTTGTTATCAGCGTGAGTGTATCACGCATAAAATACCCGATGACGGTGTCCACACATACACACAAGCATAAATGCTGTTTGCATGGTCTGTAAACATCCGTCGCTCACCTATAGCGCTTCCCACTCCATTCCTACGAGGTAAAGAGCTCCCACGTACCAAGTCCATAAGATATTGTTCTCGGGAAAGTTGGGTTTCCATGTTCTACACGAAAACAGAAAACGCACAGGCAGACAAGCGCCATATATGTGTAATTTTTTTCTCTGTTTTCATTTTTCTTACACCGCACCGAGCAGAATATTGTGTAGCAATTACCTACACGGTAAGGGTCGTCAAGGGCGAAAGCTATTGGCCTGCTGTTCAAACTCCCTTCTTTCGCGCATATTTAACAAAGCAACATAGTATTCGGACGTGCACAATATAATTGCATCGAAATCGTCGTTGAAAGGGTCGAAGTACCGGACTCCTCTTTGGTCGGCAGGGAATCGGCGGACGGCGAGGCATCGGCGGCCTTGGCGGTCATCAGTGCGGACAGCGCCCGAAGGCGCGAGTAGCGTGGCCGGCAAGTCCCCGAGGCGTCCTCGAAATCTGCGTACACGGCCGCGGCGCAGCCCTGCGGGTACGCCTCCAGGAAGGGTCGCACCGCGGATCCCACCGAACGCTCGGTTTCGAACGTCTGCACCCAGCTGCTGTTGTGGCGGTGCACCAGCAGCGACGTCGCCTGCCACAAGTCGCCGGCGGCCCAGCATGTCTGCATTGGATGCGGCCGTAATTATGATGTTGCCCTTAAGCTGATCTTCGAAGTTGTGTGTTGTGCAAGGAATCGCATTTTAGCGGAAACACGCAAGATGGACAACGACTCGAAACCAGCACGACGCTACGAAGTAATCCCGTATAGGTTGTTTAGGAAGAAAACAACAACAAAAAGAACTAAGTGCTTGAAAAAAAAAATGTCCTGGTTGGGAAATGTGACCCGCGAGCGACGCCTTTCCAGTGCGATTGCTTGATTTGTACAGTTGGCAGAACGACAATTTCGGAAGACCAGTGATACTGGGTTTGATTCCACAACCTGGATGATTTTTTCTATGATTGCGAAGTTTTGTCAAAGATGGGGCCCCAAGCATGGCCTTCCGTTGTATATTCATGCTATTTTCGAGTAGATGTCTATTATTTGAATGAATTACACATGTAAGGCAAATACCTATAGTAATGTTCAGAGTTAAAGCAGTGGTTATCCCTGCAGAATTGGGGAATGCGTGTCGTGGCATTGCTGACGTAGAAAGTTCTTGGATACATTGTCGTTGAGGCTAAAAAACTAAGACGCCTACTTCGATGTACACTTGCAGTATCGCTTAATACAATGGTACTGCAATTACTTGTAGTGTCTCGTAAGTAATAATTAAATTTATGTACACTTCATAAGCAATTCTGTCATATAAGCCATGCTCAATGGCTGCGGTAGCAATAATTGTAGATGCACAGCATAACATCTGGCGCGAGATGGTTTGGAGTTTCTATCCATAGCCTGCCGACTGGTAAGAGTACAATGGACTAATCACGGATCACAAAGAAAACTTTCTACTTTGCATGCCGGGAAATGTCACGTACGACAATGGTCACGCTTGAGCTCCGGTCCCACTGCCCCCCCCCCTCTCCCTCCCCACTAGCTACTGAGAGGTTTCATGGAATGAATCTAACAATGCGAGAAAAAAAAAATAGGTCGGACAAAAACGCACACACGACATCATTGTCAGCACTGGAACGTGCTGCCCTGCACATACAAACACACAGCGGAAAATGGAGCATTTTTTTAAAGGAAAAGCAAATGCTACTAACATGATCGTACGATTCCAGCCTTCGGTTCACGCAGCCGTCTCCCAGCGATGCATTCGAAGAACGCGTCTTGAAGCCCATGACGGCAAAATTTACAGAGATGCACGTAGACGGTTGTCGGTCACCTTCTAGCGTGGAAATTTGTTTCTGGAAAAACACAAGGAATTATGGGGGTAATGTACGAGCACATCGAACGTAAAGGAAAAAAAAAGAAGAAAAGGTGGTGGTGCCTGCTTATTTGCTCGCGACGAGAGAATTTTGCCATCTGACAAGTGTCACTTAATACATGAGAAAATGCCGCTGTTTGAAAGATAAGATGAAAGTATTTCGAGTTGACAATCTTCCCTGTGCTGTGTAAGGAAGTCTAATCTCGCAAAAAAAAAAAAATATTCGAGTATGCGTAACTTGACAGTGAGGCTTCAAGTTTTCAACATGCTCTGCACAACCACTAAGTGTTCCTGCTCAGGCATGCACTCACCATGATTTCATAGTGCGACGGGGTGAGAGGTAATGAGCTGGGAGCCGTGACGGTGCAGTTAGAGCCCCGAAGCATGCTGTGAGTGAAGAGCACGAGCAAGTGGCTGCTCCTACAAATAAAGAAAAGGTAATCAGTCGTGTTTTGCGGTTGAGCGAAGGCGCAGTCGTCAGGCTACGAGACTCGTCGGGGCCTCACTTGCTCAGTTCCTTGAGCACCGGGGCGTCGAATTTCGTGACATGCACTCCGACGACCATCTTGAACTTGTCCTTCATGCGTTTGAAGGCCTCCTGGGCAAAGCGTATTTCGTGTGTAAGCGGCTCCATACTTCTCATCGGAAAGACTGATAGGTCGATTGCTGCATTCACGACTGACACGAGTACATGTAACAAATCTTACCGTATTACAACTTTCCGGTATAGAACGCGTAAGCCGTTTGGACGCCACATGCGAGATCGGCCAGTAGAGACAAGGGGAAAGGTGGGATTTTACCCATAGTTTAACCGCTTCACTACTGGTTTTATTTCAGATTGCTCCTCAGGCCCTGCCCAGTTTATTTCGCGTGTTGTTTAAGCAGACACTTCATGCATAAAAGGCGGTTCTTCGTCGTCGCTTTCTGTCACTTAAGAATTCGCAAAACGTTAATAAATTCCTTAATCTGTCGAATTGCGGACGGACCTGTCACACTGATTTGCCATGGCTGCCCTGCCGAGACGTAGTGACGGAGCACTAAGACATTTGTTCCACTTGCCGTCAGAAATTCAACTCGCAAGTTTTGTGTGTTTCGATGACCTCTACATAGATGGCGCAACAGGTGCGCCGTTTTTTTTTTCTTTTTTTGCACGGGCTGCTTCTGGAGAGGCTGGGAGTGCGATGCAAACGCCAAACGAGTACACTCGAGAGTGGCAGGGGTTGTGCGAGGGTGGGTGCACGAGTCATCTTGGGAGTGGCAGTGTAAGAATTAAAGTGCCTGCGATATATGATATCATTGATGCGGTAAAAAATTGAAGGCGACTATCCGCTACCCTCCTCCTTCCCAACAAAAATGTTTACTGACAGTTATCACCACTACATACGTGCACGTTAAATATTTCTATTGGCACCAATGTCGCTGAGGGTGCGTTAAAAATGCGTCTTCCACACAATGACTTACCTGCGTCATGCTTGCCAGTGCTTGAAGGTCAGCGCTAGGAGTGGCGAAAACAGCGATACCTGCAAGCTTGCTGTCGGCCAGCCGGCGCATCACGCCATTCAGGGCGTCAACAACGAGCGTTGAGCTGTTACCATCAAACAGCGTAGTCAGCATCGAAGGCGTGACGGCAACGAGGCCGTTACTCTCTGTCTCTACGCATCGGCGCACGAACTTGGAGAACTTGGGATCTGTGGAGATTGTAAACGGGCAGAAACGAAGTTGCTTAGTCTAGGTAGCTACTGCTGTTTGCGAACTGTGCAGGAGTAAAAAACCGATCACATAGGCCCATGTAATAGTCGTGCTCATATAATGGCTGCTCACCGAGCCATGATGAAATCAGTTTGAAAAAAAAAATGCTGTACCCGTATATAAACTGCCCCTCAAAATGCGATAGATTAAAAACGTCATCTGTTTGTGAAACAAGCTTCTTCGAAAAAATTAAAACAACCTACGTCGGTGTTCTCTACTTGTCGAAGCGAATCTTCGCGCTTTTATCAAATCAACAACCGTACGCGGACTTTCGCGCGAGATCAGGGGTAAACAAGTGAGGCTATTACGCAATTCTACGACAGTTATTTAAGACGAATAGTATCACATTGCAGTATTGCGCTCTGCGCACCTAATTTTTCACGTTTTCGTTAACGCTAAAGAATTATTTCGCCGCCAAAATGACTTTTCTTAGTCACTATAACCACCTTTAAACGTCGAGCTACAATATTGTGTTTCTTGCACATAGTAAACCTAAGTGAATAGCGATGAGCATTCGCACATGGAAATTATTGCGCAAATTTTTCGGAACCATGCAGAAGGGAGAATGGTTTAGTTGGCAGACGCTTGTACATAGTTACAAAAAACAGCGCAATCTACACGACACACAGAGGAACCAACACGACGATCACTCATCGCGTCTGTTCCCATTTCTCTGTGTTGTGTACAGTCGCGCTGTTTTTGTAAGATGTACGGCGAACCATGGGCAAGGCGAACTTTGAAGGTAACGAACCTAACTAAGTGTTCCACGAAGTGACGTTATAGCCTATTCAGTATGTTGCTGCATACAACTTCCAGGGAAACCTCGAACGTGGCTGCAATACGTCACCACGTAATTTAAATATGTTGAGACCACCTTTTAGCAAGGGCGAATTGCAAAGCTGATTGGGCCAGCTAGAAAAGAACCATTCACTAATATATTACTGAGCTCCTTGTGTCACTGCTTAGCTGCCGAAAGGCCACACTAACTATTACCATCTTGGGGGACAAAGGGCTGTGGTGGAGCGCCTGGCGTCACTCGGCGTGTGTAGACCACGTAGGAACAAAGCCGCATTGGAAATGTTTCCACGTTCAGCGCCGAGGCTGACAGGATGCACACAAGGGCATCTGCATTGCAACATAAAGATTAAGGATGACAAAAATACCCACCAACGTAAGCAACAGCTGTTTGTCGTCATTGACACGCCGACAAGTGTCTGCTGGCGCCTTCAACTGTTCCGTAGCAATATAAATGCATAGGTGAGACGTTGTTTGACTTTTAAAACCACAAGCGAAGGTCCGTAGGGTTAGAAGGAAGGCAGCACACACTCTCACTCGTGGTGCAAGTGTCACGTAAAAGCCAGTGGTACTACTTCAACGGTCCGCACCGGCCTGTACTTACGGCTGGATGTCGCGTTCTGCACAGCTGTTCTCGGCCCAGAGTCGTCTAAGTAGGACGGAAAGGAGCAAGAATTATCGTAAAGTTTGTTCAAGCGGCGTTATGTTCGATCTTACCATCTGGACTTTCCCCCGAGTCTCTCCCCCTTGGCTCTGAAAAAAAAAAAGTAATCTCGGAATGAAAGCTTGCCCCTCACGGCCAAAGACAAGGCAAGAGCAGTAAAGTTCTCTTCTGCGAATAGTGAAACGTTTTTTTCATTCCTTCTTATAGGAGTGTGAGGGTTTCATAGGAGAGTACTTACGCTGTGTGGTTGGCTTGCGGTGCTTGTACTCTGTAATGATTGTCTCCCCGTTAGCAAATCCCCCAGAGAAACACAAATCGGGACGCAAGTGATACTGTAAAACTGGTCAAAACGAACCACCGGGATCACTATTTCCATGCCGTAAGGTTCACGGCGCCAGTGAAGGTCGACAGGAATTCTTTCCTTTTAAACTGCGCGATATCTTCACATTTTCGGTTTACATTTGTTCGGCGCTTTTAAAATGTTATTACGCCGCCTATTAAAAACGCAAATGCACACACAGTTTGGATGCACATTTAGAGAGTAAACATCAACATGTGACATGCGACAGCGTCCCTCTGTGACAAGTACAGAAGCGCCCGAGTTTGCAGTAGGAAATAAAGACAAATGACAATTGCTCCCTTCAGTGCGTCGGTGCAGAGCATTGATACCCCTCTTCCCCGGCCCCACACAGGTGTAGTGCCCACAAAGTGCTAGCTACATTGCTGGCGCGTTTTCTTTTAATAACAGTGCACTGGGCGCGCACTGTGCTGCTAGCAAAATGAGCACAGATTTGACACTCACGGGCCGCGTCGGCGATCTGGGCGACGCGTGCAAAGGAGAGGTCCGATCCCTCACATGGCTCGGCGTCCACGTCCACGTTGTACAGTGCCACGCAGAAACGAGGGTAAAGCCGGTGCGCCCGCGACAACTGCGCATGTTAGAGATGTTTTAGGCGTCGTGCCATACGGTTTACTACTCCTTTCAAAAAGCCGAAGTCGTGCATGCAATTTCCGCTCCAAACATATGTAGTCCATGTCAGGTCGTTCTGAAAAGTCACGCGTGATGGGCAATTCTACGGAAAGCAACGTGCTAAGCTTCGTGCTAAGTATTCATTCTGTAGGCGGGAATAGCGAACATTTAATCCGAAGCTTGTCAGAGCAGCGCCGAAGGCACCTTCGTTTCCGGGCCACCTTCATTTCCAGGCTACTCAGTGCTGCGCCAGAGCTGATGCCAGCTGATGCTGATGTCCACTGAGGTCTGCTTTTAGTCTCATAGCATGGATTGTAAATTGTACTCGCATGCAAAAAATCGCATATATTCGTGGCATAGTGTGTGGGGCGTAAGCACGTACGAACAGTGCCCGAAGAATGGACCCATCTCGCTGTCTTCTCCGCACTTATCTCCTGCAGCACCCGAAGTGCGCGAGCGCCTTCGCCCTGCAGATTTACGCCTCGCGCTCCTGGCTGTCGGATGGTGGGACCCTCCTGATGTTAGTTAAAACTAATGAACTAAACTAAATCTAGAGAATAAAACTAAAGCTAAGTGTTGGTTACGCGTCAGCTTGCGAGTCTATTCGAGTTGAATTACTGTGCAACCCATCCTACATTTGCCTGTAAAGGGTGCACCACTGCATACATAGCCTTATTGTGGTGAAGGTGTCGTTAGAGGTGAAAAATCAACGCGCCGTCGCGTTTCTATTCAGTGTTAGTCGTATAATTTCATTAGAGTGTTATTCCAATGCAAATGTTGATACTAACTTTTCATATGTGCACGGTGTTTGCTTTTTGTGAAATAAAGATGCATTTGCGAGTCAGCACTGTCGGTGTTGTCATCCTTGCTGTGCGTGTTCTTTTTGCGCTTACATTTTCGAAGATGAGTGTGTTGCATTTAAGCTAATTTACCATCCAAGACAAGCTCAGAGGGATACAGATTAGTGTGTATTGTTTTCACGGTGATCGCGATTATCACTCTGAACCGTAAAGTTAGGTTTTCTGTATGGCTGCCTACGTGAATTAGTATATTGAACACCGCTGCCCATACTTGGTTTATGTATTCCGAAGTCCGGCTAAGAAACAAAAACAATGCTCAAAGCGACCAAAGATGACGAACCTTCTCGCGCAGCAGCTCCGCTGTCTCCATGGTAACAGAGAAGCCGTCCTTATAACGATAGGCAGCCAGCTTCGAGGTGGACTCCGCTGCGCTTGGCCATGCTTGCGCGGTGCAAACCTGCGAACAGTACCTTTGCTTTAGTGCTACGAAAAAGAAAGAAAGAAAGAAGAAAGGAAGGAAAGAAAGAAAGAAAGAAAGAAAGAAAGAAAGAAGAAAGAAAGAAAGAAAGAAAGAAAGAAAGAAAGAAACAAAAAAGAACAAGAAGGGCAGCATATTTTTACAAGTATAGATGGACCAGAACAGGTCAACTGCTACAAATTTACTACGCAAGAGAAGTTCGGAAAGACGTTGCGGCCACTTGAATGGTTCCCAATAAGTTAAAATATTTCAAGCATGACGTAAGCTTACTCTTGCTTAAATGTGATAGATCGGAGTTAACACACCTTGACGTTCTGCACCAACCGCATGATGTTTGTGTAGCGCCTTAACAAGGTGCCACTTGCTGAACTGAACTGTAATTTCAGCTACACGAGACAGTGATCTCAGTCCACCGAATCTACGACCTGCCCGTATGACATTTTTCTTTATCCGGTTATGAATGCTAACCTTCGTCTGAGGTAGCTAGCTTTTTGTCCTTATATTGCAATTGACGACGTCTGTTTTTATATTTTTTATTTGGATAATTCTGTCGAAGGCCAAGAATTTGACTGAATTGTACTAATCGCACTCTTTGCCAAGTGCAAGTTACGAACTTAGCTTCCTTTAGCACCGTAAGCCAGAACAAAATTACCGGTCGTGACTTTGGGTTTTGAGACAATGACATCGAATGGTTTCACTAGATCACTAACGAAGAGATTAAAGGCAAAATAATGAGAACCAAGTGCAGGTTTGCGAGTTCAACGAAGATAAAGTGCTCCCAAAAAGTGGGCCAACCATTGGCATCAAAACAACATATGGTTTTATTGACTTTTATTTAGTGCTCCCTTTCGTTCTGCGTTCTTGTTACGATCTAGATACCATCATGAGGATCACCGCATGTCACCACACTAATATAAACTAACACACTAAGAATTACAAAGCAACTTTTACAAAATTAGGTTCGACTACCGAAACACCGGCCTGAACGTCTAAGGTACTTGACAAAATGTGATCTTTCATTAGGGATCTGTTGTGGACAGGCAATAGCAGTAGAAACAAATGAAATAGTTGATGTGCTGACATATCTAGCACAGTGCGACAGGAAGAAGCAAATAAACACTGCAATATAAATTGAGTAGAGCTTGTTATTTGTCTCCGTCTGTTGCCTTGCACTAAATAAAATTATAATGCCGATCGCTCTTCGCGCGTGCACGTACGTCGTTCGTCTCTAGGGCGTCCTCGCAAGATGCCTCGGGTGTCGCGTTTTTCGAGGCCCGGAACTTTACAGCGGCCATGTTGAGCGACAGGCAGGTAGGCACCGAGAATGGCTGAAGCAGCTTGATCCAGCTCAGAGCTGTCACCTGCACCACGACATTGTCCATTTTTCGTTTAAAGCAGCGCCGTAAGCAGAATGGGACCATGTGCGGAGGACAGGCGGGTGTTTCACACGAGCGACAGGTGATTCAAGACACAAAATTTTCGTACAAGTTCATAGCAAGAATGTAAACTAACTACTTAAATAAATGTTGGTCTTGATGCGGATGCACAAATAAGAAGCAAGTGATTTCTCTGGATAAAATGTTAGAGTGCAAAAATGGTCCCATTAGCTGTGCACAGGGGAGTGTAAGAGATGCAGGGCAAGCTCTCAGAGGGACTAGCTACATTACGCATGGGCTGCCAAATGCGCATGGGGTGTGGGTTGAAACAGAAACGAGAACTGCTTAAGTTTGGCTGACCGCGGGCGGCGTCTGGAGGCAGGAGTCGTCGGATGGATGATCGAACAGGGAAGCATAGGTCGTCCGGCAGAAGGGCCAACTGTGTCCAGTCCTCAGATGCGTCTGCAGCACCACAACATCTGCGAATCTGCGTGCAGAAAGTGTGGACCCGCTCTGATGAACTAGCGTTGTTCCGGTGGTGAAGTACAGCAGCAAATTCTAACTCTGAACAGTCAGTGATGTATTTTACCGCAACGCGCAGGTAACCAGGAGCTTGTTTCTAATCATATGAGTTAAACTGGGCCAATAATCGCTAATGGCGGTTCTTATGTTGCAATGAAATGACCGCTGCACTTGGCGGCAACACCTACGTGTGGTTGAACGACCATTTTGCAGCCTGGCGATTGAACAGGCATCCGCGCGACAAGAAGCGCTAGCTCTTGCCTGCGCTAATTACACCCCTACATCACCACTAAAATCATCACCCCATGAAGCTCATGGGAGAACACAAGCGTTGCAGTGATTCAGCAGCTATGGTACGGTTGTATCGAGCCTGATATAGATTCGACTTCGCATCGCCGAGGCTAGATCCCCCATCAGAATTGCAAAAAACGCCTGTAGGCTTGTAATAGTTAAGAAAACAAAGATGTAAAAATAAATACGGTAACCGTTGCTTATGGCATTTCTCACAGCCAGGCTATCGCTGCACTAAGAAAATTTTATTAAAATTTCTATAAAAGCAGCCGTTGAAGCTCGCTTACTCGTAGAGAGGTGCGAGCCTTTGCGACAGCAACTGGCCGACTTCATCGTAATCGCTCATTTCTAAGCCAAGAATCAGGGACGTGTCTTTCGGCATCTGCTCCATCAGCGCCTGCAAAGGAATTAAGCGGCACGTATGAGGCAAACTCGCCATCCCAGCTGTCACAACACTCACTGGACACCTATCTATTACTTGCGGCGTAGCTTTTCTGTTTCGTCTGACTGATAGTTTGCTTTTACAATTTTGTCTACGTGTCCTGCTACTTTATAACCTTTTTAATTCTGCCTGATGCCTGAATGGCAGTGTGGGTCAATATAATTAAGAATGTCGCTTTCTCTAGAGCACGACTTCGCACCAACTGTGCACAACGTCATAATTCGTGGGGTAGATACATAGGGAACACTTATGTAGTTCGTACATGTAATGAGCCACAGAGAAGGTACACCCATGGGCAAAAGTATACGGACCACAGGGTCACTGAAAAAACTGAATTTCTTCGTAATTAACATCCATAAACTGAAATTGACGAGTACATTGGAAAGTTCGCAGTCCCAAGTTTGGACTGCAGTCCTCAATTTCAAGTTGCATTCGCAGACAGTTGAAAAAATCGGCTTTATCGCGCAATTCCCTGGTCTGTATGCTTTTGCTGACGGGTGTACGTGGCACTGACACTCACAGCGCCTCCTCCCCGCGCTTTTTTTTTCTTACCTGTATCCCTAGAGCGAGCTGCGCTGCTTCAGTAGAGGCGATGCGGATGTCAGTGAGCGCCACGCCTTGGGCGTACGAGAGCCTCATGGCGTCCTGCACTGCCTGTGCTTTGGTGGCGATGTCCCGGCGCCAGCCTTGCAGACGCACGTACAGCTTCACGCCATGACCGAGGCCCCGCGAAAGACGCTCGAGCGCAGCATCCCGTTCGCCTGCAGGTGCGAGGCGTGAGAGGTGGAATCGGTGACACGAGCTGGTTTGGTCGTCCACTCATCCTGTAGTTAAGATATTGATGAGCAGCGAGCGAACAAGAGCAGCGCCAGCCCGAAACCACCGTTTCGTCTACGTAAAAGTTAGGAATGCATTAAAAGTTCCTCCCACAAACTTGCGCTGCGCCTACTCTACCGTCCCTCCGCGCTCACGAAGAAAGGTTCTATTTTCTAAAGGTGCTCCCCTTTACAAGATGCAGTTCTATTTAGTTCTTTCGGAGTCACTGAAAGTAGGCGCCACCGTTATTAAATAGTAAACACACCATCGTCAGACGCGCACTGCCAGAGAGTGGCAACAGGTACAGTTGACACGGAACCAGAAAAAGGATCTCGTTGCGTAAACACATGAATTCATAATTGGAAAAGTTAGGCGTTGAAAACAAGAGGACAAGAGGAACAAAAAAGGACAACACAAACGCCTACTTTCTATTGTGCCTGTTTTTTTTTTTTCACGCCTAACCTTTTTCAACTACGATTCCTTAGCAATCCGCTCAGATTTCTGTCGTTCCAAACACACGAAGCACGAAGAATCCTTCGAACTTCGAGTGTAGCCAATGTTAACGCACCGGGACATTCCACCATGAGGAAGTAGAAGCAGCCTGCACAAATGTATAAACGTGGCGTTCGCCCAGCAGCACGCTGCAGACGCACGTGTGTTTGAGGATTTCTCGTTCATTATTGGACGTTTTGGCTCATACATGTCCTGTAGTACGCGCGTAAGACGAACACATGAGGCGCTTTATACGTGTATGGCAAAATCAGAAGAGGCGAGATGTCACTTATAGTGGCGTGAATTGATGTCTAAAGCGAAGCACTCACTCATTGTCGCAGTCAAATTGGGAGCGTCCAGCGATTCGGCGCTGAGCACTACGTGGGTGCATCGTGAAGGAACCGGGCTGACGCTTGCATTCGTCCAGGACGGGCTGAACAGGCACACGAACGGCCTTTTTTCTGTCACAAAGCAAGAGAATAGGCATGTCACATCAAAACAAATGCCTTCATGGCCGGACGCGCTGGCGGCATACACAGGGATCAGCAGTAGAGAGTTTTAGATTAGGGGGACGCCAGCGTGGGGGCCCTCAAGCGCTAGGGGCCCCCAACGCTTGTGTCCCCCTAAAGCTCTCTACTCCAATAAGAGCCGTATTCCAAAAGAAGTATACGCGCGACAATAGTTTCTCCTTCACGTGGCATCCGTCATATTGCGCGCCGCCCTTTTGACGTGCCGAATTTCCAACTTTCCATAAAGCCAATGACGATGTGACGTGAAAAATAACGTCGGATAAAGGTTTACCCGGCCATGAACGTCTTTCGTCATGTAACTGTTCGTAATTGAGGCAGCAATAAAGTAGCCGTTGTATTTCGTTGGCCTGTCCAGTCAGTGGGAAGTTGTAAAGCGGTGACGTGCGCGAAGGTGGCAGTGAGCAGCAGTAGCAAAGTATCAACGCACCTGGCACTCCCAAGATGTCAGGACGGTAAACGGTAGTCCGTGCTGAAAGGCAAACGAACAATGGGTCTTGCAGATGAGCTCCACGATGGAAGTCGCTTGTATTGGCGCGTGTATCGCGCTGCGAGTGTGATAAGCTACTCAGAATTCCTCACTGTAGTGTCTTCCTTTGCGGTGGCGTGCAAGCAAAAAAAGCGAAAAAGCTAGCAAGACGTGCGTGCGCCACGCTATGCTGACGCAGTATTAAGGTATTATTACAATCTAGTGCTGCAACCGTGAACAAACTACGGCAAGCGCCATAAACACGATAACTGCAGAACACTCTGCACTCACTCGTGACTTGAGACTCGACTGGCGACTATCAGGCTTGCGTAATTATTCTGCTTTTAAAATAATTTAAGCGTAGAACGTACATCTTTTGAGGGATCTGATGTTTCCCGCTTATTATAGGTTTAAGCGTACTTTACGCCTCGTTCGGCATTCAAGTATTCGTCAACAATCATTACGAGGAGAATATCACGCGTTTTTAAGCCTAAAATGAATGTACTAACAAGAGCAGGATAATTGGAAACCACTGGTAGACTGTTCTCGTACTGCAGTTGGGGAGGTAAAATGGCTTGGTTATCAAATGCCAATGAAATGCCTCAGCGTGAACACAGTACGAAAATCCCAAAGCTTCGTTGTAGGTGGTGTACTGTGACAGTGTTGATGGGGCTCCTTTAAGACAGAAAAACATTCCTCAAGCGTCGCTTATTTTGCACTCGTTTTTACATAGCGAACAGACACAGCTTTGGAATATTTACGGGTGATTGAGACGATGGACGCCACTTTACCTTTCAATCCAACCAGACGTTCGGGAGCGAAGTGTGGCAGGTAACCTGCACAGCATTTTCACTTCTAAACACTCGGGACACTATGACAGATGTAGTGAAATATCTAAAAGAAGAAAAAAAAAAAAAAGAAAAAGCCCGTGTTTACTGCAGGTAACTCACCTGCTAAATTTGCGGCGGTGTCGTTGGGCACAACTGCAAATAAAACAGAAGTTTGCAAAAAAATTACAATGCTAGTCTAAGCTAATTAAGGATTTTCTTTCTTTGTGTTATACCCCTCAGCAGCAAGCAAAGTCAGTAAGCCCGTAGTAATTGTTCATCTATTTACAATCGGATAAATCAATTAGGTCCAACCGAAGACAGCTGCAAAGAGCAACTTCTTACCGTACTCTTGCTCAAAGATATCGCATTACGCGTGGGCGTGTACTGGCTATACCTATAGAACGCGGGTGCAATCATACAACTGCGCATATAGAAAACCTGTGCTTAAGCTACGCTGACACACTAAAATATTTTACTTATACACATAAACACTAAACGACTAAAGCTATACAGACAAAAACGAAGCCATTAAAACTGTACAGACAAACAATAACCTATTTAAGCTATAGAGGTAAACAGTAAACCATTCGTAACTGTAGAGATTTAAAAAAAAATACTGTCAGCCCTTCCACTGGGGTGGAGATGGAAGACCAGCGAAGCTGTACTATGGTGGGAATTATGTATTTCCAATTATGCCTATTAAGATGTGATGGTGTAATTGGTTATTTGAACTCTTAAAGAACGAGAAATATATATTATCCGGTGGTTTTCATTTATTTAGCGACCACAGGGACCATGGCCCTGTGGTCCACACCTTTAGGGTGTGGGTCGCTACGGTACACTGCCATAGGGTGTACGGCAAAGGTTGGCACATTCTTCACAAACACGTCACCAACGCCGCGCGCGTTCCTTGCGAACGCGGGCAAAGTGCCGCCACCGTCGACAACAGTTCTGCGCGTTGTTTTTGTGGCCGCACATAACCACTGTCAAAACGCTTGCGTGAGCAAGCGCGCCAGCAGCAGCAAGCTAAGGTTCATGCGGTCTATCGCTTCAACGGAAACTGAGCGGCGAAAGCACAACGCATACAAAGGTAGAAGCCGTGTTGCAGATCCCTTTCAAGATACGGTGCGCGCGACCACCCGGCGCCGCGCAAAGTACAAGTTGCTCGCAGAGAAGAAGCCGCAACCCCTCCCTCCCACGCTGCCTTCCCTCTGTCCTCCTTTCGCGTGGGAGATTGAGTCGCCAGTTCCCCTTGCGCCCAGGTCGCAAGATACTCATTTTGTGCCTCAGCTAAACGTCGCCTCCCCTCCCTCTCTCCCGTCCCCCCACGGCCTTTCGCGTGACGGAAGAGGTGGCGTTTGCTCTCCGCCGTGCGTTCGCTCCCCGTGAAAGCGCGCGTCCCTCGTGCGCTTTCACTCGCACATACAGCATACGGCCAATGAAAGTTTTTTTCTACATCCCGACGCGACCATCGAAGAGTGAGCCCTTAACAACTTCGCTGTAAAAGAACACACATCTTCCACGTGGCAGCAGGGAACTTTCGGCCAAAACCCCCGACTTTAAGACAGAAACCTGTGAACCCTCTGACTTTAAGACCGTGAACACAGGGTACGCGACGGAGCGCATTTCAGCGTACGCCTCACCTTTCGTCAGCATAGGCAGGAGCTGATGCTTGGACTTGGTCCTGCTATCGAGTTCAATGTACTCTGTGAAAAAAAAACCAAAAAAATTAGCGCCGCGAGGACGCACATATAACGACTGACTGACAAAGTGCGTGGCTTCATCAGTCTAAAAGAAAGATTACTGTTTTGAAAGCTACTGTAACTGAACTATCCACCCTGTCGATTAAGATCAACACTGTCATGGCATACAGATGCTTATCACTTGTTTGGCTCGCCTCATTTGCTTTGCAATTTGATTCCATTGATATTAACAATGCAATATTAGTATTATTTTTTGCATTTAAATATAATTTCAAATGCTTGTTTAAATAGCTTAGAAAGTGCCTGCGTGCAAAATTGAAGAAACTGGCGGTTTGTCTCACATTAGCCTGGCTAGCCCAGGAATATTTGATCGCGGGGAGCCGACTGTCTTTCTTATTACCCATAACGACACATGCGGGGATATTGTCGTTGTAACGGTGTCGATATGTTGCGTAGAACGATGTTCAACATGGCACAAGACTACATACGTCGTCTACAAACGAAACGTGGTGATACCAAGTGTTTTTATCTCCGGTGATTTCATTGAATGGTGTTTCCCGATCTTTGTAGAACTGGTTTCAGTCGCTAAAAGGAACTACGCATGAAAGATAAACCTGATTAGCGATAAACTAACCACGAGGAAAATGTTTCCCAGCATGCCAAAATGGGGACAGACAACCCGGCCGTGTTGGATTCCCTCGTGGTTAATAAAATAAAAAAATAAAAATTTCTAGAAATAAGAAAATGACAGAGACAAAGGAATAAAACAAGTTTCGCTTTCTCACTTTCTGCCACAACCGCAAGGCGGGCGAACTTGCGTGCGTGCGCGTTTCCGCAGTTGCCCGTAGCGTCCTCGAGGTCGACATTGAACAAGGCTACGCAGCTCCCTGGATTTTCGCTGAACGTTCGGGAAACCTGCGTTGTAGGATCATCAGAAAAGTCGAGCATGAACTCTGTATACTCTGTGTATTTAGGTCGTAAGTGTATTGAATGCGAAACTATTCACACGTCCCAAGCGAGTGGCGAAGTGATCAATAGAATGAATGAACGGATGAATGAATAAGAAGTCGAGTAAACGAATGAACTTTCTTCAATTTATTGTGCGGGCTAATTCGTTACTGGATTCTCCCAAAGTACGGCATTACCGAATCGGTCCATGAACTGAACTTAAAGTCGCTCAGGGTCAACGAAGCATGAAGGGCGCCATGGACTAGTTGTCTGGGGCGCTGCATCACAGTGTATATAAACTTTTCTAATCACGTTTTGTTGTCGGAGTAAAAATTCGAATAACAGTCTCGACTCCGCTGACCGAACGTCAAAGAAATAATACCTTTGCATAAAACAAGAGCGGAAGAGAAGAGTCCAGATGATTGGATTGACTAATTGTATGATGCCTTCACGTTGCTAATATTGCTAATAGTTTGTGTGCACAAGTGACACTCACCTTTTCGGCCAGGAACTCCGGCGATTCGAACGTCTGTATGAATTTGTCTTTCTTGCGAATGACGGATAGAGTTTTCGTATTGTTTGCGTCCACTTCCCAGTCTTTCTCGTCACATGCCTGCAATTGCGGATAACATTTTCTTCAGTAATTTACTCAGTTCATAAACAACCAATGTATACCGAAATTAAGACTGCTACAACCATCTTGTGGTCGGCCTACTGGCGCTCAGATTTTCTGAAAGATTGGCTTCGCGAGTTCGTAATGAGCTATTAGAGGAATAAAGGTAGTGTCAACATCTAAAAAGAATGATGAAAGAAAAATAAATTTATCTCCCAGGAGGTAGAGGGGAGCGGGCGTGAATAAGGCAGGGTGAATGCGCTATCCGAAATAATTGGCTATATATATAAAACGCTTATTAAAACGCCTGCTCATGCAGTTAAGACACTGCCGCTGTGATTCAACTGCGAAGAAGTAATAAATAATACGAAAGATACATTCAAAACACAAAACAAGAGCATACAAAAGCACCAAATTCTTGCACGTTATTTTCTGTTGTAGATGCCAATTATCTTTGCCACAGAAGCTTGTCTTCCCCGGAGAGGCTCCACTAAAATTCATCTATAATTGAAGTCAAAAGCATGCTAACCAAACCAGTTTATCAAGCATGCCAACTAAGCTAGTCAAAGCGCCCTAGAAGACGGTTACATCCGATCGTTACAATCAATTGCACTTGCGCCTTGCCACCACTGCGAGTCAGCTGTGAAATATGGAGTAGCTTCCATTGGCCCACGGTCAAAGAGACCCGGCCATGTTCAAGCATTTTGCCTACTTCAGTTTCTTTCACTAGCTTGATTCGGTCGATGAGGGCTGGAATTAAATGCGCTACAAAAGCGAGGTTCTCTATAAACGTAACTTTAGGTGCACGTGGCAGTTTATAGGCCCTACTAACAGCTTAAAATTGTTTCTCCAGCATCTAGCTGCACCGTACGTACATCGGCGCGGTCGAGAAGGGTAACATTGTCGCACGCGGCTGGTCCCATGGCGTCTCCCTTCTGGAACTGAATCACGCCCAACGTGTAGGAGACGCACACACGGTTGGTAGTCTCCATGGCCCGGGCCCATGCAGCGGCTGCCGACTGCGAACGTTAAACAAGATAGATTTGTCCGCGAGGACCTCGTGTTCGAAATGGGTGGCACAAGGTCTTCGCACAAACATTGCCGGTATTGACAAAGTGTCACGCGACACACGCGGCGTGACAGGATGTTTCGCATCAGCATCCTTGGTCAGATTTGGTGTTGACAGGCGATGTGCGCATAACTACGAGTGGGGTGGGAGAGACAGACATCGCCGTTGTCCAGCAATAAAAAAACACCGTATGCTACTTGCGGAGAGCGTTTTCGCTTCCGTGAACAATGTGCCCATCGGAAAACGCTTCTTTTTGTATGAAAGCAATAGCAGTATCATTTTTCAGTGTCCCGCGTATTCAGTGTAGTTCCTTACGTTAGGCGTTCGAAAATTCTACGATATTCACATAACAAACTGCAAAATAGTTCATGAAGCTAACACGCTCGAGCTATTTTCAAAGTTTGTCAGCATACCCATGCTGTGATTGCATGCTGTCCCATTGTATTTTTGGAAAGTAAGCTTCCATTTGTTTAATAACCATTGTTTCGACTGAAGACGAGAAGTTGGGTTTGATAACCAAACTTCTCGCTTCGACGTTCAGAAACGGGGCGCTGGTTCGATTACACAGCGTCTTCATCAACAGGGAGGCACCCTAATCCGGGGGTTGCCATCTAAGTTATATGATGTCGAGAATGAATTTCTGTACATGCGCATGCGTTCAGTAAATAGCACCCATGTTGCGCATCGTGGTATAGTATAGTAGCATGTTCACACAATCCTTACACAAACTTTGCTTTCATCTCGTACGAGCATAGTGCTGGAAGAGTAAAAATTAAATTATGGGGTTTTACGTGCCAAAACCAGTTCTGATTATGAGGCACGCCGTAGTGGGGGACTCCGGAAATTTGGACGGGTTCTTTAACGTGCACCTAAATGTAAGTACACGAGTGTTTTCGCATTTCTCCCCCATCGAAATGCGGCCGCCGTGGCCGGGATTCGATCCTGCGACCTCGTGCTCAGCAGCCCAACACCATAGCCACTAAGCAACCACGGCGGGTCGCTGGAAGAGTAAAGCGTGTAGAGCTGCCACCCTGGGTGCTTCAATCACCGTGAAAGCCAATGCATCAAAAGTCACGACTAAGCTTTAAGCTCATTCAGTTGTCACGCTGACGCGCGTCAGCTATTAGCAAATCAGCCTGGCATCGGGCATCTAGAACGTTTTCAAGTTTACACGCTTTTTGTCTCAAGTTTTACCCGTTCCTTTCATCACTCCAAAAACGCTGAATGGTCCGTGTGCAGGCTTTATGCAGAAAGATGAACGCCCAAGGTACATGCGCAAGCATGCTATGGATTTTTTTTGACGATTTTCGTCGACGCGCTTGTGAACGTGGTCGTCCGCGACTTAAATAAGATGAAAACCATCCTGGCCCAACAAAATAAAGACTATAGGTTTGAAGAAATGAAATAACGGAAGAAATGTTGTCGTGGGGGTCTTGGTTTATCATCTACATATCTACAACTATTGACATGTTGCGCTGCGTGTACCGTCTACTTGAAAGACAAGCTCCAACGTACCAAAGTGACGAGCGGTGTGTCTCCCCTGTACGTGGACGGGTAGCTGACGCGGCAATAACCTCGGGGGCGCCGGTAGTGCGTCTGAAGGATGAAGATGTCTACGTGCCTGCAAAGAGCAACAAACCAGGTGGCCCATGCATATGAGTTCGCCGGATTTGATTAGCCATAACAAAGGAAACTGACGTGGCATATGTAGTTGACGTCAACTATGGGCGGTCAACAGGGGACGTATTTTGTAATAGTCCACATAGTGGACATGTCCATTCCGTCTGCTGCTGAAGCGCTGATTGGCTGTGGCGCGTGGTTCCTGCTGAAGCGTACCCAGCCCAGTCAATCAGAACTTCAACAGTAGACGACTCTTACAGAATACCTCCCCAGATATTCGCCTATTACATAGTCTTAAGTACATACAGGTTTTGAGCTCCGGCTACGGGTCCTCTAAATTGTAAGCGTTTGGTGATCTTATCAAAACAGACGTTATTAGGTGAGGAGAATTTCATAAGAAAATCATGACTGCGACACGTTACTTTGAGAAATGACCAGTTAGCGTTACGCATCAGGTTTACAAGCATGCCAGTTTCCGCGGTGCTGAGTAAAGGCGTCTTCCCATCATTCGTACTTGGCTGCTTTTGTCAGGCGCTGTCCCATGATCTCTGCTGGTAGGCTGAAGTCCAGAACTTCAGCACCGAACACGATGGTCAGCTCCTTGGCGAAAACGCTCCGTATAACCTGCATTAAATAAGTACTCTCTCGAACCCAGCTAGGGTTGTGGCTTGGGCTAGTTGGTTCATGGTGCGAAAGTAGGGTAACAGCGCAAAATTGACGAAACACAAGACAAAGAAAGTGCCGTGTTTATTCTTATTTCGTCTTGCGTTCCGTCAATTTTGAGCTGTTACCACGCAGTTTATCTCCTGTAACATTTCACACGTGTACAATCTTTTCATCGCAATTTACCCACATACTTTACCAGAAATTATCATAACGAATGTTTCTAACAAGTTTTCGGTGATGATGTATGTGGTTTTATGGCGCAAGGGCCAGTTTGGCCAATGATTGCCATACATATGGTGATAGGTTTCAATGAATCGTTTATGAAATGGAAATGTACTGCAAATTGTGGATGTAGCAGGGCTGTAAATAGGCCTAAATTCAGTCGCTGTAGCTTGCGTAAAATATATACGTTATAAAACAATGACAATGACCAGAGATGTGAACTATAACCATAAATGTTTTGTTATGCAGGGGCGAGTTTTCGGTAGTTTAAGCGGTGCTATAGAATCAACATGCTGTGGCGTTCCAATTATATTGTTACAGCCACACAAAACCTCGATTACTGAGGCCGAGGATCAAACATCTAAGTATCCCGGCACAGCAACGGTAACCCCGATGCACTGCATAGTGCAGTTTCACACCGGGCATACTCGCCTCGAGCACGCTTCCAAAGTTTGCGATCGTCTTCGACGTCCTGTTGAAGTTGAGGATGGCCAGGCCTTGCATTTTGGCGGCGAGCACGGCGGAAGCCATCCTGGTAGCGACTTCGTGTCTGTCCCTGTCGTTGGCCGTCATGAGCAACTCTACCATCTCGTTACCGTTCAGTCCAACGAGGTGTCGCTGCTTGCTCCGGTTAGCGGCCAGACTGACCGTGTTCTCTGGATGAAGAGAGAGTGGCTCACCGCTGAGAAAGCAAGTCCTTTCTTTTGGGGGGAAGCTGTGTACTTATACGCTCGCGACACTTTTCTTGCACACTTCCACATAAGCTATAGTAGACCTTCGCTGCACGTAAACTGATTTAAAGATAATACTACTGTAGACAGCAAAACGACTTGCGCATCGTGCTGTGCCGTCCTGTGCGCACGAGGTCTCACCTTTTCGCGTGGAAAGAGCGAACACGTCATGTTCAACAGCTGCTGAATGAATTTGCATACAGTAAAAAGCGGCCCAGAAGTGACGTCACAGCTTCCTTATTCATAAAATAGAGTTGACGGCAGTTATTGCGTTTGCGGTAACTTCGTGATGACTGATAGAAATGAACGTCGGTGTTAAGATAGCCACAACAGAAATTCTCTTCTTACAAGACGTCTGGTCTTTCCTGGACGTATACCCGCGCTGGCGTCGAAGCTAAATACATGATGAGTGTGCCATGCTCAATGAATCAGGACCACACGTCGTACGAGGAAAGATTTTGCAGCGTGCTAACGTGATGTTCGAAGCGTTCAGGCTCGTGCCGGACTGGCGTAGTCGACTGTGGCCTATATACAGGCTGTTTCAGCGAACACTTTCAAGAATTCTTAAAGGTTGCCTGTGGCAGATAGTACGATTCTAGTTCATGAGCTGGTCTACTCAAAGAGGTAGACATTACTTGCACAAAAAATTGAAATGCATAATCGACCAATTAACAACAATTCACTAATTAGGTTTTTAACTAATTACCTTATGGCACATATTTCAATTTACAAATTCTAGCGGGTGAGACTGCAAGGCATATCCACTTGAAAAGAATTGCGTGGATGACACCATTTACGAGATATGCACCGTCAAACTAGCGGCAAAAATGCACTGTCATTCCACTCTTATCTGAAAAATGTAGCTTTATTCATGGACGCACAAAACTGGAACGCCAATCTATTTCTCCGCAAAGTTCGAGAATTAATATCTCGAAACTGAAGTCGTCCTGAGAATTCGTGCCAAGTGAGTGCTCCTTGCGAATTACACGGCTAGAATTTGTAATCTGCAATATGGGCCGCATGGTAATTTAAAAACATAATTAGTGATTTTTGTTAATTAGTCGATTATGCATCTTAATTTTTTGTGCAAGTAATGTCCGCCTCTTCGAGTAGACAAGCTCATAAACTAGAATTGTGCTATTTGATACAGGCAACCTTTAAAGAATTTTGAAAGTGTTCGCTGAAACACCCGGTATATCTACTTTCTTGTGCTCATCTGAGGCTGGAAATGCAAATTGGCGGGTTTCTAATCGCAGAGCTCAAGGAAATCCTCCTGGTGATATCGGCACAAATTGATAGGACGAGCGCTTAAGGGTGAACGCTGAAGGGGAAGATTCAGCTCGAGGACAACCACAATTTCTCTATTCAAATATATGAAAAGAAAATGCAGAACTGGTTTTATGAGACAAATATTGGTAAGATTTGAACGAAATTTGTTACATTTGCTAGAGAAAATCAAATTTGGCCACTCTAGCAAACAAAGTTTTGATTTAATTGTACAAGAAGCTTGCGGAAAATCGCTATGTTTAAAAATTGAGGCACGAAGTTCATAAATTTGTAACTAGGCACCAAAAACATATCGCAGTTCCGTAAACTGAATATTGTTTAGAGAAGTGCAAGCAGACAAATCTAACGTATGCATTTAGAGCTTACGTAAAAATTGTTACAATGCTTACCAAAGTTTAGCAAAAATCCTACTGACAAATTAATGGTATATTTCAGGGCGATGCATAACACATCAATTTTGCTTGCTTTTAGATTGCTGAGTCAGCGTCGTAGACTTGTAGACTGAGTCTGTGCTGAGAATTTTGCTTGCCGAGTCAGTGTTGTAAACGTGATACTGCAGGTCACTGAAATTTTGCAAACTTCAAAAAATTTTCTAAAAACATTTGCAGCATAAGTTCAACATCCGCTTCTCAGCGTTCCTAGATTTTAAGTTCTCTTTAAATGCACCAATTCTCATCAAAATCAGTGCAAGTAAAAAAAAAGAACATTGGTATTTTCGCCTGAAGGGGGTGCGCATTGACAGCATTCGCAAGGTTTAGTTCTGTGCTTGAACTTATCGAGTGGTGTTAACTATACGCTGGTGTGACATTTTGACGTGACGCAGCAAGCCAAGACGACTGCTGGTGCAGCGAGAAGAGCACCCTGGCAGCTACCAGGCATCTCACCTGCCGAATTGAGCGCCGCCAGTGGTACTGCAGGCTTCACACTTACATTGATGGTGCACGAGATGGGACCGACGGGAAACCGTCGGTGTTAGTTCCCGGCTAGTGAAATATCAGATAACGTTAGCTGGACGTTCACTGCCCGTTCCGCTCAGAGCATTACACAGCAGAAACGCCAGTGGGCTTACAGGTGTGCACGCACAACGGTCATGCCAGCAGTGGGAAGGCACGACGCTACCCTGGTTCCGCCACGATGGCGATTGAGCGTATACCCTTGACGATGCGTCCAGTTCGCTTAGTCATTTTGGTAGCCAAACGCACTCCGCCACTCCGTATCTTCTGGGAGCCGAGCTTCAAACTACCGCGTGCGAGGCGCGCATGCGCCGTCAGCCGTAAAACCCCTATATATAAAAAGTAGCGTCACGCTTTGAAGAAGGCCGCCGCCTCCTCGCACACCCTGTCCGAGGCCGACGCCGCGTCGGTATTGGCCTAATGGCATCACGTGGACCATCGAGCCCCTGGGCGCTGGCGGCGTTTGTTTACGATCACGCTCCATCGCCATTTTCGCCCGAGAAGCGTCTACCGACTGGCAAGGAGCACAACGATAGCGACGAACACAGTCGGCGATCGTCGAATCTGATCAGCGGTGAAAGATAAACAAGTGCACGTGTTTCAAGCGGTGTAGGCTCCGCAACGGTCGAAAAAGGAGCGCGAAAGAGATGAGAAACGAGGAGGAGGGAAGGCGGAGGAGGAGATTGTCGCTACTTTTTAGTCAGCCGGACAGCACGACAACGGCGCCACCAACGGCGTGAAGGAGTCTCGAACCCCCGCATAACTGCTGTCGCAATAAAACATCATCCCCGTTCCCATGAATTTAGACAGAAGCTGCCGAGCTCAAGCTTGCTCTTAAGGCGAAGAGGGTAAACGAGAGGTTTCGAGAAAGTCTCCACATTGTGAAACTGCGTTACACCAAAGTTACACGCGCTCACCGGGAATGACGAGCTTCTCTTCGGTTACAGAATAGCGAGCGCCTTCGTGCACCAGGTGCGTGCAGTGGGAGGACGGTACGCGGGACTCGTTCCTCACGGCCGCAGAGAGCACGCAGACGAGTGGACGATCGGGGGCTGCGAAGAATAAAGCTCGGTCTCTTCTTTCCCTGTCGCTTACTTGGTCAATCGCTTACTTACCCTCGAGGGTTATCGTAGTCTGGGCGGTGATATTCTCCTCGTCTGAAACGAGAGAGAAGGGAACTGTTGTGAACCAAGGTACGCGATGTGTTTAACAGCGAAGCTTGTACTCCCTCGCCCCCCCCCCCCCCCCCCCCCCACCACCACCAAAAGAAAGAAGAAAAAGAAAGAAAAAAAGAAAGAAAAAGAAGAAAACAACAAGTGGCACTTGTCAGACACCAGGGCGGGCACTTGGCATACGTCAGGCGGCACATTTGACAGCCCAGGTTACGAGTTGGGCGACCTTTAACTAATAGTATTAACGAAGTTATGGTCGTCTCATAATCGCATCGTGACTTCTGAGAATATCGCGTTCACACGTTGAAAGTGCAGTAGCATCATTGAAAGCGAGGATATGCCAACGGTACCGCCGCCTGGAAGCGTCGCCATGCGCATCAATGTTGTGCTACGTTGTATTACCGAGTGCCGCCCTAATTGCCATGAGTCGAGCCTGAGGCACGCCACCATCGCAGACCCCAGCGTAGTCCTCGTAGTCCAAGTTGAAGACAGCGACGCCAGCGTTCGGAAGAGGAAGCAGCGACCGAACCTGCAGGAGTACGGTGTAATTCTGTGACCACGAATCACCGGCAGACATTAGAGCTACTTGGCTGGCTGTTCAAATACAACGATTGAAGGCGTGCGGCCTAGCACCACTTATACTACTGCCATCATGACAGTATAAAGTGAAACAGGCGGTATCTTTCACGCCGGCAATTATCGGACGTTAACTAGCATGAGCGACTCTGAGGCACGCCAGCTAGATCTATATTACAGAGTGCGTGTATGTCAGCAAGACTTTAAACATAAGTTATTTGGCCTCTTTAACATAGATCGTCGTGAACAAAATATCTGCACCAGAAATGTAAATGCATCGTCTGAAGATGTTTAATTTGTTGCAGATCAAACAAATATTTCATATCGTCCTTCTTTGGTCAGTCAGCCGATTTCTACTGGGAGCCGTCTTTAGTATGACGTACATTCTTTCCTTGTTTAATATCACCGGGGGAAAATCGCCTTAACCTTCCAGGTGAATAATGTTGTCAAACACAGTCTGTTGCAACAAAAACATTGGCATTGAGCTTACCCTCTGTGTAAGGGAGCTTGCCGTGTCGTACGTCTGCAGGTTGTAACCGTCCTGCCACATGGGGCTGTCACGCGAAGCATTGTGCACCTGAGTCCAGGAGCCACCTGTACAAGCCTGTCGCGAGCGCAGTATTAAAGACATCCACTGAGTGATGGCACCATTCTTCACATGTGCACTTCGCAAGGTAATGGAGTACAAGACGATAGAAAAGGTAAAACAACCGCGCCCGCCATTACATACAATTATTACTTGAGAACTTCAGCTTATTAAATTTGCACCACCACAAACTTCTGGACTCGAAAATTTGAAAGGCCTAGTAGAAAAAGTGTTGCTGCCATGGTGGTGAACCTGCTAACAGGTGCTTCAGTTTACCGACACGATGGCGAGAAAACAATGAATACATTGAGTGGCAGTAGTGCATTCAGGCATATACGCTTGAATTCACATGCGATCTTACAATAGCCGAATCATCTTTGTATAGGCAGAAGCATGCATTACCAACCTAATCATTTTTGCCATAGCCATGTACATTTTCCGCGATCACCCACATACACCATTCCCTCCCGGGCTCCCTGCCATCGGAAAGAGGAACCAATCGAAACCACGCATAGTATGACCGCTTTTTCTTCGACAAAGACAAGACCGCTCGTAAAAACGTTGGTACCAGAGCATGGTTAGCACCGAAACGAGACGACCACGTCCCTTGTTTTCCTGTACGTCCGATGGTCCGCTACAGTGGTTATAGCCTTAACACACTTTGCTGCGTTTCGAGTGCGGTTCCGCGTTTATCGAAATGCGCACTGATACCGATCGTATACGAGGCAGGCGTACGTACTCTGGGGAAGTCCAGCGCCTCCTCGCGCCGGCAGGAGCCGAAGGGTGCCACCGTGCCGTATGCGCGGAAGCGAAGGACGCGCAAGTCCACGGACAGGCAGACCAGAGTGAGGCCCGTTTCGCTCACATCCTTGAGCCACTGCACCGCAGTGTCCTGCCGGAGAGCGCTGCGCGTTAGCTTTCTTGTGGCAGTGACGACAGGCACGCTCCTTAATTTCCCACACGTTACGAGTCGCCACCAAAATACGAAATGGCACGAGCTCGAGCTGCCTTGACTGGTGCAACTAAGGTTGTAGAGCAAAATTTGAATTGGTGAGCAAGTGAAGTAAAGAGAACAAAACAAGAACTGTCGAGACAGCAGGAGCCATCTCTTCAAGCTCTTGCTTCGTTATCGTGGTTCTTTATATTTTATTGTGCGCATACAATGTAAGGCACGCGGATCCAACATCATCGCTTTTCAGTCGGCTACCTCTTATGGCTACACAGGGTCGCTGTTTTCGAGCAGTCCCATCCTCATTCATTAGCCTTGAAAAATATCCTTTAGTATAGTTAATCAACATTGGCACCTGAAATAGTTCTTCATGAAATAGGAACCTCTGCAAAGGGATAGCAGAACTGCTCGACGCGTCGTCGGAGTGCTCATATGAAACGGAAGACAGCTTTTTCGTGGCGGTCGATTAACAGCGTTTCTTAGTTAAGCTCCAGAAACTCAATAAAATTCATCAATGCCAATTATGGCTGAGATTTTTGCTTAATACTGAACTGATGTTTGTTGCTTAATTAACTAATACTGCAGCTTCCTTGAAGCTTGGGAAGGCGCCGTAGAGGGCGGCGATCACCAGCGCTAATTACTTTGACCATGAAATAAATTGCTTCGTGAGTGTACTGCACAGGAACAGCTATCGCGAAGTAAATAAGACCACTTACTGTTGCCACGGAGGGAATGCAGGACTGTGCCGGCTGTATTGCAGAGGCTAGCGGCATCACCCGACAAGGGCCCATGCGGCCCGGGTAGTGCGTGTTCACCACAAGCAAATCAACGTGTCTGTCAAAGTGGCCAACAGAAAACAAATTATGATTACGAACGCAGAACCACCGCTTTTATCAAAATTAAAGGTAAACATAACCCCAAATAGGTAGCAAAACAGCATGATGTGCAAGATCGCTGCAATTATTTACATATTTCTTAAGTGCTGTGACAAGCAGCGCTGAATTCAGCTTCTCAATTTGAGACGCATCGTTTACGCGAGACAGAAGCCGCAAGTTTTATGGCGCGATTATACGCAGCAAGCGGCTCAGCCGTCAGTGCTTCTTAGGTTTTCTGTCACGAATTTTGACAAACGCGTAGAGTATGATTTGGTTCCTTACTTGGCAACGAGCGAAAGAGATTTTCCGACTTCTTCAGCCGGAGTGCTTGGGTCAAGAATTTGGAGATCCAGAGCCAGGCAGAGGTTGGCGGCCTTGTAGGTTTCGTGCAGAACCTAAGACATGCCAGAGAAGTTACATGCCCATTAGACAACACAACGAGCAGGAATACAAATTTACATTATAAGCTGTTCTGCTTGATTCTATCGCTGAACATGAGCAGCAGCGGATTAGCGACAATTGCAGCAGCGATTAATAACGACAAGTGTCGCGTCACGGCCGCAGCTCGGCAGAGCCGCACAGTGCGTGTAAGCTGCGAGTGCTCTCACCTCGAGCGTGGGGCCGAGTTCGACGAGCGCCGCGCTTGTGCGGGCCACGTGCAGGAAGGCGAGCCCGTCGAGCTGCTTGCCCTTGAGCTGCACCGCGGTGGCCTCGGCCAGGCGCACGGCCTCGCCTTCGTGGCTCTGCTCGAGGGCGCGCTCGTGCGGCGCCACCAGCACGAAGACGCCCGGCGGGGCCGCACTGCGCAGCTGCGCCACGTACTCTGCGCGCACAAACGCCAGCACACATCAGGCTTGTGTGCAAGTTTCTTCTTAGACATACTGGTGGGCTGGTTGGGTAAGTCATGGTGTAATATGGCAGCGCACCTCGATACAAGGACGTAACACAGTGAACAAACACGAGCGCTTCACTGTATTTGTTCGCTGTGTCTTGTATCAAAGTGCGCTGCGATATTGCAAGTTTCGTAGACTGCTCGTGATGTCAAACAGCTATATACGACAAACCTCTGAGGGCTTAGTCCACGCTAAGCACTCGGGGTTGTTAGGAGAAACAGTTAAGGAGAAAAAATTATTTAAACTGTATTAGTAAATTACTCTACTGCAATAGAATGTACGCTCTTCAAGTACAATGCACGTTTATGTACGCTACGCACTCGTGTAATAGCCAGTAAGGGCCGATAGTATGAATCAATGAAATGAAATGAATACCAAGAAAGCCACTCGTATACCGTGGGAGGAGGCTAGCCAAGCCTATAAAAACTTAATCAGACCTAAACTCGAATATGCATGTGCCGTATGGAGCCCTCATCAAGCATATCTAATCAACGCACTTGAATCGGTGCAAAACCGTGCCATAAGGTTCATCCATTCAACGTATTCCTATGATGTCAGCGTGTCGTCATTGAAAAAAGAATCCGGTTTGGTCCCACTCGCTCATCGTCGTCGCATCTCAACTCTCTCTCTTTTTCATAAGTTTTATCATACTTCACTTAATCAACCGCCATACATTATTCCCGCTGCCCGTATATCACATCGCACTCGGCACGCGTACCAAGTTGGCCGCCCTCGCACTCACACTACCACTTTTTCAGGCTCATTCTTTTTTCGCGCAGCAACAGATTGGAACAACCTGCCCCACCAAATTGCCGCCATAACCTGTGCACCTACATTCATGCAAAAACTAACAGACCATTTTTTAGAATAAAAAAAAAAATGTACGGGATCTATGCTATCTATCTGTGTACTAGACGGAATTATGTACCTAATTTTCACGTGTGTTGTATTTAAAACGTGGAAAAATTAAAGACTGCTGGCGACGCCACCTCGAAGTTCCCGCACCAGTCATGTGACATCAGAGTATAATGTGAAATATATTGACAGCGTCCACTCTGTCATCTAGTTAATTTGTTATTGGCAAAGATCGGCAAACTACATTGTATTCTAAAGGAGCTGAAGACTGAACTTAGCTAGTTTCAAGAAATCTTACTAAGCTACTACGTCCCGAATGTGAAAAACGACAGAAAGATATACTTTGGAATCTATGACGTTGCACTGAAATGCTGGCGTTGGGATTTCGGTGCGAAACTTAAAAGAAAAAAAAAAAAAAGAAAGGAACTAATCACCGTTGTCTATTCATATAGTCAACCTAATACCGCGAGATAAACAAAAATAGAGCTTATAAGGAATAGTTTACTAGTAATAAACTGATTTAGCGTTGCTTTTGAATATCCCCCTTTAATGAAGCCAATAGATTTTTTTGTTTCACTTTAGTGCATTCCTTCGGCCAGATGACGTCACGAGAAGGAAGACACACAAATAAGGCGCAGTTATTTACAGGATGTTCTTGCCCTGTAGGCTACTCTGCGCATTGCAAGGAAGGTGTTGCGTATTGCGTGGTTTATTTTTTCTTTCCCGTGACTTAGTTTTACAATTCTGACACAGCCGTGCAGGTTTGAACCAAACTATTTCTACCTCTGCCTCATCCTCTTGACCCGCCCTTCCCGAAAGGGCATCCAAACTGAATGAACATCTACCGCTCGTCTATCGCGTGACACGGTCGTGTGCTGGGTGTCTTTTTTTCTGATGTATTCCTTTCTCTAGTGTTTATGACTAGCATGACTAGGCTTTGTGGTTTTCACGCGATGCTCTATTACAAACTCTTTGTTCTTTGCATTCATATACAGCCGTTTCTAACGGTGCTGTGTTTCTCAGGACAGCATAGCAGTTCCGCAGATGCTCGCTGCGTTGACAGTCTCTCGACGCTCACCTTTGGTGATGTCCTGCAGGGCGTCCAACCGACCGTAGCGACGCAGGGAGAGGACGATGTGAGTGCAGAAGAGCTTGGACACGTTCCGGTCGGCGTCGATGCGATCAGACAGCACACACACTAGCGGCCGCTTGTTCTCTGTTCAGAAACGGTAGAAGGGGGCGCTCACACAAGCTGTGAAACATCAAGGCGCAGACTATGCACGAGGAAAAACAATATAGAACACTGCTCCGTGTTACGCGTTCCTTTCATATTTCGTGTACCATCCTAGATTGAAACCGTTATGTAGGAACCTACGCCAACTACCATGCCCGCACGCCCTAAAAGTAAGAGACAAAGTGAAGTCCGGCTACGCTCTTCTGAAACCCAATCAATGTTTGTTTCAACCTGAAAAAAAAAAAGATTAGCAAGTGCCGGAGAATATTACAACAGGATCGAGGCCCAACCAACTTTTGTTTTCTTTCTGATTTTTTTTTCCGGCCCCTTATGACGTCATTGCGCGACGTAACAAGAATTGATATCTTTACACTGGTTTGGATTCTTTTTGTGTGCGAGAATTCTACAAGAGTGGTGGTGGTGTTGCCTCAACCGGTGACGTCAGAAGAGCTGGCTCGCATATATAAAGCTGACGACGTGAGATCCCTGTAACGCGCGGGTGTGGATGTTTTGCTTACGACTTCCAGATGGCATGCAGCGTTTCTTCAGTTCATCGTTGGGTGACTCTGGAAAAAGAAAGCGCAAGGTAATTTAAATATTAGACTGAATGTAACAGCCACATGGCCTTGGGCAATACCAGTGAACTCGCACCAGTTTTGAACGCGCTCGTATTTTTATGACATTGCAAGAAGGTCCAACAGGCTGTTAAGAATGCTTTTTAGAGCAGCAACTAAAAGCAACTTACTTGCCAAGGACTGTGCTGCCATTTGTGGGTCATTACGGACTGCAAAGAAGAATAAAACAACAGAAAATTGCAATGATTAGAACCGGCGTAAAACTGAACGTGTCGCAGAGCAAGAAAGGTGCTAAGATTGCTTGGGATTAATTGTGACAAGCTGTGTTTTGTAGGTTTAGACAACGGCACCGCAGATTTGCCTAAGACAACGTTGCCTACCAATCCGCATCGTGAGGACAAACGGTAAAGCAGGCACGCGTAGCTTGTCCTTCGCAACGTCATTTCATTTCCAGCCACGTCTAAGTGTTTTTTTTTTCTGCCGTTACAAATGTTCTTTTGTTCTGTTATTGCAGTTACCAACGGCATGAAAATGAACTACTTTCCAAAGTGGTGTGGCTAATCTATTTACTGCAGCGCTGGGCTGATGACTGTACAAACGCACCTTCTGCGCGGCGGAGGTTCCGCAGCCTGGCGAACGGCTCAGGTGTCACACTGTCCCTCGTAGTCATCGAGATCGACATCGTAGGCGACCACGCAGGCCCGCGGGTAGTTGGCCAACGCGTGGCTCACCTTGCTGGAGAAGCAGCGGGTCGTCCTCGTGGCTCTCTACGCGGCCGTGTCCGAGCCGCAGCACGGACAGCGCGTCTAAGTTGGCCACCGACGAGGGGCGCCACTCTCCACCCTTGCATACCTGCGCGTCCCCGGGTAGTTGGCAACGAAATTTAAGGACAAAGATGTTTGGTATTGTGAGGAACCGCCTTTATTTCTCTAAGATGTACAGATGAGAAAGATTAGATGCAAACATTGCCCGCACACTAATTTCCCCCTCTGAGCGGAAGTTCCTATTTGGCCGCATAAAAGCGTTACGAAACGCGTCGCATATGTAAGACTTCAAACGAGATACATGCTAAATCTCCGTTTCCGCGGCAAAGACAATCGGAGCAAGTAGAGAGGGGTGAGACGTGGTAATAGGGGAAGTTGAAGGATAAGAGCTGCATGTATCGATTAAGGCTTGCGTTGGGGCTAGTTGGAATGACAGAATAACGCTGCAGAGCTATTCTAAGCACAGGCAATGAAGTTCTTCTATCAAATGTTATCAATTGATAGAAGCGCTTCATCGCCTTTGCTAATGTTCAAGTTGTGCGTATCCTAACTCCGCAGCGCGGTATTCTAATTATGCATACATTGCGCTCACAATATTTTGAGAGGGATCGGTGCTCGGAATAAGGCTTGACCAAACCAAAGGAATCTGAAGAGTCTTGGCTACCCTAAAGAAGCGTTGTTTTCTCTCGTTCTGCAGGTTTTGTTTCCCAAAACGTATACGACTCTTGCCCCTGCACGTGTTGGGGCCAAATGTACATGCGGAAAGTGTCAACGTGCCTGCATGTAAGAGACGAGGTCGCTGCCCGAGCAGGATCCGCGCATCTCCGTCGCGTCGCGGAACACGACGGCGCCCATGTTGATCGAGAAGCAGGTGGTGACGTACTGCCGCTGCTCCATCAGCAGGCTGGTCATCCACGAGAGCGCCTGACCGATGGGCACGCTGGGCGAAGGCTGCGCGCCCGTCGAGTAAAAGACCGAGGAGTACGCGATGTGGCAGCTATTGTAGCGGTTGTCGTAGTGCGTCTCCAGGACAAGGTAGTCCAGGTGCCTGTGGACGGCAACGTAACATTGGCACTCCCCGCGAGCGGTGTTCAACCTACTCTATTTACGATGACTGGAACACGTATTTCTCTAGAGTGGATTTGTCATTTATTTATAGGGCAAATTTGACACTGTGTTCCCTGGTTTTCTTTTCCATAGCCGAAATTGTCGTTAGAGGTGCCTTAGTCGTAACAGTTCTAGGTGAGCTACCTTACTGAACACGGAGTACACATAGCGCTATGGCTGCTGAATATCATGACAATTTCTAGCTCTCGCGTCGAATTTCGCTGAATCGTAAAGACAAGCTCTCGCAACAGCGTCTCTAAACTCAGATGCTCTCATTAGAGACTGCACGCGCTTACCTGGCCGCCAGTACGACAAAGGAAATAAATACACATGCCACCTGTAGTACAACTGTTCATTGAACCCTGCGCAAGGTTCCGAGCTTCCGTGCTTTACTGAATAAGCATGACGAACTGCCGTAGTAGTAGAAGTAAAATTAAAAATTAGGACGACAGTTAAGAGGCAGAGAGAGAAAGAGAGAGAGAGAGAGATGGCTCAAAGCCCACTGCAGATGGCCAAGTCTTTGGAAGCAGTGGTAATGCCTATACCCCAAAGGTAATTTTAGCTAACTTATTGCTGCAATCTGGCGAACAACATGTGTACATTAGCGATGAAATTAGCGGCATTTAAGGCATGCACCCATGATTAGCTACGAAGTAAGTGGCTATTTCTTCAGTCGATAAGCTTGAGTGGAGGCGCCCCAAACTCACGGTGCTATAGCAGTGAGTCGGCTAACGACGAGGCCCGAAGGAATGTCCCAGTCCCGAATATGCACGGCCGCCAGAAATTCCAGCTTCTCCGGCTTCAGGGCACCGTGTAGCTCCTGCGTGAAGAGTGCGTTACGGAGGCGTTTGTTTGAGAGGGATTCCCTTAACGCCTGTATGTGATACCACACATACACATTAATGAGCCTGGATACACTTTAATGAGCCTGGAAAACTTGGAAGAACAGAACGGAACAAGGATGGCACCGCGACATATTAGAAAACAGCGGACGTCAGAGTTCCATGTGTTCAATCTTGAACACAGTCTAAATCGGAAGTCTCTAGAGCCTGCGCATGACTTTGTAGCTTCCATTCCGCTGCAACATCATTTGGGAGAGCACGTGACAGGGGCACATAACGTACAACAAAGCTTACACTCACTCTTGGATAGCAGTTAAACGTTGTCTAGACCTTTTTCCGCTGCTATTACCCAATACTTCTGAATGTGACTCATCGAAGTCAACTCGCTTCTGTGTGAGATGATTTGCATGGAAAACCGAGGACTTCACCTGAGCAAGCATTAGTTCAGCTTACGTCAGATGAGTTCTCTTCATTTGAACTCACTTTCACGGCCCTGAAGGCGGCTGGGTGTGCTATTCTGAGATAAGTTCAGGCGCAGTCAGTTCTGTCACACTATACACCACGTGCTTCTGTCTGACGCTCTGCTTATCCTGCTACGCTGGCTGAAACGGAATATCAAATTAGGCGATACGGGGATGCAACGACAAATACTCAACGCGCTTCATCGCTTATCTACTTGATTTTACATTGTGCTCCTGTGTTCATTGCTTTTTTTTGCGCATAGCATGGCCTCGAGACAGACTGAGCTGTGAAAGTTAATTTCGCGCGTTTAATGACTACAGAGCGCTAATTTTGTTACACAGAAACCCCAGCTTCATAAAGACATCTCAATTATCGAAACACTCAGTGTAGAGTTGAACGAGGGGCTCGGTTTTTTGTTGCCCATTGCATGTTGGCTTCCCAACCACATGAAGCCAAGGTACAATGAAGGCAAGGAAAGCATAGGGGTAATTACCTGTGGTTTTAATTGATATGTAGAAATCGTTGAAACGATGAGGTAAAGGGAAAGAAATTGCATTAAAAAAAGCTTGCCGCCGGGGAGAGCTGTACCCCCAGCTTCTGCATTACGCGTGTCATGCTCCAACAATTGAGCTACGGCCGACGGCACTTCTCCCATCAAATTTTTTGAACGGTTGTGTACGTGCACGCGATCTGACCCTGGGAGTGTTCTACAGCGCCGCTCGCGGTCATAGCGGTGGACTTGGCTGGCACCGACGTCCAGATATCTTGCGCGTGACGTCACGAAAACAGCTTCTTACCGCGATGGTTCTCCAATATGGCGCCTCGGACGACGTCAGTGGTATCATATTCACTGCCGCTGGTAACCTGCTTCCATGGTGCAAGAAAAGCTTAGGAAAGGCCCCTGGCCTGCCAGCTGTGTTGGAGTGTGTTGGAGCCTAGCGATACGCCAACGGACGCGGCTGCTCACCGTGCTGGTTCACCAACATGGTTTCTAGGGTAATGTCAGTGGATGTAATCTATTCTGCTAAATAGCTTGCCTTGAATAGTGGGCCCAAGTCCGGCAGCTTGTCGGAGGCGGTGTCGATACCGAGCACAGCAACGCCGTGGAATCCAGACGCCGGGGTCCACTTGACCAAAGCCGCGGCCAGGCGGCGCGCGTCCTCGGGGGCCCGATGCTGCTCCAGGTTGGCTACGGCCACCAGTGCCCGTTGCCGCGTTACCTCGACCAGCATTCGAAGCGCCACAAATGTGGCAGCTGCGCGGACGAACCGAACCCACATCAAACATTTCATGAAAGTGGTTTCGTTGATGTAATTTCTACGTAGGGACAAGTGTCCGTTTTGGATGTTTGACTCGTTAAAAGATACATAAAAATATCCACATTCTCGTTGTTCGAGGGCCTTGTTTCACTAAATCATAACGTTTGTTAGTTTAAGGCTTAAATCTTGTTGCGAACCTCGTTCCCATTTCTCCAATTTAAAATGAAATTTTATTTCTCTCGCAGTTACAGAGTAGCCGGAGACAGGGGGCGCAAGGCAAAAAGCTGCTTTGACACATCTTGAAAACCACCCTGCGCCCGGCGGCCGTGTCTATGCGTGTTTACATTGGAACGACTTCGTGGTTTGTGTACCTGCTGTTTTACTGCTGATATCGAGATTTCGGCCCAGTCAAGCTCGCCTACGATCAGCATGTTATCCGAAATACCAGAATAATATTAACTCGGAGATTATGAGATAAAAATTATTTCATGCATTCATCCACGGTCCGTTATCTGGAGTTTCATAGTATTCATGAACCGATAAAAACTTAGTGCACAGCAAGTTTCAGGTTTTGAGACGCTTCAGACCAACGTGAGGGACCTAAAAGGGAGTAAAACGAATTCTTACAGTTCACCGGCGTGAACTTTCCGGTTGTCGGGTTGAAGGCCACGTCCTGATAGACGATGTGCGTGCAGTGCTTGCGCGGGAACTGGATCGGGTTGTTCAGCGACCGAGACACCACACACAGCAGCGGGCGTGGTTCTGTGGACTGCCCTGCAAAGAGCCAGCCGGATACCGAGAGCTACGGCACCATCTTTCAAAGACTATCATACAGCCGCAATCAACGTCACTTGAACTTGCAAACTTTCGTTGGCTCTGTCTATTCTCTAAAATTTGGTAGGTTAATAATCTTAAGTCACGTCCTTGTTTTCTATAATCTTACGTCAAAATATGCACTATCATAAGTGTTACTGTAAAGCAGTTAGCATGAGCACATGCCCTAGTTTCTGTCTTGTGACGGGATGAATTATGTAAAATAGAGCGAGAACCGGCAAACGAGAAGGACCGGGGCAGCCGTAAGTGCTCTCCTTCACGAAGAACCTGACACGGGGCTTCTTTAACGGCAACGGCAGCCTTTAGAATATGAGCCTTGTGAAACGGCAGGACAGTCTTAAAAATATAAGACGTGTTATAACAGTTAAACAAGATTTACCCTTCATGTTTCTAGAAACGCGCAACCGGAACTGCTGGGGAAACATTAACGATATTAGCCGGACAGTGCTTGTCTACAGTGTGCTCCTTGCATTTTGTCTGTTTTCGCGTTATCTTAGATTGCGTTTTTTTCTAGACTCCTCGTCTGACAGCAGTGAGAGCGAACGCAGGCTCAAGCAGTCTTGAGCTTTAGTGAAGTCTCGAGAGAGTGCATAAGTAATCTTCAAAACATATAAAATAATTGTCATTTAACTGGATGCACCTTGTTACAGCTTGCAGGGATTATGATTAACCGCAACAAGGTTTGAGACCGTGTTAGTTGGTGTTCCATGTTACTGTTAATTACAGCGCACCCCGGGAAAAGGACAGGAAAGACCAGAACAAGCGCTGGATTAGGAGCAAGCGTTATTCGAGTGGTGAGAAATGCTATTGCTGTATGTGCGTAATTAAGGCGAGATCACCGTAGGGGCGAGAACACGGGGTCAAATAAAAATACACTGACGTACTAGGGTGCCACTCAAAACATGTTGAAGACATGGTAATAAGTGGTTTAGCTGCAACAAGTGCCTTTATTATGTGTTCTTCGGCTAATAAGTTATCCCACGGAATGGTCAGCATAAAATAAAGCTCTCGTTGAAATGCATTGAGAGCAAATGAAGTGCGCGACTAAATAAACCAGACGAAACTTTTGATAAGAAGAGTGTAATGATTTTTACCCTTCTGTGTGCCAGGAGTCTTGTCTTGCCGGTCCGCTGGAATAAAGCAACAAGTTTTGTTGGCCGACTTCGCACTTCGACAAACTCAAGCTGCGGAAGGCGAGCCTTACCGGCGTTTCGTCCGTCTGCCAGAGAGAAGCTTCCCGAGAAATTGGACCAGGCCCCTGAATCGAACAAGCCACCTTAGCAATAGCGGTCAACAAAACGACACACACTTAATCGCTTTAGCTGCTATGACATTTGTGGCGTTACATACGGGCAAGAAAACTTACAGGATAGAGTCTACAAAGAACAAGTTCGTAGGGGGAAGTAAGCAAAGCGCTGTCGAAATGATCACATGAATCCAGGTCGCATATATGAGAAAGTCCTGCAAACGAACTCTATTGGGGAGGGCAGGACAGACACGAAAGATCGCATGCGGAATTCGCAAAGGTTATCTTTAGTAAGTCGTTTATGACATTGGCCACCCACTTTCCCTATTATGTCCAGCATTACTATTGGCTGGAAGTTTTTCTTACGCACAATCCTAGGGTAAGAGGTTTTTTGGAATGCAGGTCCAGGTGTGTTGTGAATGCTCGTGAAAATTAGTGCTCAATACTTCAGCAGGTAACCGGCTGTGCCGCCATTGTCACGATGGTTCCGGCATTATTCGTTAACATTAAAGCCCTTCAGCTTTTGCAGATACGATGCATGAGAGATCTTTATTCAACGTGACAATAAATGCTACGGGATTGTTGCCGAAGCTGAGTTCCAGAGACATACGAGTACATGCGACAAGCTTCGTATATTTATTCTAATTACACTGATGACTGATATTACGTTGGCAGGGCCAATACTCACCGGACAAGGTCATTTTTTTGGAACCAGGTAACTTACGCATGCAAATATTGTTCCGCGTAATCGTTAAAGAGAGTGATAGGACCTCAATTGTCCGGTGTAAAATTCTACTGCGACATTTTTTGAAATGCTCGCGCCAGACCACATATTCTCGACAAGAAGTGCAACGTTGGTCAGAGCCTCACCTGGCTGATGGGCGTTATGCACCGCGGGATGGTCGTGTCCTGCGGCAAAAGCGATAACAGATGCCAAGCTGTCACTTCAAATTTCTTATCGCACTCATTTCTACCGCGTAGCGGTGCCAACACTAGATAGCTGTAGTCTAGTTCTCTGTAGCCGATGGTACGTCTTCTAGTGTTGTTGCTTGGCACAATGCATCACTGGCGCTAAAATTATTAAGCATATGAAAAAAAAACGGGAATAGAAAAAAATTATGGTTCAAATACTGGTTCTAGCAAAAATTAAACGTGACAGTGAACGTTGGTTGACAGAAATACGTGAGAAAAAGAAGGCCGCATCTAGAATATATTGGAACCACATTAACTTATTGGGTAAAAAGTGTGAAACAATACAACATAACCTACATGAAGATGGAAACAACCTGGAAGGGGACGTGGCCTTAAATTACACCCGAAAAAAATAACAGTCGAATAATTTCAAGGCAATGACAATGGGGATTCTGAGAAAAAAAAATGTGCATGAAGGAGAACCAGACGGAAAAGGAGCTAGTGCTGAGAAATTTCAACTAAATAAATGCCGAAGAGAAAATTCCTAAGCGCACAGTCGCAGGGTTAGCGAGGTTCCCATTAGGCTGATTAATGAACTAAGACCAAAACTTAAGGAAGCAGTGTTGAAAGCAGTAGGAAAAAGCTTACAAGATAGGCGAACATCAAACAGTTGGCGACAGAGTAGGATGAATATAATTTATAAAGGTAAGGGTTGGAAAAGATAGAATTCAATCACCGTTGACCATGACATAGGTAATATAAAGGTTAGTAATGCAGGCAATTTGATACTGCAATCATGGGCACAACATAACGGCAAATTGAGATAACTTCAGAGTAGCTTCAAAATCGGTAGACGTCTTGATAACTTATTACCCGCCGTGGTTGCTTAGTGGCTATGGTGTTGGGCTGCTGAGCACGAGGTCGCGGGATCGTATCCCGGCCACGGCGGCCGCATTTCGATGGGGTCGAAATGCGAAAACACCCGTGTACTTAGATTTAGGTGCACGTTAAAGAACCCCAGGTGGTCGAAATTTTCCGGAGTCGTGCCTCATACGGCGTGCCTCATAATCAGATCGTGGTTTTGGCACGTAAAACCCCATAATTAAAAATTTCGATAACTTATTTGTTCTTACTCGGTGTATTGAAATATCCAGAAAAGAAAGGAGACCATTGTATCTGGCTTTTTTAGCCATTACCGAAGCGTATGATAACGCTAACCGCAAAGCTTGTGGGATATTCTTGAAGGAGAAGGCTTAGGCAACGACTGTATAAATCTTTTGAGGGAGATTTACTTAGAAAATACCGTTTGCTTTGAATGGGAAGGGATTGAGGAGCGAGAAGAAAGTTGATATCACTTAAGGACTAAGACAAGGGTGCGCTTTATCCCCGCTGTTTATGATGTACATGGTAAAGATGGAAAGGGCGCTAGAAGGAATCAATATCGGGTTTATCTCTCTTACAAACAAGCGGGCACGATAGCAGACCAGCAGCTCCAAGGTTTGTTTGATGCGAACAACATTGTGTTGCTTGCTAACAGGCAAATTTATATGCCCCCCCTCAAGAGTACCTAATCCAGGCGTTAGAGGCAATAAAATCGAGCTGCTCGTTTTATAACATCCAAATATGACTCTCAGTTGAGCGTTACTAACATCAAAGCTTCGATTGGTCTAACCCCCCTGGCATCCCGTCGTAAGATAGCAAGTATTTGCCTTTTTCATAAGCTATATTACAATTTTCCCCATTTACGTGAGAGCCTAATTCTGCCAGCCATGAGATCATCACGAAGTCTGTTTAATTGTCACAGTGTTGAACGAATTCATGGTTTTCGAGAGTGTTCAAGTTTTCTACAGGAAAAATATTGACTCACAGTGGAAGGAAAGAACTAGGAAGCTTACCAGCAAGTATGCGATCAGTATGGATGCAATATGGCAACAAATAACGTTAAATGCTAAGTCAGAGAAGCTGAGACAATCTCCTGGGTTGCGGCAATGGAAAGGAAAACTGCTATGAATAACTACATAAGAGGAAAAGACAAAATCAGGAAAGAAACATTTTAGGATAGCTAAAAGGGAAGCTCTTTACGGTTCGAAGCGAGATGAGGATGACTTAGAACTCGTAGGTATAAAGTGAGGTACACCAAGGAAGAAGTATAGCATGTGTTTGCTACGGTAAAGCTAGGGAAACGACGGAACATGTTTTATTGGAATGTGCAGATATCGACCCGGCTTTCAGTTTAAGCTCCGATAGCCTCCTTGAAGACCTTGGGCTCAGGGATGGCAGGGGGACCGCAACAGAGAATAATAAAGGCGATTGGAGGTTTGGTGGTAGAAAAGTAGGGAGACCGCAAACAACGGAGGGGTACAAAAACAAAGTTCCCAATAATGGTTCAGAAAGTTTGATGCTTGGAATGTTTTATCTGTAAAAAAAGAAATAAAATAAGAAAATATAAGGTAAGTAAGACATTGGGCAAAATAAGAAGAGCTTAGCGACGCAACCCACCGCTACATTTAAAAGGGGACGCTCATAGCATCCATTCATTCATCAATATCTCGGGCCTTCAGGACTAATTGTTTCAGTCAATGAAGCCATTTTTTTAAGTGGAAAAAAATCAGCGTGAACACTCGGGACAAACCACAAACAAGAGACGAGCCAAAAAACAAAACTCTTCTTCGTGGTTTGTCCTGGGTGTTTGCGCTGAACTTTTTCACCTTAAAATACTACGTACAAAACTAGCACTAACCGAAGTTCTATTGAAGCTGTTATCTTTCCCTATTTTCCCCTTAATCTTCACTGTGATTGACGCACTATTGATGCTCGAGCAGAATTTTGAGACAGGTGTGGTTGGCAGTCGGCACCCGCGGCGATGAGGGAACTGTTCGAGAACTCACGTGCGGCTGTAGAGAGTCCGTGCTGCTGCTGCTCGTCCTTGGGGACGCCAAACAGGACCACCAGCGCCATGAACACGGCGCCCGCGATGACCGCGAACAGCCGGCACGACAGCAGGCCGGACTGCCTGCGATCCCCGCCCAGTGCGAGCCTGTTTAAGGACGCCCTGCCCTCGTATAATGGATCTAACTTTCATGCCTTTTGGCAAGTTCACGTTGAACTTATGGGAAAGTGGGAGCAAAGGCTATCGAATTGAATTAACGAAAAACAATGCATTCTAAGTCGTGTTGCTATGACATTTTTTCTTCTTTTTGCTCCGACGTCCTGTGCTGATTAAGCTTGATTAGAGAAAACGTATTTTACCGAAACGTGTCTCTGGATGTAAATGAAAGCGCTTGAATTTCTGAACGCGGCCGCGACAACGCGCTTTTTTGCAGTTTCTGTGATTAATTCACATACGATTCGTTCGCGGGCTAGTTGGCACATTGGTCTTGAAAACTGGGTTTGTTCAGCGGAAATGTACAGCTTTGTCCGGCCTGTCTACGCCGTTTGTGTTCCTTTATGTCCTGTCCATTTACGCTGCACGAACTCTGCTTTCAAGATAAATTTGTAATTGCTTATTTGTAGCTGCACCTCAACATTGAAACCAAATTATGCAATGTCGCTAGAATTAAATGATAACTGATGATGCTCCAAAGATGCACACCTGTAGTAGGACATCCCAGATTAACATTCATGCGAATTAAGCATAGACCGATACCACACGTACGCATGATATTTTAAGCTTACCCCTCACAAAAAAGGCCATCGCGGCAGTGAATCTAAACTAATTTTGGGCTAAGAAATCATAATTGCTGGGTGACAGCGGCGGGCGCAACCAGTCTGCTGACGTCGCTCTCACCTGCGATGACCAGTGTCCTGCGCCAATTACCAGTTTCAAGAACAAGGTGACTTATTTTCGAAATACGTCGTGATATTATGGCGTGCCAACTTCTCTGTCCTAAATTAGTGGCATGCAAGTAACAGTCACAAATTAAGATTTTATCCGGGCAGTGCGAGGTCAACACTGACACGACCGAACGCTACATACATTTCAATGTTTCTTTCCACCAACGCGCCGGATCACACGAAAGTTTGCGAGCGCACTGTGCAGTTACGAGGCGTACTGAACAAACGGGAACGCCACTGGGGACACTTTACGTATGCGCTAGCTTGCTATTGTTCTAGCAGAGCATCAGCAAAGGCATAAGCGATGTATATGGAACGAAAGCGAAGTGTGCTTGAAACGAGAAGGTTTGAGAGCTGCGTGATTGCGAAGTGTCGGCAGCTTTTTCACTTACCCGTCATCATCTGTCTCTTCTGAAGACGAAAAGAAAGAAAGCATTGGTGAGTGGACGTGGACGCCCTTCGGGCTAGCTTTCTCCACAATACTTCTCCACAATACGGTCTGCCTTAGCTAAATAATTCATTTGGCTAAGAGCCCCACTGATGGCACCGCTGACAAAGTTTGTGGGTAAGTCAATCCCGTTAAGATTGTTGCAGTGAATATCTGTGTTGAATGCTATTAGAACTTCGAAGATAAGCATCCTTACATAAACGTAGGCGAATACGAAAAGTGCCAAATGACCGCAATGTTTCGGTGGCTTCCGCGCTAACGTCGCACATCTTGTGATCGCTCCCGCGCGCTCTACAGTATAAAGCCGGTGGCACATGGTAATATCCCACCTGCAGTCTGACGCTCGATTAGTGATGCCGAAAACACCATACAACAGCTTTTTCGATAGGCTCCAGTAAAGTCAAACAGCCCGATCGCCTTTTTTTTTTCACACGCAAATGACGTCCTATCGGAAGCTGCGTCTTACCATGCATATCTTCTTAACGCTACGCACTCCACAATGACAATGTACTAAAAAAACACTGAGCGGATACCGATTTACAGAGGCAGATGTCAAGCCTTTGCACAACATCTTAAAAAAAAAAAAAAGTTGTCGCAGTTTCACCTGAAAGGCGAAGCATCAATTGCGATAGCAAATTTGTAGAGAGCTATACGGAGTAATGATATTAGCTTTATCAGCTGTATAAACTTGACCCGCCGCGGTTGCTCAGTGGCTATGGTGTTGGGCTGCTGAGCACGAGGTCGCGGGATCGAATCCCGGCCACGGCGGCCGCATTTCGATGGGGGCGAAATGCGAAAACACCCGTGTACTTAGATTTAGGTGCACGTTAAAGAACCCCAGGTGGTCCAAATTTCCGGAGTCCCCCACTACGGCGTGCCTCATAATCAGAACTGGTTTTGGCACGTAAAACCCCACAATTTATTATTTAGCTGTATAAACTTGGACATGCAGCAGCACCGACAACGCGCTGAACTGTTGTCGACGCCGTCGGCGTTTTGCCCGCGTTCGCTCAAAATGCCTGCGGCGTTGGTGACTGTTGCCGGAGCCTCTGCTATAAATAGGCACTTGGTGCCGCAGCTAAACGTTGCCTCCCTTCCCCCCCCCCCCCCCCCCCCCCCGCGGCCTTTCGTGCGTGAGAAGAAGGCGCGTTTGCTCTACATATATGGTGATTGTAAAGGAGGAAAGAGACGCCTACTTCTGCAGCCCTTAAGGAAGCACGGCGCAGAACGCGCGTTCACTCCCCGTGAAAGAGCGCGTCCCTCGCGCCCTTTCACTCGCACATACAGCGTTCGGCGGCGCGCGGCGACGATTTCATCTCCATTGACGTCATACGGAACCTCACGGCGACGGCGACGGCGACGCCGACGGCGGAAATCTGCTTTTGAGTGTCCATATAATTGCTATCGCAATAAAAAACCATCACAGTGCATCACAGACGCCCACAGCCAATGATCCTCGAAATGGGAAGTGCGTAAGCAGAAGCAAGGGGACATGTTTATGTTGTGTCAATTTAACAGAATCATTGCTTCTTGTTCGTTCCAGTACGAGTCTTACCCGCCGCACTGACGGGCCGACTCTGGCAACAGCGTGGGCGCGCTCTCGTCTTGTCTGCCGGTTCACGATAAAGCAGGAACGCACTAGCTCTGGCGAGAAAGCAGAAGAGTCTCAGCACGTACGTTTTTCGACGGGGCTGTCCTGGCCCTGTTCGGCGCCGTCCGCCATGCTGCCCCCGGTGTCTTCCTCAGGCTCGGTTCCACGCCGCGCGCCCCACCCGAGCTCCCGGATGCACGTGCGGCTCGGCCACGCGCTCAGCAGCCACCTTGGGTGCGGGCGCCACCAAGCGGGTGCGTGTTGCAAATGTGAGGACGAAGAAGGCGGGCAATTAATGCATTGCAGACTTGCCGAATAATAACAGCGCGCGAACTCCTTACGTGTCCAATACGCGCCACCTCGTCGACTTGGCCTTCGGCGCCACCTTCCCCGTTCCTCTCGGGACCATGGATCTTGGGTGCGATCACTGGAATTTGTTAACACCCATTGTTTTTTTTTTGTGGCCTAAACACGTGACTCGTGCCTACGTGAAAGACAATAGTGATGATGAGAATGATGATGATTTCCCCAGTATGGCATAGACCCACAACGGGGGATTGTCCAAGAAGCGGGCGGTATACTTAATATAAAAGAAGAATAAATGAAGGAATACAAAGCATTGTATAAGAGTAAATGTATAGAAACAGAAGAGGAATCATGCAGGATTGACTGAAGATGAATGAAATAATACTCGAAATTTGCAGGAGAAATTTTCAAGAGCAGAGAAGAAGGATAATATCAAATTAGCACACTAATTTTTTTGTGTGTTGCAAATGAAATCGCGTTTGGGAACTCAACCATCCCTGTATGTGAAGCCCAGAGCTGAGGCCCCCCGCAATAAGAATGATTGGGGATGTAATGGGAAGGCTGAATTTGTGAAACAGAGCCTCGAAACGTCTTTTTCTTCGTAGCTAAAATCGACGACTGGGGAAAAAAAAAGAAGGTCGATCGTCTCCGGATCATTACAAAAGTGACAGAGAGGGGACTGCGTCAGGCCAGCCTTGTACAAATAAAAATTTCATGCGGCATCGCACACCCACTTATGCCTTGCTTTTTAACTTTCTTCTTTCTTTTCTTTATGCAGGTGCTCCTAGAAAAAAATGCCAAAACTTTGTAAATAAGAGTCAATGGCATGACATTTGTCTGCTGTTGAACTCTCTGGAATGAAGAAAAGCAAGAAAGAAATAAAATATTTGAATGGCCTGAAGAACCTCCCCTAGCCTACTACATCACAATGATCAAGAGGGAAAAAGAGGCAATGAAAGAGAGATGGGTGAGAATGATTCTATACTGATTTTGAATGTCAGCAATGTGACGATTTCGGCTAGCCACATACAATCAGTACGCTTGCACGACACGCGCCCACACAAGCACGCGATGGACCGAAAGGTTACACTCATACGTTATGCAACATGCATATGTAAAATTATATCTATGCGAGCCTGCGTATGTACGCAATTTACAACAACTGTACTGGCCACATATGGCACCGATACGCACTCGTACGCTGCTTGTGAGCGTGGATCAACCCGTCAATGACAATGCAGCCAACAATGGCTGTCCTAGTTCATTCGAATTCCTGCCTGAACATGCGCATCTAGAAAGTTGTTTGAGTTACGACTTTTTATTGCGGACACTTCAAGCGCATTTTGCCGTCGCCGTCGTAGTGATGTTCCGTATAAAGTCTAACGGCGATAAAACCGTCACCGCGCGTTGTGTGTGCGAGTAAAAGCGTGCGAGGGTTGGTCGCGTCCGGCAATAGAAAAAAATCTCTAATTGGCCATATGCTGTATGTGCAAGTGAAAGCGCGCGAGGACGAGGGACGCGCGCTTTCATGGGGAGCGAACGCACGGCGGAGAGCAAACGCGACTTCAAAGTGGAAGGGGAGTGGTGGGCGAGGAGGGCGTCGAGGCACCCTAAACTGTGCATGTGCGTACCCACTCTCCCACTGCGGCGCATGCGCGCAGCCCTGTCGGCCTCTGCCGCCTGTGTCGCCGACTCTCTCTTGGCTCTCGCCCGCCTCTCCCCTAAGAGCGTCGACAACGGCTTTTAGCCGTTCTGTCACGTAGCCAGCATTTTGACAGCGGTTGTGTGCGGTCCCACAAACAACGCGCACAACTGTTGTCGACGGCAGCGGCGTTTTGCCAGCGTTCGTGCTTATTTATGCCAACCTTTGCCGTACACCCTATGGCGGTCTACCGTAGCGACCATAAGGCCATGGCCGATATGGTCACTAAATAAATGAAAACCACCGGATCATATATATTTCTCATTCTTTAATAGCTCAAATAACCAATTACACCATCACATCTTAATAGTCATAATTGGAAATACATAATTACCACCATAGTACAGCTTCGCTGGTCTTCCATCTCCACCCCAGTGGAAGGGTTGACAGTATCTTTTTTATTGCGATAGCAATTATATGGACACTCAAAAGCAGATTTCTGCCGTCGGCGTCGCCGTCGCCGTCGCCGTCGCCGTGAGGTTCCGTATGACGTCATTTGGAGAAGAAATCGTCGCCGGTAAGTGGTTCTTGAGGGAAAGGGAAAGGTTGGCGCTATCTTCTGCAGCCCTTGAGGGAGCACGGCTCAGCGCCAGCCGAACGCTGTATGTGCGAGTGAAAGGGCGCGAGGGGCGCGTCTTTCACGAGGAGTGAACGCACGGCGGAGAACAAACGCGCGTTCTGCGCCGTGCTCGCTTAAGGGCTGCAGAAGTAGGCGTCTCTGTTCTCCTTTACAATCACCATATATGTAGAGCAAACGCGCCTTCTTCCGACGCGCGAGAGGCCGTGGGGGAGGGAAGGGAGGCGACGTTTAGCTGCGGCACGCAGTGCCTATTTATATCAGAGGCTCCGGCAACAGTCACCAACGCCGCACGCATTTTGAGCGAACGCGGGCAAAACGCCGATGGCGTCGACAACAGTTCTGCGTGTTGCCGATGCTGCTGCATGTCCAAGTTTATACAGCTGATAAAGCTAATATCATTACTCCGTATAGCTCTCTACAAGTTTGCTATCGCAATTGATGCTTCGCCTTTCAGGTGAAACTGCGACAACTTTTTTCATCTTTGCTTTACGCGTGACTTGACTTTGTGGTTGCTACGTGTGCGTGGCCTTGCAGCTGTGTCTTCTCTGTAATGACGAAGCGTGTTTCCACCAAGGACTGTTTTATGTACCGTATTTTCGCACATATAACCCGCCCTTGCATATAACCCGCGCCATTAACTTTGAACTCCACGAAAAAAAAAAAAGAAAATAACCTTGCGTATAACCCACACGCTTATCCTAAAAAATGAGGAGTAGGAACTACGAGCAGCCATCATTTCGTTTTCAAAACAAATTTATTTCAAAATGACCGCCGCAACGTTGTCAGCGCTGTCGTCTGATTCACTGCGGCCATTCGAGGCTTCGTCGCCGCTCTCGAAGACGTAATCGTCTTCGGAACCATCTCGCAGCAGCTCTGTTGCCGATTTCTTCAGCAGCAGCTATGATCTTCAGTTTCTCTTTCACAGTGAAAGACTGCCGCCGAGACACATTCATGATGCCTAAGGCTGGCAAACTGTGCAAACTGGGTGTACAAGAAACGGCACCTGACTCGTGCGAAAAGCGTGCGAAAAGCACAGAAAACCCATACCGAAAAGCATTTTTCTTCCTCCATGCCGAAAAGCGTCTAACCAGACTATGAGTGTGGATCAGGCAATAACCTATGTTGGCCTCTTATTGGCTTAACACACGTCGATGTCGATAGGCATGCGGACAATGCGGACTCTGCACGGCAGGCCGCGCGTTGCCGTGAACCCGACCCCCACCCACTCCCTTCGCGAATATTCGCAGATAACCCGCACCTCCACTTTTAAGCACTCCCCCCCCCCCCCCCCCCCCCCCCCCAATTTTTGGTGCGGTTTATATGCGAGAAAATACGGTACTTTCACTTGTCAGTGACATAAAACATAAAAAGCGACAAAAAAGTGACAAAAAAGTGACAAAAACGTGACAGTTGTAGTGTCATAGTATCGTATTGATGCGACGAAATATCTCTTGCAGTGGTTTTCTTACTGCGAATAGTGTTAGAAGATGATGATGCCTTAGTAGATACGCCTTGGCAAAATGTTGCCTATATATTGCCATGGCTCATGTGCGTTACCATATCTGCCCTGTCGGCGACTAACTACTGCGTGTCAAAGAAGTGTTAGTGACCGCCAGGATATTTGCAGTAGCAGGCAAAGAGGTGTAATCTGCCTCACTGAAGTCGGTGATGATGCAGGTTTGACATTAATTCTTAACCGCAATGTTGCAGACAGTCTTCAAATGACCAATCTCCTTGCAATGGCTGCAGCGCTTGTAACTCGCGGGTATTGCAGGTACTCACCTCCGCAATGAAAGCAATATCCCGGCGCCACCAAGCGATGCTTTTCTTACACCTTCTGTTGCCTGCGCTGTCGCTCGACCTCGCCCACGGGCTACAACCCCTTCCCTCAAACTTTGCTGCCATAATGGCCTTCCCGACCGGGCTGGCGGCCGTGTCACCGTGTCGGCTATACTTCCCCGACCGGGTTGTGGGCTATCTTGAAAGTGAAGAGCGGCGTCCATTGGGACGCCTAAGAAAGTGGACGGAATCGCCCTTGCAACGGTTTGCACTTTATGCGCCTTGTCTTCGCCGAGAATCCGAAGCTCAGCTTGAACTTCTTTCTTTTTGACGACCAGTTTATTTAGCCTCCCTGAGGGCGACGCTTGCACCTGGAAAGATAATTCTTTCTATGATAGAGCGGGATGATGACCTTTTAGAAAAAAGAAACTCTCGGGATTACATACAACACCCAATTCGGACCAAAGCGGGACATTCATACAGAGGTCAGAAAAATACATACACGTCCCAGGATTACCTAAGAACAGCCACCCTCTCTGCACAACCAAGAGCGCAGGTAGGAAAGAGCCAAATCCTTACAGAAACGCTTTGGAATCTCTAAGGACGTGGCCTACGTAAACACGGCCGAGTATCGTGATCGAGACGCCACGACAGTGGCTGTACGAGGTCAACAAAATCATACCATCGCTGCAAGCTCAGTCATTACAACCTGGCCGGAGGTCGAGGAGGAAGTCGCAATCGCCTTGGCGCACACCTCCTCCGCAGCCAAGTTCATAGTCAGCGACTCAAGGACAGTCATACGAAATTTCGCGAAAGGGCGCATCTCACCCGAAGCCCTCAAAATTCTGGCCAGGGTACCCGAAACCCGGCGTAGCTGGCGGCAACTCGTTTGGGCACCGGCGCACTCTGGTATTCCGGGAAATGAAGCTGCTCAAAGTGCGGCCCGAGAACGGGCCATCCGCGGCCGCATGACAACCTCTTGCGATGAGCAGTTAGAATTCCTCCGCCATTCAGGCAGGGACCGGATGGTATCCTACAAGGAAATTCTACAATTCTACCGCCAGGGCAGGGGCATTACCGGCTGCCCACAAAAACTTAGATAAAAAGCAATCAGTTACCTGGGCTGCGATCGCGCAAACAGCTCGCTTTCCGCACATTCGGTTTGACTGCTACGTCACAATGTGGGAAATCTGCGGTACCGCCCCGCTGTCTCTGTCTCTGACTCTGTCTCCGTATCTGTCTCTGACTGATCTTCACCACATTACGCGGGCGTGTCCCCTTATAAGTACAAAAGAAAAACGCACCAGCTTATTACCTCCCCTTCCCATCACCACCCTAGAGCAGTGGGAGATTGCACTGCTCAGCTCAGACCCGGATCTCCAACTTCGGGTCGCCCAGATGGCCGAAGCCGCCGCCAAAGCGCAAGGCCTGGCGCCGCCTGAGGAAGAAGAGGACGGGCAATCCTACTCCCCTCCTCCCTAAACCCTCCACATCGGACCAACTAAAGTTTATACTACTACTACTCGAGCGCATTCTGGTCCCTCGCTTCTCCGAAGTTACATTTCCAGGTAAGTTCTTGAAGACTGTAGACGTACTGTTTGAATGTTTCGCCGAGTAGCTGAAGACGCTGGTGTTACCGGACACGGTTTAACAAGTCTCTGGTAACAGCGTTGAAGCAGGCGAAGGAAACTTAAGTGAAGAAGAGGCAACAAAAAAGCTTCGTTTTAAATTCTGGAGCTGAATGTTCTGAAACTGCACAAGTGGTTATGACGATTAATCGGTTGGGCATACTGAGCCAGTTCTGTCAAGAACCAGTTCTCGTTCGCCTTTGTCATGCGCAAGCCATGAAGCAGAGTGTCCAATTTTGGCTGTTTTATTATTGCTATTAACATTCTTTGCGAACTTGTCCAAGTTTGCAGTATGTCTCTCTGTCTTATGTCCGCGTCCGACCTCTTTCCCACCAACTTGGGTCACTGGGCAGTCCACGGTCGAATGGGTAGATCACAGGGCTTCTGGGTGCTGGGGGCATCGGGTTCATAACCAACCGTTGGATCAATTTGGGTCAGTGAGTATGCAACTCGGGGAAGGTGGTGTTCTTCAATGAATCTCTCTGACGTCAACTTGGGTCACAGGTTATGTACTACGTGTTGGTCTTCATTGACCCTCTTTCTCTCAAATTTGGAGCACTGGGTATGGGCCGTTCTTCTATGAACATCTTTGATATCAACTTGGGTCACTAGGTATGTGCCGTCTTTCATAATAATCATTATATAAAACATAGGATCAGCAGATACCCATGCACCGTAAAATAGGTTGCTAATAGCATTAAAGTCGCCAGTCATATCTAAATGATGAATGCACGTACCACAATTTTTTTCGTCTTCAACCCCATCCCTACGCCCACACCTCTTCTGAGAACATCTGTACCATTATACAGAAAATCGTAATGATCATCACCATAATAATCACGCTGCGAACACCAGAGGGCTTCGCTCGAGCCACGACGAGCTGCACGCGAGCGTGTGCAGCTGAGCTCGAGACCAGAAGAACCACAGGCTGCGTCCCACCGTTGAAGGCTCGGGTACTGAGCTCTGTACAACGAGAAAGCTTTCAGGCAAAGCGATGTCTGCCGAGAAGAATAAGGATGCCGCCGAGAAGAAGATGTCGTCCCGACAGACAAGTCCGGATGCATCTCAAGAGAGAGGGAAGCAGCCTCGATCGCCGCCTCGATCGCCGCCTCGATCGCCGCCTCGATCGCCGCCTCGATCACCGCCTCAATCACCGCGTCGATCACCGCCTGGGTCGCCTTCTTGGTCCCCTCATCAGACCGGTCCCGTAATCATCACCGCCACTTCAGCCGTTGGCAGCACCGTCGGCGGCCGCGGTTCGCGCTCGCCTTCGCTGTCTCTCGTCCTGGATGAGATGCAGCGAGAGCAGGCGCGGGACAAGCGGCGCATCATCATCGGCTCCGCGCTGACGCTGGGCTCGGTCGGACTAATCCTGTTGGTGCTGCTCGTGTGGCTTCTGAGCCCGAGCCCGCACGCCAAACCCACTACGAGCGAGGCCAAGGCGTCGAAGCGGGCGGCCGCGGTCCCCCCCGGTTCGCTGGGTTATCGCCACCCCAACGCCTCCCGCTTCGGTGTCGGCGAGCTGGATGACGAAGCCAGAGACGACAGCAACGACTGGGGGGATTTCAGACTCCAGCCGGGATGGCGTGCGGACCGCCTTTTGTAGATATGGTTGCAGTCTGCGTGGTGGAAACGAGCAGGCGTGCGGGTGTCGCGAAGGCCGCATTACTAGGAGCGCGGCGCGGAAAAAGAGTCTGCGTGGCATTTCGTCCGTCGTCGATGCGAAAAGGTGGAACAAGCGTTGACGGCAGAAACGGCCAAGTCTTGAGACTGGCCCTGGACCACGTTACATCCAGCTATGGCCAAGTCCTGGAAGGGTCATGACTTGGCGTTGACCTGTGGAGTGAGGAGTGAACGCTTGGTGCCTCCCGTGGAACTAATAAAACGCGGCTTAATATGAGATAGGTGACTTGATTAAATACACTTTATAGTAGTCAGTTTACCGATCACCTTCACGCCAATGTACAATTTGCTGTATAAGGGGTCTCGGGAGGATATCTTCCCGAGGCCCCTCGTAAAACATATTGCGCATTGGCTACAATCGTTTTTAAATTGAACATATAGTTATGTAAAATGTTCTTCCTGGATATGGAGTCAGATGCATGCCAAGCTGTATGTAAATTGTCATACTGTTGCCATCAGCTATCAAGAAAAGTGGTGCTATTTGACCTATACCGTTTCGGCATCACAATGAAAATCAACCGTGAGGTGCGTCTCGAATACCGTTTTGAATATATGCAACATACCACGTGATATTGCACCGCTATGTCCTTAAGCCAACAAAAGGGGTTTTTTACGACAAGACAGTTGAGACTGCTGCTTTCCTTGCGTACATCGAGATACTGGTTTCAGCATTTTACCGGGGTATTAAATTTACAATATTTTACCAGGGTATTTTTACGTTCGTAGCGTACCAGTCTGTTATTAGAACTAGCTTGAAAAGCGATCATGTCCTTGAGCAGTCTTCGGGCTGTCTTGGGGAAGAGATTGTCATGCGAGTTCCAGTCGCTCTCCCGACTGTATATAGTTAGGGTGTCCCACCTACAGTTTTACCTAATGTTTTTAACTTTGGGACACCCTATCGTGCTACTTATTCAGCACCTGTTAAAATGTACCACATAGCTGTAATAAATCAGAAAATCTGAAACACAACTGCGCAGTCACCTTTTTGCGGTTGCTTATGAACGCGCTCGCGATATCGGATAACGCATGATTCTTGAACGTAGTGGTACCAATGGTACTTTCCAGAAAGACGGGTTTGTCGCGCATCAGGTCCTAGAGGCAGTAATAAATTAGTTTGGCGCGTTCTGGAATTCACCTGGCCACCACGAGCGCATTTTGAAGACTTGATGACGCCTGTATAAAAGCGGCCGTCATTCGAATCGACGACCACCGAACGCACTTGTTGCTGTCGCCACCGCCAAGTTGTAGCATAGTTTAGAGCGCGAAATTTTGTTTGCTAGAGAGTTTACAGTTTATTCTGTGCCTGCCCGCCTGCCTACTTGTCTGCCGGCGCGCCGTGACAGCCACGTGACGATATAGTTAGTATCATCATCATCATCATCATCATCATCATCATCATCATGCGCAAGACAAGTAATTCGAGATCCTTGGGAAAGGCGTTCATCCTACAGAGGACATAAATTAGCTTATAATCAGCGTATTTGGCCACAGTAAACATTTCTGGTCGACAATAAACCTAAGGTAAGTCTAAGGATCGTGCGTAGCGACATACGTGGAACGAAAAAAGATAGACATAACTTTAGGAGTTAGACAACGAAAAGGTCGTTGTGTTGATCTGGGCGCAACCGCCGACGTTCCATCCATCGTGCCGTCGGCTGTCTTAAGTATATAATGTGGCTGCCCGCGGCAAGCAATGGAAAGATAACATATAGTTCTACGCGTACTAAAATCAGTGCATGTTGATAGACGTTGTTCGGTTAGTCACGAATATTTGTTTTTTATTTTGTAAAGGTAATTATTTCAATATGGTGGCTTAGGTAACTTTAATTAACTTTCGTTACTGATAAAGCGTCAATACTAAAGTTCCTTAGGATGCCAAAAAATGACCTTTAACCGCGCTTAGAATACCCAGTCTTCTGGTGTGTTCCTTTGCTTTCCGGCTAAAAAATAAGGCCCGCGAAATTAAAAAAAGAAGTAAATATAAAGAATGCTACGTGACGACGCGGCAACACGCCAGGAATATGTCCTCGTCGATTCTTTGTCCTCGCCAGGAAGTGCAGTCGTTAAAGGCATCATTTTACCCAACGTTCGCGCCAATCTCGGTCTTCATGATTTCAAACTTGACCACCACAATCTCGGGGGTCACGCACCTGGACTGATTTTGGAACCAGCCAATCTAGATGGCGCGACGTGTCCTACAGAAAGCGACAGAAACAGCAGAAACTATTTCACGCTCTGCCGTCTGCATGTCCATCGTGCCCGTCCCTGTATCTATTTATTTAGATTGATTTTTATCTACGTTCTTAAAATAGTAATGTATATAAGAAAATAATTATCCGCATTGCTTTGTATCCACGTTTGCATTCTACATGTTTATGATAATAAAGTGGAGTTTGGAACGCATTTTTGGGCATCGGGAAAGACGTCATATGTGAAATTTAATATCCAAATATATCCTGTTACAAGGCTTTGTTGCCGAGTCGTTGGCGAGAGCGAGCAAGGAGAGAAGAAAAGAGAAAGAAAACAACGTGAAATAAAGAGAGAAAGATAATGCGCTTCCTTTACACCATAATTGTCAGGCACGTGTCATGTATTCCTTTTGCGTGGCGTTAGGAGACGTTTAATAGTCTGCAAAAACTATTAGCTTGTTGAGCACACCTCATGTTTTGTTGTGATGAATATGGCTTCAATTTTTGCCACCTGACAGCACCACGATCAGGCGGCATGCATGCGGGAAATTTTATTGTATAGTTATTTTATTTACGTCTTTACAATAAATACTTGAAGTGCCACATATTTGAGGGAGGGGGGGGGGGTTTACACGAAATGCTTAGTACACTATACATCAGTAGAAAGTTCAGTTGCACCTGCCCAAATGAATTTACTTTCACGGATGCCCTTCGCTCTTGACGATTGCCATCAGAAACGATGATGGTAAATTAAGAGATTAAGTTGTATACAGAATGGGCACAATATGCACGGAACAGTTATACACAGAATAATCGTTACGGCAGTGAGATTTTCGCGTTAAAATGCGTTATTTCGCAGTTGATAGCTGTTCAATTTACTTAGACCAATGTTTATCAAAGAAATTTTCACCGTACGGTGGTTACGACTTTTGCAAAGGAAGTTTTGCCTTTTTATGTCCTTCGCCTTCTTTCGTTCGTCTTTCCCTCCTTCTTTTCTTCCTGCTTTCTTCTCGCTCATTCCTTCTTTTTCTTAATTCCTTCCTTCATTGCATTCCCCTTCTTTAGTATTCTCCTTCTCACTTTCTTTGCTCAGTCAGTAGCAGCGTCGACTTGTTCTATACATAAGTCAAGCTTGCTCGCTTCACCACTTCGAATCAGCTGCGAAGGATAATCCACTTTCGTGTAGCGATTTCTTTCGCGAGCAAAGCAAAACAAAGCAAAGCAAAGCGAAGCAAGGCAAAGCAAGGCAAAGCAAGAAAAAGATAAAGACAGTAGCGTTACGAACCAAACACTGTGACGCGCCTTTAAGCCTTCAAATTGATTATAAATTTAAAGAAAGGAACAGACTTACACTGTGGTAACAGGTGCTCAACCCAGTCAGAAGGCAACACGAGTTCATGCAGCACTGAGCGCTCGCTAAACAAAGGTGACGCAACGTGACGGCATACAGTAGCTCTCACAGCGCCAGTTTAATGAACAAATAAAGCCTTGGCACCAGGATGTTGACCCACAGCATGCTTTGCAATAAGCCCCTGCGACTTTTGCCCGTTCCGAGCCGAACGACGTGTGCCCTTCATATTAGCTTCGAAGGTCGTCTACTGATGACAAAACTAAGGCCATGTTACTTGCTTTCCAGCAGCACATTCGTTCATGTTATGAGAGGTCATTGTGTAAGCCTATATGTCTGTTCTAACTCAAGAATACCTATATAAAGTCGTGCAATTTAAACACTATGCAAAAAGTTCCGTTACCTACAGTATATTGACCTCCGGCTCCACCGCTCAAGCTGCCACTGTCGTGGCGGTCTAGGCAGAATCACGTGACAATGCCTGGGCGCTTCAGCCACAAAGACAGTGAGCTCAAACAAATTTATCTGCTATGTCACTGTGTTTTTATTCATTGCGTTCGTTGTAACGACTGGTCGATAATATACGTCTGTACGGCTACAAATTAGGAGGAGAGATCTCGGTACGAAGGCGTACGAAGGTGGCTTACCGTTCGAGGCTGCAATGTCGGACGGATTTCACCAAGTGCATCTCCAATTCCTCCACTTGCAAGCTCCCACAAATACAGTAGAACCTTGCTATTCTTAACCCGCCTAAAGTGAAATAACGGTTATGGTGAAGAGAAACGCTGGTCCCGATCCCACTTTCAAAGATGTACGGGCATTTTATATCTGATGTAGTGAAGACGGTTACAGTGAGGAAATGTATACATGTATATATGCTAAAAGGCTTAGGAGTGAGGATCGACGGCGAATATCTCAGCAACCTTCGGTTTGCAGATGACATTGACCTATTCAGCAACAATGGAGACGAATTACAACAAATGATTGAGGACCTTAATCGAGAAAGTGTAAGAGTTGGGTTGAAGATGAATATGCAGAAGACAAAGATAATGTTCAATAGCCTAGCAAGGGAACAAGAATTCAGGATCGTCAGTCAGCATCTAGAGTCTGTAAAGGAATACGTTTATCTAGGTCAATTACTCACAGGGGACCCTGATCATGAGAAAGAAATTTACAGAAGAATAAAATTGGGTTGGAGTGCATACGGCAGGCATTGCCAAATCCTGACTGGGAGCTTACCACTGTCGTTGAAAAGAAAAGTGTACAATCATTGCATTCTACCGGTGCTAACACATGGGGCAGAAACTTGGATGTCAACACAGAAGCTCGAGAACAAGTTAAGGACCACACAAAGAGCGATGGAACGAAAAATCTTAGGAGTAACGTTAAGAGACAGGAAGAGAGTGGTGTGGATCAGAGAAAAAACGGGGATAGACGATATTCTAGTTGACATTAAGCGGAAGAAATGGAGCTGGGCAGGCCATGTAATGCGTAGGATGGATAACCGGTGGACCATTAGGGCTACAGAATGGATACCAAGAGAAGGGAAGTGCAGTCGAGGATGGCAGAAAACCAGGTGGGATGATGAAGTTAGGAAATTCGCAGGCGCAAGTTGGAAAACGCTAGCGCAAGACAGGGGTAATTGGAGATCGCAGGGAGAGGCTTCTAGTTCACTATAGGAGAGGCCTTCGTCCTGCAGTGGACATAAATATAGACTGATGATGATGATGATGATATGCTAAAAACAATACAAAAAACATTTCTTTACTATAATCGGAAAGACACCTAGAGGTATGCCATCAAGAAAAAAAAAAATGTGGTTGATCCCTCTTATATAGGAATCGGTATAGAACACGAAAGTGAAACGTGTCTTCACAGAAGTAGTGTAATGTTTATTGCACATTGATATATAATGTCTATTGGTGTTTTGTGGCTAAAGCGCCCTTAGGCGTTGATGCACCCACGCTGACGCCTGGTGGCACGTCTCCTCCATCACGACTACCAACGTCGATGACCATGAGCAACCGTCGTGCATATGGAAGCTGCACTACGCTGCACACGCTAGCACAACGCGAAAGACGGAGCACGTAACTGACACACTAATACAACGCGCAAGACAAAGCACGTAACTGAATCGTCACCGAGTCAAATCAGCGCGTACAGCGCGTCGTAATTGCAGCCTCCGCGATCAACTTCAGAAACATTTTCAGAGCTAATTGCGGAGGCCACGCTCCGCTGTGCTGAGTACGGTGAACGCCACCTAGTAGTGCTTCTGCGAGAACGCGTTGGTAGTGCTTCTTGATGCCAGCGTCCCTTCGAATGCTGGCATCGAGGCGTCGTAGTGCTGAGACTACCGAAGCGTTCACTGTCGGTGCGCGTTAGTGTCATACTGCAGTACTTCTCTTTTCTGCTCGTAGGCGGCGGCACCGCCCCGAGCAAGAGCGCGGGTACACGGAGGAGTGTTAGATACATAGAGTTTCATATTACTATAACATATATGTTTTTTATTTAGAAACTCTATGGTTAGATATATAAGGCGCGTCTGTGTAGCTCTCTGCAAATGCGTTTGTGGCGCAATGGATTAAACGCTCGGCGATCTATCGTCGCGGACCGAGAGGTCGTGGGTTCGATTTCCAAATTTTGCATGTTTGTGGAACTTTTTCTTCTGGTTTCTTTCTTTTGTATTATGTTCGTGTATGTTCGTGTGACGTATTTCCGTGACGGAAATACGTCAGTGAAGTCTTGGTGGACCCCGGCATAAAACACTTTCGTGTTAAAAAACAAAAAATAAGAACAAGGAAGGAAGTAGGCACGGAGGCTTATGACTTCCTGATGATGATGGAATAAGCAGTGATTGACCCGCACTGTGGCTCCAGCGTATCGTTTCAGTCCACTGGCTGCCTTTAATTCTTATCAGGGTGGTCACCACGCTTGGCAATCGAAGTGCACTAGCAAAACCGCGAGATAGTTCATACCTGTAATAATATATAGCTTTTAGGGGCGAAGCGCCTTAGGGCCGAGCCTTGTCCCTCGTCGACCGTTGTCCGTAGCTCTGGTTTGCATGTAGTCCGCTAGGGGAGCTGCGGTGCACAAAGGCGTTCGTTCCCGACGCGCACTATCTTTCTCTCTTCAGCCATGGATGATAACGGTCACTTCTGATAACGGTGCCCCCGCTATGGATGAAAAGGCGAGAGTGGCGGCTCAACTGCAAGCGGAGTCGTGGGCTCTCAAAGCTGCTGCAGCACGGCGACGCAGACAACAAGCGGACCCGGAATCTAGAGCACGGGAAGCTGCAGCAAAACGGCAACGCCGGCAAGCGGACCCGGAGCTGACGGCTCGCGACGCTCGCGCTTGAACCAAGCATCGGCGCCACCAACCTGAGATGATAAGTGGTTCTTGAGGGAAAGGGAAAGGTTGGCGCTATCTTCTGCAGCCCTTGAGGGAGCACGGCTCAGCGCCAACCACCAACCTGAGGTAGAGAACGCTTCCGGCGTTTTGCCGCCGCTTCCCGCGCTCTCGCCACCTCTGGGTCCGCTTGCCGGCATCGCGCTTGAAGCGAGCATCGGCGCCACCAACCTCAGGTAGAGAACGCTTCCGGCGTTTTGCCACCGCTTCCCGCGCTCTCGCATGTACGTCCTTCACGGTTACCCGAATGATCCCCCGGTGCTTCGCCCACTCATCATCATTCACTTCGTGGATATGCGGTGATTTTTTTCTTCGTTTGGCGTCTTGTGCGTAAACCACAGTGTCTCGCCACCTTGGGCAACCCATAGCGGCTTCAGCTTCACCTCTTCACGTGATATATAGATAGATAAACTTTAATTCAAAGATAGTTTTGTCTTGCCCCAATGGTTCATCGCTAATGGTTGGGGCCCCTAGTCCAGGGCTCCGCTGGCTCTTGCCATCTTCTCTGCTCTCTGGATCAGCTTGAGCTGGTCGTCGAGGGCCAAGCTGGACATCAGTGCCCCCCATTTCTCCCTCGTGGTGTTCGTGTCATGGTGTTCTATGTTGTGTAGCGTGCAACTCCCACGTAATGTGGTATAGGGTTGGTGTGGCCCCACACCACGGGCATTCGTCCCTGTAGGCTGTGGGGTGCAGGCGATGTAATATGTGTAGGTTCGTGTAAGTGCCTGTCTGGAGCCTACGCCATGGCAGGCGGCATCTCCGATCTTGGTAGTGTGTCGAGGGGTTTGGGGGA